>NC_045551.1:5269431-5620264 GCF_009769535.1 Thamnophis elegans
TGAAGTTATTCAAGAAGATTTAATAGAACAATAAACCTTTTTACCATCCTTGCTTTATTTCTTCTTAAGATTGGAAGTCTTGAACTCATTGGTTAAAAAAAAATATCACAATATTCAATGGTCAAAAAAGGGCATCGGTACTTACCTGATACGCCTCTTCTCATAGCGGGGGAGGAGTATCCAGGATGGATTGACTTTCTTCAGGATCTCAGGATGAACACAGCCGTCCGTTGATGGACTGAGTCGATAACTGGTTGGGGCCTGGTGACCAAGGCGTGGCTAAAAGAACTTATCTGACTCGGTCCAATCAAGAGAGGACGAGGTCAACCCATCCTAGATACTTCTCCCCTCACTATGGAGAAAATATTATAACATAGATGAGAGTGATTAGCCCAAGCTGGCTTCAGGACAAAAGCAGGACTAGGATTCACGATTCCCTAGGTTTCTAACCTGGTGTCTAACATTACTATACCAAACTAGTTTTGGTAGATAAGTAGGTAGATGGATAGTTCTAGTTCAGCATTCCTTTTTCCAAAGCAGCAAATTAATATAAAAGAAAAATCTCAAAACAGGATTGCTATCTCCTTTTTATAATTTTCTAATAATTAGTATTTCAGACACACATATTCTTATTTCAGACACATAATCTTATCTTGACATACAGCCATGTTTGGTTTTCGCTGTTGCTTCTTTCTTTCTATCTATCTATCTATCTATCTATCTATCTATCTATCTAATCTATCATCTATCTATCTATCTATCTATCTATCTATCTATCTATCTATCTATCTATCATCTATCTATCTATCTAATCTATCATCTATCTATCTATCTATCTATCTATCTATCTAACTATCTATCTATCATCTATCTATCTATCTATCTATCATCTATCTATCTATCTATCTATCTATCTATCTATCTATCTATCTATCATCTATCTATCTATCTATCTATCTATCTATCTATCTATCTATCATCTATCTATCTATCTATCTATCATCTATCTATCTATCTATCTATCATCTATCTATCTATCTATCTATCATCTATCTATCTATCATCTATCTATCTATCTATCAATCATCTATCTATCTATCTATCTATCTATCTATCTATCTATCTATCTATCATCTATCTATCTATCTATCTATCTATCTATCTATCTATCTATCTATCTATCTATCTATCTATCATCTATCTGTTGTGGTCCAGCAGGAGCCGTTGGAGATGCCACCAGACTCCGACAGCGAGGGGCCCTATGAGTCGGCTCTGGAGGATGTGGAGGACCCTGGACAGGGTTCCGACTCCGAGCAGGGCACAGAGAGGCTGGTTGGCCACCAGGAGGCACCTGAGCCTTGGACCAGTGGGGAGGAGACAAGGGAGAGTGAGCCGGAAGCCAGTAGTGAGTTGTTCCTGGATGCACGCCATCGAAGAGCTACTAGGTGTCAGGAACAATTACACAATTATAGGAGGTGATTGTACTCAGCTGATGGTCATTAGGCTCCTTTCCAGACTATAAAAAGGCTACTTGTGCACACACCCTCTTTGCAGAAGTCAACACAGAATCGAATGTCGGAGAACTTTGTATGAGCTTGGCAAGCTGGATTGCTGCCAAGCCTTATCTGTGTTTATTGCTGCCCAAGCTTGTCTGTGCTGGGTTGCTGCCAAGGACCTGTCTGTTAGTTAATTAAATGCTGTATTTTATCTCTGGCTCGGAGTGTGCTTTGGTGTGGAACGTGGGGGTTCAGAACAGCTATCTATCATTTCTGGCCATTCTTATTTTAATAATTGTTTAAATTAAACCATAAAGGCCTGGTTAGCATGGAACACTAAGAAGAAAAACCATTCATGGCTTACACATCACATTTAAGAGTGGATTCTCATACAGAAAAGCTATCATAAAAAGATAGCAAAGAACTCTTGAGACCAAGAAAAGCACAACCCAAAATCTGGTAAGTTAAAATATGGAGAGACATTCAAGCTTGGAACTACGAGATTGACATATGGCAGATTTCCTACATGCTGCTATATATAGAACTTCTTCATAAAACTTTCTAACCTTTTTGATTCTGTTTGAAAATGTGACTAGAGAGAGATAAGAATTTTATAGAGGAGCTTGAAATGCATAGCTGGGTTCTACACAACTCAAACAGATTACATTGTGGTTTATTACACTATTTGAACCAGCCTAATGACTGCATTGTTTATGACTCTTATTTAAGCCTCTTGTATGAAGCTGCAAAAACATAATAGCAATAGCAATAGCAGTTAGACTTATATACCGCTTCATAGGGCTTTCAGCCCTCTCTAAGCAGTTTACAGAGTCAGCATATTGCCCCCAACAACAATCCGGGTCCTCATTTTACCCACCTCGGAAGGATGGAAGGCTGAGTCAACCTTGAGCCGGTGAGATTTGAACAGCCGAACTGCAGAACTGCAGTCAGCTGAAGTAGCCTGCAGTGCTGCATTTAACCACTGCGCCACCTCGGCTCTTTTAATAGTTTAATAATATTTAATAATATATAAAATCAGATCCCTTCAGACTAAAGAATAATGGAGTCTATTATGTGGCCTTAAGAACATGGTTCTATAATGTTATAACTGTTATCTTATTTTTTTTTTAAATCAAAACTAAGTATATTTCTAACTGATTTGCATTTCTTTGTTATTTCAGAATCCCTACAATTTCTGGTGGTTTTTTGGGGAAGATATTTTCATCAATATTAACATAGGTGCAAGCAAAGAGGAACAAAGAAAATATGAGAGATATATTATGAAAACTCTTCTAAATACTACTCTACAGTTTAAATATTCTAAATCAACAGTTGTTTTCCAACTAACACATCTTACTTAAAGTTTCTGCAGGCTACAGCTCACTTCACTTAGCTGCAATGCACTTAGCTTCACTTAGCTGCAATGGCTAAGCTGTTATAGAATGTACATTAGAATTAGACAAAAGGCAAAGGAATGGAAGACAGAATAGTTATCTGCAATATCCGTATACTTTCCGAAAGTCTTTATGGTTAAATGTCATGGAGACATCTCTTGACTTTGCTAGTGGGAAAATAAATTTGTAATACTTATTGTGCCCTTTCTCCTAGAGTCCTCCAGGCCTGGAGTGGATGTCTGTTCTTTGTTTAATGACCTCTGTCTTGTTTTGTGGATTTTGTTATTAAGACTATTTTAATTCAGACTGCCTGTTCATTTAACATCTTTATCTCTTTTTTAGTTTTGTGCACAGCCCAGTCCACAGTAACTGAGCAGCCAATACATTTAAATAAATCAAATTTCATATCGTTGAGCAACAATGCTCAATTTCTGTACCATGGTCGTAATGCGATCCCTTGACTCACCTGCGTATAGAAGCCGCTAGCTGCTTCTAGAAATAGAGAGAGGTTTGCCTGAACTTCACTCCGGTTCGGATTTGCTCGGTTTTTTGCTTGACCCTGTAGAGTTGTGATCTGATTCTTAAAGGCATGATTCCACCTAAAAAGCAGGAGAAGCTGTCATCGTTCTGTTGCACAACAAAGCTGATATACCGAATAATACCTGCTTGAAGGAGAAGGGAATATAGGGGAGTGCTGTTTCAAGGAAGCTTCTAGAGTACCACAAATATTATCTTCATGTTATGACCACATATCTACCTACGTGACCCAACAAATGCGCGCACGACAAAAGCACGGCGACAAAACCGCGGCGAAAAACCCGCGATGTCATAAATGCGCCAACAACGCGCCGACAAAACCGCGATTTAAGTTAAGGTAAGGGTTAGGTTCAGGGTTAGGTTTAGGGTTATTAGGTTGTTATTAGTTGTTTGTTGAAGGCGCGCTTTTGTTGGCGCGCTGTTGTCGGCGTGCTTCTGCGCGCATTCGTTGGCGCGATTTCAACCTCACGGTTTTCTCACCACGGTTTTGTCGAGCGCGCATTTCTTGGTGAACCATCTACCTAACCCTTCTCTTCACTTGTTGACACTTATGTCAAACATCAGTACTGAACAAAAAGATTCATGGCAATGAGATTGGTGATTATTAAGCAGAAATGTTAACATTTTTTAGAGTGTTGTAGATTCTAAATGTTTGGTTTGTTAACATCTAATTATTCAAGATAATAACAATGAAATGATAACCTTAATTAGTAAAATTAACTGGATATAAATTGCAATTTGGGGGTTAGGGAGAAGACCTATAAATCTTATTAATAAATTTCTGTTGAGAGCTGATTATAAAGGTATAATCTCCTTTGGGCCTGAACAGAGGAGAGGTGAGGTAAATAGTAAACAATTTTTAGTTAACTACAATAATAATAAGGAAATGTTGATGTATAATATTTAATGATATACACAAGTGTGTTGTACTACTAAAAGTAATTCAGACAGAAGCACTAATTTGTGAGTTGGGGGGGGAAAGGAGGAGGGAATGTTAGATATCCTACTAATTGACTCTTTTTTAGAATATGTTATAAAGATGTAAAGTTATGCTAGACTCATTGAGATTGTGAAAGTATGCCAGTAGGTGGTTGTGTCTTTAAATATAAATGCTTTTAGAAAAAAAAAATTAAGTAACTGTAATTAAATAGTGATAGTAAAATGCGTAAATTCTAATATGTACAACTTAATTTGAATGAAGTATAGGTAATGATTGTGGAAGAAACGCACGAAATGTATCCGTACAATGGACACGCTTTCTACAAAATGTAACAAAAGATGATTCGTTTTATTTTTCTTCTTTTGTGTGTGTAATAAAAACAATAAAAATTGTTATAAAAAAAAGATTTATGGCAATGAGGATTGTCAGAAAGCCTGCCTATAGTAAGAATTGGGAGTAAGTATTACCCTTTTTTCTCTTACAGTATGGACCACCACCCCTGTCCCGTCCCCTGTCTCCCCCCCCCCCCCGATTGCTCAGTATAAAAAGGCCCAGGGGAAGGATGAGTTCTCTCTCAAACAGCACATTGCAATAAGTGGGGGGGGGGGGGAGATGAAGTTGGCTGCCTACAACGAACAGTGATAGAGCAACTGCAGGGAGTTTCTTTCACCCTTCTCTGCAAAGTAGAACACTATGCTTGTGATGCATCAAATGCCTTGGAATTGAAAGCCTATGCATTCTGGACATGGGGACAAGAGAGGGATATCAAGAACTGCCAGCTATTATCTAGTACCCATAGGAAATGCCAATCAGCCAAGGTTGAATTGGATAGAAATTCATCCAGGCTTTGGCTTGAATGAATGGTTTCCCAACTTTTTCTTCTTCTTCTTCTCCTCTTTCCTTGAATGTCTCTTTTTTTAAAGTTTGTTAAGCTCCATGACAAAACTCTTTTTTAATTGGGAATCAACATGTGCTTGAAATCAGCCTTGAAAGAGCTATTACATTATCTCTCCTATATTACCACCAACTACTTGCAGCGTAGGGAAAAAGAACCAGAAGTTTAATCTAAAATCCGTTTTTTTTTCCCAAAACAATTTTCCAGTCTGCACACATCTTGTTCAGTTTAGTTTAGTTTATTGACTAGCCCATAGGCCAATACAGAATTCGGAACACAAATGATTAAACTGGCAAAAAAAAAAAGATTACGAATCACGATTACACTACTACAGGATGCTGCAACTGGTCATAAATGTAAGCCATAAATCAGGCGCCTGAATTGCAACCAGAGGACTGTGGGGTTGGTGTGATAGTAGAGATTATAAATCCCAGGCCATTGTAACTTTGCTAAGTGAATGGTTGTTAAGTCAAGGACTAGTAGCATCTTTTACACATTAATTTAGGCCAAACTTAAGTTATACTTACAGATCCTGTTCCACTTTTTTATCCAATGCATACTCCAAATCTGTTACTAACATTTTCTGATATAAGTCCTGTAAAGCTTGTCGAGATGTCCAGGCTTCGGCTGGTCCCAGCTTCGAATCTGGAAAATACACAGATATGTGTGTGTGTATGTGTTTGCGTATCTGTCTATATGTATGTGTCTGTTTCTATGTACACTTCCCCTAGACCAATGTCCTCAAACTTTTGAGTTACCTGAAAAACATTTCTCAATGTGAAAAAATGTACGGATCCCATTAACAAATGTTTTATATAATACCTTGGCACAAATTTCTCTCCTTTAAACAAAACAAAGGCACGGACATTTTACAATTGCGCTATAATCGTAAGTGTAAACAGCCATGTGGACCAATGGCGGGTTCTGGATGGTATGGTTGGAATGGGCCCGGTGGCATCCACATGGACGCGTCAACGTGCATGCACGCGCCTTACCACCTCCACGAGCCTCTGCAACACTCCAGCTGCTCAGCCGAGCGTCGCACAGGCACTGTACGCGCCATTCTGTACCGGAACGGTATCCAGTGCTCCGGTACGCCCATACTGGGGCATACCGCCTACAACTCACCACTGATGTGGACCCCCAAGATAATTCTTATGAACCCTGGGTTTCCAGGAAACATAATCTTGGTTTTATTGGCTCTAGACCAATAAAGCACTGTCTTAGTTCTGAACTGGCATGCACATAGTTAATTTCTCTTTTGTTTTTGCAGGTCAGGAAATTTGGAACAGTGACACATGGAAGTTAGTGGAAAGAACAGGATTATCATCTGCTCTGGAAGAGTACTGAAGACCAGTTGTGATCCAGTGGATCCCAAAGTATCTAAAATCTTGGGGTAGTAATGCTAGTCCTCCGCTTTCCTCATTCCTGCTGTCACCCTCTATTTGAGGTTGATACTTTGTATCTTCTTACTCCAAGCTAGTAGGAAGGATGGCTCCTCAACCACATCTATTGATTTTAGTAACTCACACTCACTAGACCAAAAAAATTATTAAAACCTGTTTGTGAATTACGATAACAACTTTCAATGAAATCTGATCCCCTAAAATTTGGCAGATTTAGATGATGAAAACATTACCTGTCATATCAGCCTTCAGGACCTCTGCCTGCCTGTATATAAAATATATATAATACTTGTTAAGATAATCAATAAATATCAATATTTTAAATAAATTAAAATGCAAGAATATCGAGGTCTTATGGATTTGTGCAATCTATCTAAAATGCAATCTGCAATAGAATCTCAGCTCATTTTCTAAGCATTAGCTTTCATTATAATATATTAAGAATAACATTTTTACGCAGTTCGCAATATATATATATATATATATATATATATATATATATATATATATATATATATATATATATATATATATATATAGAAAATAAAAAGCACAAATATCAGCACAAATAAACACACCAAAACACACACACACACACACACACACACACACACACATATATATATATATATTAGATTTTTACAACCCCTGGTAAGTCCCAATTATGGGAGGAAGCTAACTGCTTCCATCATCTGTCAATCGGCTCGTCACAAGAGTCCATCACGACAGAAACCCAATATTTTTACTGTTGCCTTTGTTATATTTGTGTTTTTTTTATTTGTGCTGATAAATAAATAAATCAGCACAAATAAAAAAAAAACATATACATATACATATACATATACATATACATATATATATATCAGCTAGCCATATTCGATTCCCAAACTTGGGTATGGCTAGCTGATGAGAGCTAAATAGCTTGAAATAGATCTATACTAGTCTCCCTTTATTTATTTATCAGCATAAATATAACATATATATATATATATATATATATATATATACTATATATATATATATATATATATATATATATATATATATATTAAAGTCACAACCCTGGTATGCCCAAATATGGGAGGAAGGTCACACTTCCACTCTCTGTCTTTCGGCTCGTCACAAGAGACCATCCAGACAGAAACCAATATTTTTACTGTTGCCTTTTGTTACATTTGTTTTTTTATTTGTGCTGATAAATAAATAAAGGGAGACTAGTATAGATCTATTTCAAGCTATTTAGCTCTCATCAGCTAGCCACACCCTTGTTGGGAATCGAATAGAGCACAGGTTCGATTCCCAACAAGGTGTGGCTAGCTGATGAGAGCTAAATAGCTTGAAATAGATCTATACTAGTCTCCCTTTATTTATTTATCAGCACAAATAAAAACATATATATATATATATATATATATATATATATATATATATATATATTATATATATATATATATATATATATATATATAAAGGGAGACTAGTATAGATCTATTTCAAGTTATTTAGCTCTCATCAGCTAGCCATACCACTTACTGGGATTTGAACCTGTGCTGTATTACATATTTGGGCATACCAGGGGTTGTGACACTAATACATTAAATTAGATTAGATTAGATTTAGTTTATTTGTATGCCGCCCTTCTCCGGGAGGGACTCAGGGCGGCGAACAACTTAGAAGGGGGAAAAGGGGACACAGACACCATACACGTAATTAAAATACCAAGAGTCATACAGCCATACAAGTCGAGAGGGGAGGGGAACTCATCAACCCCAAAATAGCCAAAATATAAAGCAAAAACAGATTGCTAAGTTATATATTTTTTACACAGCGGAAGAAAGGAATAAAAAAGTGGGATACTGGGGATTGCATCAAATGTAGGTATTGATATATGAATTTGTACCCAATCCATTAGATTAGTAGACATTTTGTTTTCAATTTGTCTGAGGTCTAGCTACTAACATACTTTACTGTTATTATACATAAATGCACCCTTCTCAGCAACTTCAATTGGTACTTTAAGTTGTAGTTGTTACATAACCCATTAACAAAACTATCCCATGCATGTGTTTGGTCACTTTAGAGCAGTGTTTCTCAACCTTGGCACTTGAAGATGTCCGGACTTCAACTCCCAGAATTCCCCAGCCAATGCTGGCTGGGGAATTCTGGGAGTTGAAGTCCGGACATCTTCAAGTGGCCAAGGTTGAGAAACACTACTTTAGAGCAATTGTTGAAATGATTGGAATTGGCTATTGCACAGAATGGCTGCAACATCAAAAATACATTTTCTAGAAGAAAATTGGAAACGTTGCTCGGAGCCTAAGTGTCCGGATCTTGACATTGTTTGAAATTTCTCTTTTGAAGTATCTTTTGTTTCAGTTCCAATTCAAGAATGCTTTCTACCACCCCAACTTATTCCTTTACTTAACTGACTATTAAGAACAGAAGAGAGTAAATTTAGATGCAACTACTAAGACAACTGCTTCAGAAAACGTTGTTCAAAGAAAAAAAATTGCTATCGCACAATTGTTGTCACACAGCTCTGATACGGAGTAAGGTATTCATAAATATGCACACTTGTAACAGTTTTATGCACAGCTCACTTCTTTCGTATCTTAAGAACCTATTTGGAATATATCCAACACAGTTCCACCACAAAACCGCATTCGACTAAAGTGCGCTCGATGAAACCGCGTAGCTGACGTCATCACAGCGCGACGAAAAAGCATGCTGTAAACGCTAGAGCTAAAATTAACCCCTAAACCTAAACCTAACCCCCCTAAACCTAATCCTAAACCTAACCCTAAACCTAACCCTTAACCTAACCCTTAACCTAACGCTAAACCTAATCCTAACCTTAACCTAACCCTAACCCTAACCCTTAACCTAAACCTAACCCTAACCCTAACCCTTAACCTAACCCTAAACCTAACCCTAACCCTTACCTTAACTTGAGTCGGCTTGCTTTCAAAGCACTATTTAAAGCGCTCTTTTTTTCCGCGGTCGCTGTTGTCGCCCTGCTGATGACGTCAGCGACGCGGTTTAATCGGGCGTGCTTTAGTGGAGCGCGGTTTTGTCGTGCCACGATCCAACACTGGGCTTTTTAGGAATTTAAAATTTAAATTTATGTACTAAACAGTTGTTACGTAGAAGACAATTACCACAAGGGGGATTCAAAAGCATTTTACAGGAAGGAGTATTATAGCTTATTTATAAATCTTAGTGTCAGGGTTCCAAGTAACACCCTCAACAAAGTAAGACTCTTGAGGTAAGCATTTCCTCAAAGTTCCATTTTATTAGCGATGTCATATTGGCACATCTGGGGAAACCCGAATCTGGTTCTCCCAGGTTTCCCACGCAAAGGAAAGTCAAAATCCCTTCCCCTGCACCCACATGTCCATCACATGGTCCAATCATGTCAACATCCTAACTGGCGAGTTCACCGATATATGCGCGCCGACAAAACCGCGACGGACAAATGAGCGCAGTCAAAATTGCTAATTGATTTTCGACAAAATCGCGCCCACAAATGTGCGCCGACAAAATCGCGTCACCAACAAACTATAGACAGCCCAGTGAGTGTGCTGGGCTTTTAACATAGTGGGACGCGTATACGTACGTTATAACCCTAACCTTAATTTTTATTTTATTTTATTGTGCTTGTCATCGTGCTTTTGTCGGCGCGATTTTGACGTCGCGAATTTGTGGGCGCGATTTTGACGTCGCGTTTTAATCGGCGCTATTTTGTCGGCGCACATATGTCTATCGCGCAATTGTCGGGTTACGAACTGGAGTAGTTTCCCAGTCACGCCTCTCCAGGTACAGGCTGAATGTCCTTGTCTCCCAGTGAAAGAATGTTGTTATGGCTATATATCTCACCCTGTTGCCATCCAACCCCCCTCCCAGTTTCCACAGCATGCCCATCCACCAAGTGTGGCAGCCCTGAAGATCCAAAGAAAAAGACACTTAGCTCGCATGGCAATGGTGATGATGTGTATAAACACCAAATAATAGGCAATCTTTAAAATGCACACAGATACGCTAGTTAAAACTTAAATATGTAGCAAGATATTTAAGCACAATAATTACTGGATTAGTTTCTGACATTAAAATCTCATTTAGGGAACATCTGTTACCCTCATATATATAATCAACCATGTATTAAGTGGAGCTTTTTCACATTCAGCCACTTGCCAAATTAATAGCTCTTCCTACCTAAAATCTTATCCCACTTCTGCATAAAGTCAGAAAACCTAAGAAAATGAGAGTAGTTTTTCCCCCCCACATAATTGGACAGGATAATACAAATATATCACTTTATCGAGGGATTAAGTGTAAAACTACGTTGATAATAGCTATTGCTTTGTTTGCTTATTGAATATTATTTAATGTAATGCTTAGTATGCATTTTACTGTAGTTTGTAAACCACTTTTGAGATTGGTTTGCAATATAAGAAACAGTATATGACATATTAAATAGCTAAACTTATTTCAAGTATTTAATAATAAACTTGGTTCTTACATGTCTGAAAAATATCTTATCCATCCATCCATCCATCCATCCATCCATCCATCCATCCATCACATCATCTATCTCAGTATTTTTCAACCACTGTGCCGCGGCACACTAGTGTAAGGTGTGCCGTGGGAAAATTACTTTATATATAGTCAATATAGGCACAGAGTTAATTTTTTTTAACATTTTCTAATGGTGGTGTGCCTCGTGATTTTTTTCATGAAAAAAGTGTGCCTTTGCACAAAAAAGGTTGAAAAACACTGATCTATCTATCTATATCATCTATCTATCATCTATCTATCTATCTATCTATCTATCTATCTATCTATCTATCTATCTATCTATCATCTATCTATCTATCTATCATCTATCTGACACAAAACACTAAAAATTTGTTTCCTATTTCAGTTTCTTTCAATTTAGTCATCTACCCACTCCCTCTCTAGAAATATTAATAATTTTTTTAAAAGCAATCATAAGATCTAAAACCTGATTTTTCATGTTTCCTTCAACGGCTAAAAAATTAAAAACTTATTTCCAAAAATTAAGTAATTTCAATTGTAGAAATCCTAAATACTGAAGTCCCAAATGCTTGTGTTCCAGAGTAATTTTATTCAATTATAATCATTTTTTCTAATTATTTATGAGAACATAAATATTTTAGCTGGAAGAATTATTTAAAAAAAAATGTCTCAATATATGCTGTATTTCCTTTGCCTATGCCTTGTGCAATACACACACACACACAGCTATGTTTGTTCATTTTCCTCTAAATACAGACTTAACCCTGAAACTGAAGACCTGCTTACCAAAGTTCCACACCAATTTCCTGTCAGCTGGTATTTTCAGTCTCAAAATATATCTTCCAAATCCTGCTGTTTTATTTAGCTCTTTTATTTCCACATTATCGTTATTATTATTTTGAAAGAACTACCAGTATTTCCCAAAAGAATAAGACACACAGGATTGAAAAGAGAATATGTCCTCATGATTCTATGATGCAATACATTTGTAGTAAAGGCACATTATTCCCTTTCCCAGAGGTCTGTCATTTGCACATCTAAACATTGGGCATTCTGCTGGTAGATAGAAAGGGGTGATGAAGAAATATAATTTTATGTCATTTTATTCTATTTTATATATTTATGTATCAAATTATTGTATTTTATCCTATAAGTATTGTATTTTACCCTACTCTCATTTTAAATTGTTTAGAATTTATTGGTAATAACCACTGCGCCACCTTGGCTGTCCTTCTCCTGTGCACTGCTTGGAGAGGCTAAGCATGGGACATACCCAAGCAATGTCTCAAGGGAGGGAAACAGGCTGGTCCAGGGTCCCCTCATCAGTGTGAACCTGTTGTAGCACTCATCTCCCAAAGGAAGCCTCAGCTGAAGCAAACATACATAGTCTGTAATTCCTGACAAAGGGCATTGGAAAGAGCCAGATCACCACCCTGCAAATCTCGATTGATGCCTGTGTCGTCTAAGCGGCAGTGGTGGCAGCACTTCTGGTTGAATGAGTCATAAGGTCCTGGCCTGATGATCATATAGTATAGATCGTCTGGAGGCTAGTATAGTTCAGATCACCCTGTTGGATAGATGATCTGCTCTCAGGATCTCCCTCTCAAGTGCCAGATGGTCAACTGAAGCCGCTGAGGCTCTGGGTGCTCCAGAGCCTCCTGGATGAGGGAGATCCTGTCCTGGAGTTGTCAGCCCTTGTGCTGACATTCACGGGGTAGCGGCTTTCCCACGGCGGCGCTACCTCCCGACCTTGGGAAGGGCTTCCACGGTGCCATCACCAACGCCGCCAATGCCAGACCCACTCGGCCAGGCTTACACACTGCCAACACTGCCGCTTGGCCATGCTTACATGCCATCAATGCTGATGCTGCCACTAACACCGTTGGGACTGCTGCCGAAGCCCTTCCCCTCATCTCTCTGATGTTGGCGGAGCCTGTTAGAACCTCCTGGACAGCAGCTGCACTTCAGAGCCTACTCTGAAGCAACTCTTCTACTCAGGTGTAGCTGCTTACTCTGAAGTAACTCTTCTACTTAGGTGCAGCTGATACAGAAGGAGGCAATGATGACACTGAGTGGGGTGGTGGTGGCTGAGGGTCACAGTGATTGGTACTGGTGATTAGGGGTATCATTTGGGTAATTGGGTGGATTTGTGGGTGGAACTGGGCGGGGTAATGGTGGGTGTGTGTGTGTATGTATGTGTGTATGTATGTATGTATGTGTATTTTGTGTGTGTGTGTGTGTATATATATATAAATCTAATATTGTATGTATGTATGTATGTATGTATGTATGTATGTATGTTGTATTTGTGCTGATAAATAAATAAAGGGAGACTAGTATAGATTTATTTCAAGCTATTTACCTCTCATCAGCTCGCCATACGCTTACTGGGATTGGAACCTGTGCTAATCCCAATAAGGGTATGGCTAGCTGATGAGAGCTAAATAGCTTGAAATAAATCTATACTTGTCTCCCTTTATTTATTTATCAGAACAAATACAACACAAATGTAACAAAAAGGCAACAGTAAACATATTGGGTTTCTGTCTGGATGGTCTCTTGTGATGAGCCGATAGAAAGAGAAAGGAAGCCGTAGGCTTCCTCCCATATTTGGGCATACCAGGGGTTGTGACATTTTATATATATATTTATATATATATTTATATATGTATATATAAATGTATGTGTGTGTGTGTGTGTGTGTGTGTGTATATATATATATATATATATATATATATATATATATATATATATATATATATATATATATATATATACATACATACATACACACACACACACACACACACATATATATATTAATAGGATTAACTTTGTTAGAACTGAGTTGGATTTGTTTACCTTTGTATCATAGTCATTTACTGCTGGTTGTCATGTAGTTTCTTAGATTAGAGATAAAGTTTTTCACCAAACAAAGTGACTCTCTGTTTATTTTCAACATGAACGCCGGAACATGACAGGGGTATCCGAATGGTCCTTCGTTTCGCCCTCCTGTACACGTGTGGAAGAATCTTTCTCTTATCCTTACCCTCTATTAAAATAGGATCTAGCGCCTCCCCAAAGAGATTACCACCCTTAAAGGGGGTGGAAGCTAGCTTCCACTTAGACGTCATGTCTGCCTGCCAGTGACAGAGCCACAGGAGGTGATGAGAGGTCATGTTAGATGCCATGGCCCTGGAAGCGAACTTGGCTGCATTGATTGATTCTGATTTATTACAGAATCATACTTCTACTAAACATATCAAATGAGTTTGTAAAATTTTGAAATCAAAGCTAACCTTGGCAGTCTCTATTATTTGATGTACAGCAGAAACAACTGACTGGATAAAACTTAATAACTTGGATCAGAAGACAAGAAAAATAATGACAATGTACCATGTTTTGCACCCAAAAAATGATACTGAGTGGCTGTATTTGCTAAGAGCTGAAGGTGTTGGAGGACTCCTACAGGTGAAACAAATTATAAAGGAAGAAAAACACGGCCTGAATGATTACATTTTTAAAAAACCAATAAGGAAAATCCTGAAGGAACTCAATTAAGGAAAGCGCTTGAACCCCCCCCCCCGCCCCCAACAGATGAATGCTAGACAATTGAAAATGGTTTGCTAATTGGAAGAACAAGCCAAGGTATGGTCAATACTTGAAGGATATAGAAGAAAAAGCTGATTAAAAACTCCACATGAAGTTGATTAATATCAGTAGAGTTAAAGAAATTGAAGGATTTATTTTAGTGGCTCAAGAAGAAGCTTTACAAGGTAATTGCATGAAGGCAAAAATTCAACATGTAAAAACAAAAGCAGATGTTGCCTCTGTAGTAAAAGGATGAAATAATTGACCAGTGGCTAAAGCAAAATTTTACAAACCAACTACAAGGAGTGTTAAAAGTGCCAGAATTATTCATTGGAAATTTTGCGAGAGGTTTGGGTTTTGAATGCAAAAAAAAAAAAAAATGATCATCAAGTTGAGAAGATTTTAGAAAATCAAATGAACATGCATAACATTCCTGATATTACAGCTGTTCATAGCATATTGTTCATAATTATTGATTATTGTTAATTTTAATTCTTTTTAAAAAAATGTGTCATTGTTAATTTTCATTGGGTTTGGGGATATCCTATGTAATTTCTTTTTAACTTTTTTTTTTAAATAAATGTTTTTTAATTTTAGTTTAAAACAGGTACACATCTTTCTTTACATCTGTAGAAAATGTATCAATCAATTACAGATAAGTTTTGGTACATCTCCTCCACAGTCAACCAACATAACTCATATTAACTAAGGCATTGTTATATATCCATTTTCATTTAACTGTAATTATTATTTAGAAATATTGATAAAAGTAATAATCTTGAGCAATCCCTGCCCACACCGGTGGGAGAGGAAAAAAAAATAAAAATAAAAAAAAGGACAAATAAAAAATAAAAATTAAAATAAAAAATAAAATTTCTTTTTAACTTTTGTAGTATGTGTTTTTTTTAATGTTGTACGCCTCCCTGAGTCCTTGGGAGAAGGGCGGCATATAAATTGAATAAACCTCAAACCTCAACCTCATAATATACCCAATTTAACAGTTAAATGGGAAAAACAATGGGAAACATTACAAAACTCTGGGACTTGCAGATTGAAGTTCAATGCTTATAGAAAAAGAAATCTGTTGTTATACCAATGTGTTTGGGGCACTTGAATGATACCCCAAAGGAGCTCTTCAATATCTGGAAATATTTAATTTATCAGACCTTAACACCTAGTTTTATCAAACGAATACCCCATCCTACATAGAACTGCCTATATTCTTAGATGCTACCTTAATAATTCTTAGGTGCTTGGTTAGGACCTGAATTGTTAAGTTTCCACCAGTCTTAGACTGAATTTAATTGTAGATTACATACATATAGCAATAGCAGTTAGACTTATATACCGCTTCCCTGAAGCTTCTGAAGCACGAAAAACTAGCCCTACGGGCAAACTGGAAGTTCAAGAATGGACTTCCAGATTGCTCGTAGGGCCAGTTTTAGCCCTACGGAGCCTTCAGGGGCCTCCCTGAAGACTCCGGAGGGCAAAAAATGACCCTATGAGCAAACCAGAAGTGAGTTCCGGTTTGTCCATAGGGCCATTTTTTGTCCTCCGGAGCCTTCAGGGGTCTTCAGGAGGCTTCCCTGAAGGCTGCAGAGGGCAAAAAAACGACCCTACAAGCAAACCGGAAATCACTTCCAGTTTGAACTAGTGCCGGTTTTAGCCCTCCGGAGTGTTCAGGGGCCTTCTGGAGGCTTCCCTGAAGGCTCCGGAGGGCTAAAATCGGCCCCATGAACAAACCGGAAGTACATTCCTGAACTTCCGGTTTGCCCATAGGGGCGGTTTTTCGCCCTCCGCCGGGCAAAAAATGGCCTCAAAAGAAGGTCGCATGCGCGCTAGTCAGCTGACAGGGCAATGCCTCACGTGCCCTGGCAAATGGCTCCACGTACTACCTGTGGCACGCATGCCATAGGTTCGCCATCACAGCACTACCATATCTTCAAACTGAAATATAAAAACTGTATTATATTTATATCTTTTTGGAGTAAAGGACAACATATATAACCTTACAACATAATTGCAGCGGCCGAGAGCCGCCGCTGCTGTATTTTTTCTCCATCATTGCGGTGCTACCTTCCCGCCCCGCTGCTCTCTGGTCCCAAGTGTACGCGCCGGCATTCTCCCAATCAGCTGTGAGTCCGCAGCCGCCCGCGTGCTGTTTT
The DNA here is from genome assembly GCF_009769535.1 of Thamnophis elegans. NCBI lineage: Eukaryota > Metazoa > Chordata > Lepidosauria > Squamata > Natricidae > Thamnophis > Thamnophis elegans. The sequence goes on from NC_045551.1 coordinate 5,286,392, forward strand.
AAAGGCTGCTCCTCAGGACCCTCCGAGGCCACCGTACTTCTGACGAGTGACGTCCCTGACGTTACGCTGAGGACGTTACTCGTCAGCGCAATTAAAGAGTAACCTGGAGTCTGCTAGCGACACAGGCCAGGTACTGTGGTGAAAACAAAACCTATAGACAATAGGGGTTTATGTGGGGGGGGGCTTGTTATGTGGCGCAGGGGGAAAGAGTATGTGATATGGGGGGTGGGGTTATATGGTACAGGTGGTATCAGGACTATGTGGTACAGGGGATTAGGTTGTACAGGTGGATCTGGGGGGGTGGGATTAGGTGGTACAGGGGGATCAGAGGGGGGAAAATGATGTGACAGAAGAGGGTGTATTTACATCACAACTCTCTGAAATAGGTTACACTGAAATTTCATGACTGTATCCACATCCCACATATTTAAAAAATATAGATTTTCCACCTCTAGAATATGTGATAACATTTATCAGAGGACACTTTAATCAGATTAGAATTTAACTCATGTTTTTGAAATATCACAAGTATACCCTAGGGTTTATATGAATATGATGTGGCTTACATATTATGAACTTCTACAGAGAATAAATGAATTTGGGATCAATTTTAAACCATAAGCCCATGCATGTTTACTCAGACATCAGCATGACTTCACTCAGTAAGATTCATAATTTAGTTATCAGCTTTGCAGCCTATAATATCTTATAATCTTTTATATACTTTACTTGTGTTTAATTAATTTAAAATTTATTGGCTGCCCAACTTCATGGACTATCACTTAGAAGTGAAAAATATTTAAGGGTCACAATAGTTATTGGTCCTTTATTTTTCATCACAATATTTATCAATATATTTGCCCCACAATATAATACTATGACCGTACAAAAGTTGTATTTCTCTAGGAAAATTTTATTGTGGGATCAATTTCAATGACAAATTTACAGGCAAGAACAGTGCGAAATATGTAAAAAATAACACATCTCTACTGGAATAGGCCATAATTGAATTATTATTACAAGAATCTATATTCTTGTTCCTGTTATCTTTAACTGGAAAAAATAGTGCATCATAGGGCAAGAATTTTTGAACTAAGGTACCTCAAATAGGCTAATTTACAGAAAGCATTTAAAATCCAGGACCTGCGACTCCTATAGAATTGTCACAAATGTTATAAAACATTTTATGACATAAACATTATCATGAAACAGTCTATGATATAATACAAATGTCATAAAACAGGGGTCAGCAAACTGCGGCTCTGGAGCCGCGTGTGGCTCTTTCCTCCCTCTGCTGCGGCTCCGTCACCGGTCGGTGCCACAATTTTGAGAGGAGCTTCTGGTGGGGGAGGGGAGAAGCACAGTGCGCCAGGAGAAGACTCTATGGGAAGGGGAGGGTTTTCCAGTTGTCTCCACAATTGACAGGGCTTTCGGTTATGACAGGTAGAGGAAAAAGTACGCCATGCTAGGAGGAGACTCTATGGTGGGGGAACTGAACTTCCGGTCAGCTCCAGAACTGAACAGGGGGCTTCCAGTTAGGACCTTTGTGGCTCCCGGTGTTTTCTTTTCTGTGGGAAATGGGTCCAAATGGTTCTTTGAGTGTTTAGGTTTGCCGACCCCTATCATAAAACATTTTCTATGCTGTGGTTTGCCTGTACTATACAGTTCAGTATGGTCTATTTTCAAGATCCATTCTGATATATCGCAGAGTGGATCTCAACATTTCCAGTAGAGGTACTATCATTGTAGAATCGTAGAGATTGAAGAATCTTTTAAGAGATATCACTGAAACAATGACCTACCTAGTTAGTTATAAAACCAAAGCTTTGGGAACGAGTTACATAAACAAATCGAAGATAACCTGTCAGTATGGTCGCAATAGAATTATTATTTCAAGAGCAATCAAATTACATAGTTATTCTGATGAAAGAGAAGTAAGCAAATGTAAAGGCAGAAAACATAGACTGTTAATGAAATTTTTTTATATATAATTTCATTACACTCTACCATTAATGACTGTTCGGAACATGTACAGATATAGAACTATTTATTTCATTTTCTAACAGTGTAAGAGCACAATAAGCTGAATTAGTCTATCTACAAGGGACGGGGTGGCTCAGTGGCTACGATGCTAAGCTTGTCAATCAGAAACCTTGGCAGTTCGGCGGTTCGAATCCCTAGTGCCGCGTAATGGAGGGAGCTCCCGTTACTTGCCCCAGCTTCTGCCAACCTAGCAGTTTGAAAGCATGGAAAAATGCAAGTAGAAAAATAGAGACCACCTTTGGTGGGAAGGTAACAGTGTTCCATGTGCCCTCAGCGTTTAGTCCACAGGACCACAGAGACATCTTTGGACAGCGTTGGCTCTTCGGTTTTGAAACAGAGATGAGCACCGCCCCCTAGAGTCGGGAACAACTAGAACATATGTTCAAAGGGAACCTTTACCCTTTACCTAGTCTATCTACATTTTCTTTCCTCACTTCTAATTTCAGTTCAAAAGGCACTAGCTTTCTATAAAAAGTCTGTTTTCATCTCATGTACTATGATGCCCAATAAAAGTAACCAAAATGGCACCCTGAGTAGGACTGCAAAGGCATTTTGAGAGACACTTCCAGAATCCACCCTAAAACTATTGCCATCGCCTTCAAAATATTTTCAAATATTGTTTTGAAGAGTCTTCTGCAATTTCAGAACAAATCTTGGAGAGAGAGAGAGAAAAAGCAGATAAAGTCTACTATATGTGATGTTTTTGAATAAAAAAAAACTTAACAGGACCAAGTAAGAAATTACAGTTCTAAGTTAAATGGTAAAATAAAATAAAAAGGATATTTAAAGCCGTATCTCCAGGATAACTGATAAAACAAAAAAAAAGTCACAGCTTCTCTGGAACAAAAATGAAGAAAAGAAACTGCTACATTCGATGAAGAAATAGAAGTTAGGTCTACAACTACAGAGACACTGCTACCAGCAAAAGTTATTCATTTTACTGGAATAGGTGAAACCTAAGGGAGGCCTAATTTAGTGAAGATGGTGGGAGAGTTGATCCAAAAACAAAGCATGATCCTAATGAAAGTTAGTTCAAAACTGTAACTTTTCAAATTACAGTTAGCGTCTTAAATTCAGAAGTCAGTCCAGCTCAATGTGGAAAACTTGCATTAACATTGTAATCATACCCAATCTACTGCCAAACTATTGAATGCCCTTAAAGCATAAATATTTTTCACCAGTATCACCTTTCTTTATCTACATTTAATACATTTATTTAACTTTATCCTTCCAAGACTGGTGTGGTGGCCTAGTGTTGAAGGCCCTCTCCCTCCCACTCCAAATGTTGAGAGTTCAATCCTAGGTAGCAGCAGATAGTTCTCTCGTAGGGTGCAAAGAAAAAATATCTGATGTGAACTCCTGTGGCATCAGGAAGAGTATCTGATGACTAGTAAATGTTCAGATTCATCCAATCCCCGATTCAACCCTGAATTTAAGGGATTACAGGATCGTTTTATTTAATGTTATCCTTCCAAACCCTTTTCTCATTTCAAAATAGAAAAAGGAGAACATACAGGACTGAACATCTTTGGTGTAATGATGATACCCGAATTCAAAACTGCAGAATAAAGTATACAGTAAAGAGTATTGTAGAACATTTCAGTTCCCATAAAACTAAATTTATGCTGTGACAGAGAGAAATGAATGCATCAAAGAGCAAGCCTAAATAACCTAAAGGTGATAGAGAATAATCATCGAGGTGTAAAATAATCCCCAAAATAATCAGGTATTGTGTTTTCCAAATTTATATCCAATTGCAAGTCTTTAGAGCTTCCAAGTATACATACATACATTTACAAATTGAGAAGATCCATTATCCAAGAACGGTTTTTCACTGGGAAAGCCTAAAACTGGCTAAATCTTTATTTTGACATATTGCTTTGTAGGAATTATTATTCTTTTTTTTTTTTTTTTTGCATTTTCATATAGCTTAACTCTTTACAGTTGTCAGTATGAGCTTCTGGGTCATACCTCGAAAAATGTTAAAGAAATCATTTGACTAAGACTTAAATATATGTTGATAAAACAAAAATAAGTCCATGGGTATGCTATCTATATTATTCTATGAACTGCGTAAATAATAACGACATGTATGCAACTTTATAGCGCTGAAATAATCTAGAAACATAATTTATGATAGTCTTATTTAAAATTTAAAAGGTGCTACTTGTCACCTACAAAGCCCTTCATGGTAGTGGATCTGGGTACTTGAGAGACCGCCTACTGCCAATTACCTCCACCCGACCAATTAGATCCCATAGATTAGGCCTCCTCCGAGTTCCATCTGCCGGTCAATGTCGACTGGCAACCACGCGGAGGAGAGCCTTCTCGGTGGCAGCTCCGACCCTCTGGAACGATCTCCCCGTGGAGATTCGTACCCTCACCACCCTCCAGACCTTCCGCACAGCCCTTAAAATCTGGCTATCCCGTCAGGCCTGGGGTGAAAGACCGTAACCCACCCGAATTGTATGAATGTTGTGCTTTTAATGATGTACTGTCTTATGTGTTACATTGTTTGTTTTCCCCTCCTTCGAATTGTAAGCCGCCCTGAGTCCCCCCATGGAAAAGGGCGACATATAAATAAACTACTATAAACCTATAAACCTATAAAATGATAGAATAACGCACAGAAATATCTGGGGTATAACATACTAAAATTGAGACGTGTTATTTCTTTATTCATGATATATTATATGGCCAAAAACTATGTGCAGTAAAGGCATCATCCAACAACAAACATCTATTTTATTTTTAATCTTCTTTCTATCCCATTTTTTTTTTACAAATAACTCAAAGCGGCAAACATATCCAACACACTTTCTTATTTTCCCCAGAACAACAACGCTGTGAGGCAAGTTGGGCTAAGAACAATTTACTGGCCCAAGGTCATTCAGCTGGCTTCCATGGCTAATGGGGGAGTAGAACTCACGAGTCTCCCACTTTCTAGCCTGGTGCTTTAACCACTTGTTTTTTTTCTTTCCAGGCAAATAATTTGATTTAGAATTAGTTGACACTGTAGGCTTAGAAGAAGAGACTTGCAGAGGACTGATAACCAAGTTATCCTAATTTGGAAATTATATTATAAAGCACCTGAAAGATAGAACTCCCAGAAATATTTCACAGGAGTTACTGATTAACTTTTCACCGGAGGTAAATTCTTGTGCCATTTAACACCGCAAAGCATAACTGCGTAAGTGAATTTATAGAACGGCTTTTCAATTACTGCAACTACAATTCAGGCTGAGAGATAAGTGAATTAACATGCGTATATCTGGGGCAGCACTTGCATCTTTAAATGAACAAGAACTCCTCACTTCAGTTCCCTAATAGCCTGTTCCTCTCTGCCATGCAGTCTTCTCATTTGCTCAGCCGACCATTGTCTCGCCCATCAGCCATGAAACTTCACTGGCCTCCTGCACATTTCCCACTATATCTCCCCTCTCCTACAGAGCAGCCCCTCCTCTGTAGAACAACCCTCTAATGTTGCCTTCTTTATCATCTCTTGCGTGTGCGCGCACATGTCGTTTTACTTGTATCACCTACAACCAGCCTTAAAATTCCTTGCAATGCTACCCTTATTTCAGAAGGTGTGTATGGAGCTGGCTAATGAGATGGTGAGGGATCCATGTTCCATTTTACCCCCTCTTTAAGTCTATTCACTTACTTTTTTTCAGGTACAAATTTGTGTTGCTGGAAATAAACCAACCATCCACAGCACATCAGACAAATCCCAGACCGATTATTATTGCAATGCCCTTACGTTAAATAAAATGCCAATTGGCAAGGGGGTAGGGGGGGCAGATAAGATTTTCTCATGCACATAACATGCTCGGGATAAGACAGTTGCTGAATAAGCGTCAGGTTATACTAATACTGTGAATGCTAGAATTGAAGGATGGTGGTGGGTTTTTTTTTTAAACGTTGTGTTTCTCTTCCTCCTGTCACTCTCTCTCTCCTTCATCTTCTTCAACCAGGAAACCTTCCTTTCCAAAGAGCAGCACACCATCTATCTATCTATCTATCTATCTATCTATCTATCTATCTATCTTCTATCTATCTATCAATCTTCTCTCTATCTATCTTCTATCTATCTATATTATCTCTCTATCTCTCTATCTTCTATCTATCTCTCTATCTTCTATCTATCTATCTATCTATCATCTAGTGTCTGTCTGCCTATCTATCTATCTATCTATCTATCTATCTATCTATCTATCTATCATCTATCTATCTATATCATATCTATCTATCTATCTTTATCTATCTATCTATCTATCTATCTATCTATCTATCATCTATCTATCTATCTATCTATCTATATCTATCTATCTTTATCTATCTATCTATCTATCTATCTATCTATCTATCTATCTATCTATCTATGTTCTCTCTATCTATCTATGTTCTCTCTATCTATCTATCAATCATCTATCTATCAATCATCTATCTATCTATCATCTATCTATCTATCTTCTATCTATCTATCTATCTATCTATCTTTATCTATCTATCATCTCTCTCTCTCTCACACACACACACACACACACACACACACCCAGGAGACTCTCTTCCAGATCTTGTGCAGTTGAGTTTGGATCATTCCTGGTTTCCTGTTGAGTTAGCTTCAATCCACAGCTTTCCCAAATGGTCTTTAATCTATCAGCACCCCCGCCTCCCCAACACACACACACACACACTTTCTCTCCCCCCCACTTTCTCTTTAACGTGTTCCCCATCTTCCATACACAACAATACCCAACACACACAGAGAGACTCTTTCTCTCCCCCCCCCCCCACTTTCTCTTCAACGTGCTCCCCATCCTCAATAGGGTTTCCCCCCATCCTCCTCACCGGAGATACTGAGCGCAAAGCAGGCTCATCCTCCGCCGCCGCCGCCTCCTCTCGCTGCCCGCCAGTCCACGCCGGCCCCGCGTCGGGGGAGGGGGGTCTACAGCTCGGGCCCTTCCGCAGCCTGGAAGCCGCCGCAGCCGCCGTTGCTGCTGCCGCTGCTGCTGCTGCCGCCGCCGCCTCCGGCCGCCGCCATCTTGCCGTGTCGGGCCCAGGCTCTTCCTGGAGGAGGCGGGAGGAGGGGGGGGGAAGCGAGAGGAGGAGGGGGAGGGACAGTCCGGCTCCCCGCCTCCTGACTGGGGGAAAGGGACTCTCGCGAGAGCCGCGCGGACCGCCCCGCCTACCCACGTTGAAAGGCGGCCCGTCTCCTCCCCCCCCCCCTGGCTCGCGGGCAGGTGCTTCGACTACCAGCCGGCGAGCCTCTCTCTCTCTCTCTCTCTCACACACACACAGCCGGTGCCTCCTTTTTTTTTCTTCCTCCCCACCCTCACTTCCGGCCGCGGCCCAGAAGCTCAACGGGACCCCGCTTCCGCCTCTTTTTAAGTGCACGGGGGGAAACCCTTCCCTTGTCAGCTCGCGGCCTTCTAATGAGGCTTTCCATTGGCGGGCGCTGCTGTCATGGCAACGGGGAGTTGCGTGCGAGTGGAGGAAGAGGACGACGCGCGGGGGGGGGGAGGGGATGAATAAGTGGTGTGTGTTGTGCGCGTTGTCGCCATGGCAACCGCCGCAACTGCTCTAGCGCGCGCTCCTCGCTTGGAAAAGTCTCCCTCAGAAAAGTTTCTGAGGGAAGGAAAACGGCCTGGCAGTTTTTTTTTTCCCCCCTCTTTAACCTGCGCAAAGACATCTACGGGGACGTCTTTTGACGTACAAGCCCGCCCAGAATAAATGGAATTCATTTTTTTAATAAATGACGGCCGTATGAGGCACATCGGGCCCGTCCGAAAGTTCAAGGCGCCAATTTATAGGAAGAGCCGAGATTTAGTTTGACGGAGGAGATGGCGTCGTCCTTCGAGCCACGGAGTGACTGTGGCGGCTTCTCTTGAGTCGCTTTCCAGCGCGGCCTCACAGGCTTTTCTTCCCCTGTGGGATTCAGCCTGTCCGCACCTATCCGGGAGAACCGGTTGTTAACCTTCTAAGCAGTTCGGAGAACCGGTTGTTGGAAGAAATCTCATTTTGTTTTTTTCCACTTTACAGGGCTAATTCCAGGAAGGAAGGAAGGAAGGGAAAGGAAAGGAAAGAAGGAAGGAAGGAAGGGGAAGGAAGGAAGGAAGGGAAAGGAAAGAAGGAAGGAAAGAAGGAAGGAAGGAAGGGAAAGGAAAGGAAAGAAGGAAGGAAGGAAGGGAAAGGAAAGGAAAGAAGGAAGGAAGGAAGGGAAAGGAAGGAAGGAAGGGAAAGGAAAGAAGGAAGGAAGGAAGGGAAAGGAAAGAAGGAAGGAAGGGAAAGGAAAGGAAAGAAGGAAGGAAGGAAGGGAAAGGAAAGAAGGAAGGAAGGAAGGGAAAGGAAAGAAGGAAGGAAGGGAAAGGAGAGGAAAGAAGGAAGGAAGGAAGGGGAAGGAAAGGAAAGAAGGAAGGAAAGAAGGAAGGAAGGAAGGGAAAGGAAAGGAAAGAAGGAAGGAAGGAAGGGAAAGGAAAGAAGGAAGGAAGGAAGGGAAAGGAAAGAAGGAAGGAAGGGAAAGGAAAGGAAAGAAGGAAGGAAGGAAGGGGAAGGAAGGAAGGAAGGGAAAGGAAAGAAGGAAGGAAAAAAGGAAGGAAGGAAAGGAAAGAAGGAAGGAAGGGAAAGGAAAGAAGGAAGGAAGGAAGGGAAAGGAAAGGAAGGAAGGAAGGGAAAGGAAAGGAAAGAAGGAAGGAAAGGAAAGAAGGAAGGAAGGAAGGGAAAGGAAAGAAGGAAGGAAGGAAGGGAAAGGAAAGAAGGAAGGAAGGAAGGGAAAGGAAAGGAAAGAAGGAAGGAAGGGAAAGGAAAGAAGGAAGGAAGGAAGGGAAAGGAAAGAAGGAAGGAAGGGAAAGGAAAGAAGGAAGGAAGGAAGGAAGGAAGGAAGGGAAAGGAAAGGAAAGAAGGAAGGAAGGGAAAGGAAAGAAGGAAGGAAGGAAGGAAGGGAAAGGAAGGAAGGAAGGAAAGGAAAGAAGGAAGGAAGGAAGGAAGGGAAAGGAAAGAAGGAAGGAAGGGAAAGGAAAGAAGGAAGGAAGGAAGGGAAAGGAAAGAAGGAAGGAAGGAAGGGAAAGGAAAGAAGGAAGGAAGGAAAGAAGGAAGGAAGGGAAAGGAAAGAAGGAAGGAAGGAAGGGAAAGGAAGGAAGGAAGGAAGGGAAAGGAAAGAAGGAAGGAAGGAAGGGAAAGGAAGGAAGGAAGGATGGATGGATATTGGTGTTGTTTTTAGCCTAATCTTTATTGCCCTCCTTACAGAAACTGCCTCTCCAGTTAACCCTTATTACCATTATAACAGCTAAGACGAAGTGCCCATCAACGTGAGTGACATTGACTTGGCCACGCCCACATGGTCACATGACCACCGAGCCCCGCCTACCCGGATGGTCATTAGGGCAGAGAACCGGTTGTTAAATTATTTGAATCCCACCACTGTCCTGCACGTGCCGTGTCGTTCCCAGAAATAAACCGAGGAATTGAAGTAGAATACTGCATGGTCTAAACTTGGGGGGTACTTTGGATCCCTGCCGAAACCCCTGCCTATTTTTTAAAGAGATTTTTTTTTTTTTAATGAAAGGAGTGGAAGAAGGCATGCTGCCGAAGAAATTGCCAACCTTTTGCATCAAGGGTGAGAATGCTTCTCTAGAACTTAAGCAGTGCCGTGGGTTGGATTTTATTTTTTTTTTATTTTTTTGGAAAGTAAAGTAGAAGATGACTTTGGCGATAAAGTAGGGCGTAAAGTGAGATTTGGACATTAAGTGTGAAACCTACTGGGTCAGGCTGGACAGCCTCTCAGGGCCCCTTCTATATTAAAAAGCCCCATAGACAGAGTTGGAGCTTGCAAAAGAACAGGAAGCAAGATGAGCCGAGGTGGCGCAGAGGTTAAATGCAGCACTGCAGGCTACTTCAGCTGACTGCAGTTCTGCAGTTTGGCTGTTCAAATCTCACCGGCTCAAGGTTGACTCAGCCTTCCATCCTTCCGAGGTGGGTAAAATGAGGACCCGGATTGTTGTTGGGGGCAATATGCTGACTCTGTAAACCGCTTAGAGAGGGCTGAAAGTCTAACTGCTATTGCTATTGCTAACCACAAGATGTTCTAGCCAACGTCCCTATGTCCAAACCTATGTCAAAAGTCCAAGGTTCAATTAAAGTTCATTAATGACACGTACTCAGTACCTATAACAAAAGGAGAAGTAAGACCCCCATCTCCTTATAAGGCTTTCTCATCAAGGTAACCACTAAGAAATGAGTTAAGTGTTTGTGTTACGCTGCCTTTGAGAATGTATAAGAACGCGTGCTTCGATAATGAAGGTTGTTCAGAACTTGCAATGCTAGCCATTTCGCTACCTTTCTGAACCTGGCTGCCAAATAAACTCTTCCTGTATCCCGAGAAGTCTAAAGCCTGTCATTTTCTGCAACAGCCCAGTCCTTTTGTGCACCCTTTATCTCCTCCTCCACACACACCCCCTCACACTACCAAAAAAGAAAAAAAAAGGAGAGAAATATATTCAGGGAGTCATAAAAGATATATTGAGAATTGTAACGGTGGTGGGCATTTCCTTCTTTCCTCCCTCCTCCCCTCCCTGTCATATAGCTGCCCAATTTGCAAGAGCAACTTTGAAGGAAAGCTAGATTGTTTAAAATGTAAATATATTTTTAATATAACTTTTTATATAAAACAAGAAAGCCAGAAACAAGACTGTGACAACAATGAAGAGCGAGATTTTTATCCACATGCATAGAATGTATTTTACCAATCATTGGTCTTTGGCAGATGGTAATGATACTTCTAAACCATCCTTCAGATGGAAATATTTGTTTTGAAATATTTCTTATCTTTCCTTTGTAGATACCTCCTCCATTACTTCAATTGTCATCAGTGGTTTCTATTTTGAAAAACATTTCAGAGATGTATCTTTTTCAAATTGGTTGTTCTTTGACTTTATAACATGCAAATAATGCATTCTAGATACAGTGATGGTTAAATACAATGGTATTTATACAAAGAAAACTAGAAATTGTTAACACATTTTAGCAGTAAATAGTTATCTTGCATAATTAGCTAATAAAGCGATACATTTATATAATTATGTTTTAGCCTATTTTGTATGGCACTCATTTTTAATATATTCATTATATTTGTCCATATAAACCCTATGTCTTCAGGCAATCCTCTCATTGGTGGCAAGTACAATCTGGTCTTCAATCCATTGAGTGAAAGGGATTTATCTTTCCAATGCTGCAATATTGGCATATTTGGCCATAATAAAGCTGAGAAACTATTTACATTGTTCAGTTGTTAAATTCCAAGAACTAGATATGTGGTTCAAGAGAGTATTGTCTGAAAATTTTAGCTTTTGTCACACAATTACATTTATGTAATTCAGTACTTTCCCCCAAAACTTATTAAGAATAAGACATTATAAAAGTGTGTTTTAAAAAAGCATAATCCTTTTTACATCTCCAACAAAATTCTGTTTTAGACAGTCCTTTTCTACACAAACATAACAGACTTTAATGACTTCTAAATATTTTTATGTAAATCATAATTTGAGATCTATTAGCGCTCTTGCTATAGAAGCTAAATCATTCGCCCATTGTCTACTGTAGGCAATATAGGAACCTCTGATTCTTATTTCATTTATTTCTTAGCATCTGCATATCAAATTGATTTCTTGATAACAAATATCTATAAAAGCTAATAGCAAGTCTTTTTAATTTTAAAAGATTTAACAGTCCTAATCCCAGTATCTGGGCTGTCTCAGAAGCTAAAATGCTGCACTTCCAAACAATTTGAATTCAACCAACTTGTGTACTACTGTATAAATCTCTGTATGTTGTCCAATAACACATGCCAAGGGTTCCATTCAAATATTAAAAAGCAAAGGTGAAAATGGACATCTTTGTCTTATTCCTCTGAATAGTGGGAAAGTAGAAGAAGGCATGCATTGACCTTTATTTTAGCTATAGGTGACTCATATAATATCATGACCCATTTTACAAATTCAAAAAGAAATCAGAACCTGTTCAGTCCATATAGTGTGTGTGTGTGTGCTGGTTTTGTTGTATTCAGGTCTTTTCCCATGTAAGATTGAGATGGTCTTGGCAACGTTTCAGCGAGGTCTCACTCGCCATCTTCAGGCTGGGTTTTGTGCTTAAAGTGTGATCAGAGCTGCCGTCTTTCTATAAATCTTGGTGGGGGTGTGTGGAGTGCTGGCTTTGTTTCAGTAAGTGGAATGATTGGTTATGTTGTATCATGATTAGTAGATTGATGCTGATTGGTGCTGGCTGTGTGTCTATTGTTGTTTCGTGTTGTAACGGCCTAGGTGGTGGGTGGGGCTCATTTGTTGACTAGGGCTGGTTTCCAGATGTCTGGTAGGCGGGAGGTATCATCACGTTTATTCATGTTGTGGGGGTGTTTCTCTATTTCGATAGCTTCCATAATTATTCTCTTGTTGAAGTGTTCAGTTTTGGAGATTAACCTGGTTCCTTCAAAATTAATTTCATGTCCTGCAGCTTTAAGGTGCTGGAAAAAGGAGGAAGTTTTTTCTTTTTTTCTTACTGCGTTCTTGCGTTCCGCGATGCATTTATTCTCCGGTTCGTTTGTCCTATGTATGTTGCAGGGCAGATTTTGCATGGTATTTCGTAGACTCCTTGGTTTTCTAGCTGGATTTTGTCTTTGGGGTTTCTTAAGATGTTGGCTATTTTTTGGTCAGTGTTGAAAGCTGTCTTGATATTGTGTTTGTGGAGAATTTTGCTGATTTTATCTGTGGTGCCTTTGATGTAAGGGAGGAGGGCGATGCTGTTGTCCTGTTCTGTGTCTCGGTTTTTGGGGGGAGTCTCCCTTTGGATTAGGTTGGTAATTGTTTTTCTTTGGAATCTGTTGGAGATTAATATGTTTGTGAGAGTGTGTAATTCAGTTTTCAGGTGGTTTTTGTTGGCTAGGCGTTTTGTTCTGGACATGAGGGTCTTGGCTACAGAGTTGATCTGTGCAGGGTGGTGATCGGATTGTGCGTTTAAATAGCGGTTGAGGTGTTTTTTTTCCCGGTAGATGGTGTGTCCTAGGGAGCCATTGGGTTTTTTATAGATTAGGACATCCAGAAAGGGAAGTTGGTTATTTGCTTCTATTTCCATGGTGAATTGTATTTTGGGATGTAGGCTGTTGAGATGTGTGAAGAAGTTGTCACCTAACAACTGTATTATTAAATTAACAACAGCAGTAATTCATTAACAACTGTGGCAAGAAATGTCGTAAAATGGGGCAAAACCAGTGGTGGGTTCCAGATCCCGATGCAACTGGTACGCTGCAACGGAGCCGGACATCCACCACGTGCAGGCACATAGTATGCGCCCAGCGCATACATGCGTACTTACTGCCCGTGACATTCCAGCTGCTCAACGGAGCATTGCACAGGTGCCGTACACTCTGTGTGCATGCGCAAAAACCCCGATCAACTAAATGCAGGTAAGGAGGGCTGGCGGGTGATGGGCCCGCCGGAGCACCGTACGGAATGGTACCTGGTGCTCCCAGCAGGCACCAGTACACCCATACTGGGGTATACCGGCCGTATCCCACCATTGGGCAAAACTAACTTAACAAACGAATCGCTTAGCAACAGAAATGTTGGGCTCAATTGGGGTCATAAGTTGAGGACTACTTCTATCATCTAACTTTAGTAGGTTTGCTTTATTTAAAAATGCCTTTATATCTTGACTTGATATATTCTCTAATGTGCTGTATAACTCTGAATAATTTTTAAAAAATTTATATCCTTCGAGGTTTTATACGTTTCATTCATTTCATCTCTGATATTTGGAATCATTGTCCTATATTTCTTTTGCTTCAGACCATTAGCCAAGAACTTAACAAAGTCTTCCATTATTCTCATCATAAATTAGTTTCCAGGTTATTTTTACAGTGTTGATAAACATTTTTAGATAGACTCCCTTAAAAGTCATATATACATGTTTGCCTTGCTGTTTTTTGTTCTGTTTCTATTCATTTTTGCTTGAATTTGGTTAACTTTTATTATGGATTTACATTTTCTAAATAAATAAATAAAATTTCTAAATAAATTTTACACCAATGATTTCTTTGATGTTCTTGGCAACTCTGAGAAGTCATCAGCATGCCTCAAGTTTTGAATTCAGTTCATGGTGGTCTCTGTGCCATTTTCTCATTTATCTCATTCATTTCCCTATTCGTATAGAAGGAAGAGGACTGGTAACACAGTTTAATACTTGTATTAATAGAGGCTCAGGGCCTCCACTTCTTATAATTCCAGATATTTTTGTAAAAAAATAAATAAATAACGGCAACCTTGACCAACTCGTCTTTATTTCTAAACTATGACCAAACAAGGTATTCTATGAAGTTCTACGATTAGTGTTTCCATATCTCTTTTCCCCCCCATAGAAATCAGCTGTCCATCAAGGTAATAGTAGAATATGGATAAGGAGATACTTGTTGGCCATGTATGCACAAGCTCTTTGTGCCAGTTTGAAAACAGCTTATTTGTTTCTGGCTCAACTATCATGCAAGATTGAAGCCACAGCAAAGCTATGCCACATCGAAGTGCAAGGCAATGGAGCTAACCATGGTCCTGCTCACAGTTGGTGAGACCATCTGTCTCTCCTCATTTCTTGACTCCCGTACAGAACTCTCTCCATTCTAACAAGTCCTTGAAAGAAAAGGGTAGCTGGATAACTTTGTAGCTGAACTGCTCAACTGATCAGATTTTTTAAAAAATATGAACAAATGCACAAAACATGAAATACGGGACTGAGCAATGCATTTCATTTCCCTCTATGGAATAATACCTATAGTCTTATTTTATTCCATATCTGGGACAATTGAGGACAAGTTGATAATTATTAGCTATGTGTCTCTTTGAAAGTCTCCCTGTGGATTGAGAAATGACCGCAAATCATTGTTTATTATTGTATGTGAACTTAAGACACTGACATTCCGATGCAAATCCTTCTATTATGAATAAATGTATCAGCACCCAAGGGTGCCTGTACTGTTCCTTCCTTCTCCAAGCCTACTAGAAGCTTCATAGGAAAAGTATAAGTAGACAAAGAAGAAATGGCAATTGTAAAATAATATTAAATCATACATTAATGTCACTCTAAATATCATATGGTCCCCTGTTCTCCTTCAGTGTATCCTCCCAAATCATTCAGAGAACAAAAACGAGCTACAATTCAATACAAGTCAGAAAGTATTTTCTGCTGTATCACAGTTTTAATGAAGAGCATGAGGCAGCTTTTTGATGCACAAGTCATGGCAATTTCTCTGAGAATACTTTCACAGTACAATGTGATCTATGTGTCATCTCAAAATCCTTCATAGAATAGAGTCATTGCCTATCTCTGATTTAATTGCTGGCTGTGGTGCTGAATAGCCTTAATATATATCACAGAGTTCATTAAATTATTATGAAAAAGAAGAAAGAGTTTAGTTACATTTTAAAAAAATCTTGGCACATCCATGATTAGAGACTCTTTTGTCCCAGCTCACATTTTGTCATACGGATAGTGAACATTTTGAAATATGTCATACTGGCAAACAGGAATATCTGCATCAGTGGTTTTCTGTTGTTAAGAGACAGGCTAGAGGCACTGAGACATTTGTTCAAGTCATGAAAAGCCATTTTGATAAAATCTATACTAGTTTCTAGACTAATATTCGGCAATCTGGTGCTCTTTAGATGAGTTAGTTAACAATTCCTTTCATGATTTCTAGTACTTATGGAGAGTCATCCATTTGGAAATGGCTCATGCAGAATGACTTGCAGCTCATCAGAATTTCCAGTTCAAGTTTCTGGAAGACTATGGGGAATCTCATGAGCAGGGTCTTACCACTGAACAATTAAATGTGCAGTTTTCTGCCCTTCTTTGTTACCATCTGGTCTGGTTTTTTGCAGCCTTGATTCTGTAGGAAGTTATCACCCAGCCCTCTCCCAGAAAAAATGAAATATCCTAGGAAATATTGAAAAGGCAGACTATTTCTCTGGATGTGAAAAGAAAGAAACATGTTTTAAAAGACAGAATAGCTCCCTGTAGCTTCCTGCCCATCCCCACTTTGTCAATGGGCCAATAAGAAGGCCAAGCTAGTCCCTTTACATAATAAAGACTTCTCCAGTTCAACTCCAGGGGGGGATGGGATTAAGGAACTTTACCCAACTCACCACATGGCATCTGAGAACTCAACCAAACCTGGATTCAAAACACAGCCTAGAGAGTTGCCCCTGTATGGCCCCAAGGGAGTTTGACAACCAATCAGAATACATTTCTTACACAGGAACAGGAAACAGAGAAGTGGGACTAAACAGGTTATAAAAAGCACTGCAAGCCCCTCCCTCAGCCCTTCTCTTCTTCTCCACCAACATTGAAGCATGGGATCCCCTTTTCTGTTCAGGGCTCAAGCCATGTGGTCCTGTCCACCATTAAAACCATCTTTCCAAGCAGCCTCCATGTCTCCAGTGTCTTCTTCCCCACTTGGAGCCGAACCCAGAAGGGACATTTCTTTCATCAATTCAGTATGCCTGCTCCCTTTCCTGATCCCTTCACAATAAAAAGTTGAAGCAAAGGAAACAACAATGGTTGCTGAGGGAGCCTCTAAAAGCTCTGCCTCCTCCGAATTCCATCCGCCGGCCAGTGTCGACTGGCGACTACCCGGAGGAGAGCCTTCTCTGTGGCTGCTCCGACCCTTTGGAACGAACTCCCCGTGGGGATTCGTACCCTCACCACCCTCCAGGCCTTCCGCATAGCCCTTAAAACCTGGCTGTTCCGACAGGCCTGGGGCTAAAGAGCTGTTGCCCCCGTCTTGAATGGTATGACTGTTGTGTGTTTTTAAATTATGTATTGTTATGTATCGTTTTTATTTTTTATTTTTTGTCTGATTTGATTTGTTAGCCGCCCTGAGTCCCCTTCGGGGGAAAAGGGCGGCATATAAATATAATAAATGATAAATGATAATGATCCCGGGCTGCTGCTTGAACAATGACTAGCAGGAAAGTGGCAGTAGAGCACAAGATAGTGTTTCACAGTTTCCCTGTCAGCAAAACTGCCATGGAATCCTGCCTTTGGGCACCCACATCTGGCCTGCAAAAATCTGGATGACCACTAGCCATAGTTAGATAGATTGAACATCCTCTCTGTTGCCATCTAGCATTTGTTCAGAGGCCTGAAACCTTTGTCTGATGACCATATATCCCATTTGACCAAGCTTGTTGAATGCATGGAGAAAAATAATAAATGGCAAAGGGGTTTGGGAAGGGCCACTGCATCTGTGGAATCAATTCTTTGGGGACAACCTATTTTTTAAAGCAAAACAAGAATAACAAAGAAATGTTAATGGATAATATTTAATGATACATACAGGTGTGTTACGGGGGGGGATGCTTAAGATAGCTTACTTAACTGAATTAATTTTAGAACATGTCATAAAGGTGTAATGTTATTGGAGAGCTATTGAAATTGTAAATGAACGCCAGGAGGTGGTTGTGTCTTTAAATATAAATGATTCTAGATAAAAACATGTTTAAATAATGGTAACCAAATGAGAATTGTGGTACAGGGATAGTAAAATACATAACTTTTCTTTCTTGACTTAAAATGTACAACTCGATTTGAAAGAAGTATATGTAAGGATTGTGGAAGAAACGCACGGAATACATTTGTAACCAATCAATACGCTTTCTACAAGATGTAACGAAAGATTATTCTTTTTTTGTGTGTGTGTGTTTTTGTTTAACTAAAACAATAAAAAAAATCTCAAAAAAAAAAAGCAAAACAAGAAGTAATGGTTGAAAACTTATCAAAGAGACATCCAACCTAGAAGTAAGAAGAAATTTCCTGACAGTGAGAATAACCAATCAATACAATGACTTGCCTCCAGAAGTTGTGTGGAGCTCCAACACTAGAAGTTTTAAAGAAAGGATTGGACAGAATAGAATGGAGCTTCCGACTTCAGCAAGGGGTTGGATTAGAAGACCACTTCCAACTCTGTTCTTATGTGTTCTGTATTCTTTCATTATATTTATGCCAGTGAAGACCACTGTCTCTTATCCAGCTGCAAATTAGTAAGAATAACAATATTTCTTAATTGGATACTGCAAGAACAAACATGCCTTGCCTGGAACTCCCTCCTATTCCACAGCTGGGCAAAAAATAGTTAAGGATTAACTAGTAGTTTTGCTGCACATCACAAACAAGTTCTGATTGTCAGTGATTTAACCCAGGCAGTGTTCTAATCCCCCTTGTCCCACACCAACACACACTCCGAGCCAAAGATAAGTTATGGCATTTAATTAACAGACAGACAGGTCCTTGGCAGCAAATCGGCACAGACAAGCTTGGGCAGCAATCCAGCACAGATAAGGCTTGGCAGCAATCCAGCCTGCCAAGCTTCTAACAATGTTCTCCGACATTCGATCCTGTGTTGACTTCTGCAAAGAGGGGCGTGTGCACAAGTAGTCTTTTTATAGTCTGGAGAAGAGCCTAATGACCACCAGTTGAGTGCAATTACCTCCTGTACTTGCACAACTGTTCCTGATGCCTATTAGCTCTTCGGTGCCGGGCATCCAGGAATAACTCACTGCTGGCATCCGGCTCACTCTCCCTTGTCTCCTCCCCACTGGTCCAAGGCTCAGGCGCCTCCTGGTGGCCAACCAGCCTCTCTGCACCCTGCTCGGAGTCAGAACCCTGTCCAGGGTCCTCCACATCCTCCAGAGCTGACTCATAGGGCCCCTCGCTGTCGGAGTCTGGTACAAGCTCCAACGGCTCCTGCTGGGCCACAACAGGCAGTATAACAATTTCCCCCATTTTCTACAGTACATTACTGAAATGGAGGAAAGCTTGAGGGGGAAAATGAGCCTGGCTTCTTGTGTGCCCCCAATAATTCTGGTATTTAAACCAAATTGAGGAGTTGAATGGCTTTCCTTCGTATTATTATTCTATAGAATACAATGTTTGCGTATAGATCTAAAAATAAAATCACGATAACTTCAAGGCAAGTTCCAAACCTCACAATAGTAATATTAGGAAAAGAAAGAGCTAAAACAAACTGACCGGATTTCGTTTTGCTCCTTATTGTTTTGCTCCTTATTGCTTTATTTTCCTTGAAACCGAGGACACAAAAATAGCCTGAGCACGATTTGTCAGCTTTGGCCTCCAAAAAAACCCACAATGTACTCTGCGATAGGTTGAATCTGATTTTGCTTCTTCCTTGATTTGATTTTAAAAGCCCATGTATTCTGAATGTCTTGTAACTTAAATGTCCACAAGTTCTATTTTCTTGTGAGGCTGTGCATGACCTTATTCGATGTAAGCCTTGGAAAAGATCTTCTTTTACATCAAGAGAGCAAAAAGAATTATAGGCTTTGAAGCAGCCTGTTCATAAAATCAGAGGATAAGAAATAGTCCTCCAGGGAGAAGTCCCTGAATGAAACCAACTTCGAACTCCCGGCAATTAGAAACTTACTGTCCCTGACCCAATCATTGCGACACGCAGTTTGGAGATTTAGATTAGTGCACTGAAATGATGCATTCCTTTTCTTGCATTCCTGTTCCCATTTCTTCAACATAAATTAGGTCTTCCATAGAGCAGCTTTAAAGGTCTCCCCAAATACATTTAAGATTAACAAGTAAATCTGCTTTTTCTGTGGTTGAGCTCATGGAACAAAGTAGCATTGAAGTGGAGTCGGAAGTCCTTCAAGTGACAATTTAGGAGGCAGCTTAAAGCTTATCTCTCCTCATTATGCCGGATTTTTTTCAGGTTTTAAGTTGTTGGTGTTAGTCTTAATGTTGTTTTAGGACTGCAAATGATTTTCTAATTTTATCTTTCTTCTTGTAAGCCATCCAGAGCTATTGGCTGGAGTGGAATGGACATTTATACCGTTTATTAATAAGAACATTTCTTCTAGGTGGTTTTAGCAATAGCAATAGCAGTTAGACTTATATACCGCTTCATAGGGCTTTCAGCCCTCTCTAAGCGGTTTACAGAGTCAGCATATTGCCCCCACAGTCTGGGTCCTCATTTCACCCACCTTGGAAGGATGGAAGGCTGAGTCAACCTTGAGCCGGTGAGATTTGAACCGCCAAACTGCAGATAGCAGTCAGCTGAAGTGGCCTGCAGCACTGCACTCTAACAACTGCGCCACCTCGGCTCTGTTCATGATCTTGTCCCCACACCCACAATCCATCACATGGTCCAATCTTCTTCTTCCACACTGGCATCCACATCCAGCTTCTTCCGGTCAGGTGTACTGGTGCGGAGACAAAGGATGACCTTGGCTTCTAGTAAAGAATGAAAACAATAACACATTCCACAATCCTACTCCTGTCTATTCCCCCCTCCCATCAACTATACTAATGAAACAGCATAATGAAATAAGAGAAAGTGTGGCAGGCCAAAATTCAAAAAGGAATATAATTGCAGGCCTGACAGGGAGGATGAGAAACTGGGGGAAATGAGCATTGAAATCAACTGTTCAGATATCGCATCCAGTCTCTATAAGGTTTTGATCTTACACAATCATAGGGGGAACTTGTTTTGCAATCAAGGCAATAATGGGAACGAAATTACAATAGTGTAATTTGAGATCAATAATCAAGCTCTTTGATATAAAAAGGATGTCCTCTGGCTCCAATGTGATTTGAAAGTTGATCATTTCATAGGGTTCACCATTCGGAAACTACAACAATTTAAACTGCAAATACTTAAGCATGTATTAAAATATTAAATTGAAATATTGCCAGCACTGGTTTTCAGTTTCTATTTGGCATAGATTCTGTTAAAGTCAAACTAAAGAACTTCCTCATTCAACACATATCGTAACATTCCCTAAGATTAAAAAGAATTAATTTCAGTAATTGAGCCAATCATATCAATACTTACTTTCCAAAGCAGCATACTTCTAAATGCTGAATACTGGAGCTAAAATGAATGAGAATGATGCTTTTGATGAGCTTCCAAGATGCTTCCAACTGATCACAACTGGAAACATGAACAAGAGCAGCCTCCCTCAACCTTTATGTCCTCCAGTTCTGGTAATAAATTCCCAGAATTCTTAGCAATGACTATCTTGAGGAATTTTGGGACAGGAGGCCGCATATTCTCTTAGAATTGGGAAGGTTTTCATACTTAGGCTCAAACATCTTTCAACTATGCTTTGAAATTCTTAATGTGAGAAATGCAATAGAATTGTTACTATAGATGGAGTCAACTCCATGCCATGATATCAGAAAAATCACAGGGTCCTTTTTGATTTTCCCCTTCATCATCATCATCATTATTTATGCTTTGCATTCCCTGAGGGAACTGAAAAAAAGGATCACCATCAGTCAATTGCAAAAGGCAGCTTTACTTGGAACAGCTTATATGCTGTGACAATATATTTAATACCATCAAGCAATTACTGCCCATCCCAGGTCCTTGGGAAATACTCAGCAGCTGCATAAAAATGCCAAGTTCCATCTAAACATCTGGCTGACTGTGCAACAAATCATAATAATAATGTTTCATTTTTCAGCTAAAAGACCTGAATGTCTCTGAATAAATATATCAATCTTGATGTGATATTTATTTTTACAACATTTAAATACATGTGATAAGTACGTGTGTGTATGTATATGTATATGTATATGTATATGTATATGTATATGTATATGTATGTATGTATGTATACATACATACATACATACATACATACATACATACATACATACATATATAGTATTTGTGCTGATAAATAAATAAAGGGAGATTAGTATAGATCTATTTCAAGCTATTTAGCTCTCATCAGCTAGCCATACCCTTACTGGGATTAGAACCTGTGCTGTATTACATCTTAGGCAGATGTGTTAACCACTAAGCGACAAGGTCCTCCTCCTTTATCAGCTGGTCTGATATATATGCTGGTCTTATTGTATTCGGGTCTTTTCCCGTGTAAGATTAAGATTGTCTTGGCAACGTTTCGGCAAGGTCTCACTCGCCATCCTCAGGCTGGTATTTTCGGGTTAAAGTGTGATCGGAGCTGCCATCTTTCTATAAATCTTGGTGGGGTGTGTGTGGAGTGCTGGCGTTGTTTCAGTAAGTGGATTGATTGGCTGTGTGGCTGTATCATGATTGGTAGATTGGTGCTGCTTGGTGCTGGCTGTGGGTCTGTTGTCGTTTCGTGTTGCAACGGCCTGGGTGGTGGGTGGGGCTCGTTTGTTGACTAGAGCTGGTTTCCAGATGTCTGGTAGGGGGGAGGTATCATCATGTTTATTCATGTTGTGGGGGTGTTTCTCTATCTCGATAGCTTCCATAATTATTCTCTTGTTGAAGTGTTCAGTTTTGGAGATTAACCTGGTTCCTTCAAAATTAATTTCATGTCCTGCAGCTTTAAGGTGCTGGAAAAGGGAGGACGTTTTTTCTTTTTTTCTTACTGCGTTCTTGCGTTCTGCGATGCATTTATTCTCCTGTTCGTTTGTCCTATGTATGTGGCAGGGCAGATTTTGCATGGTATTTCGTAGACTCCTTGGTTTTCTAGCTGGATTTTGTCTTTGGGATTTCTTAAGATGTTGGCTATTTTTTGGTCAGTGTTGAAGGCTGTCTTGATATTGTGTTTGTGGAGAATTTTGCTGATTTTATCTGTGGTGCCTTTGATGTAAGGGAGGAGGGCGATGCCATGGTCCTGTTCTGTGTCTCGGTTTTTGAGGGGAGTCTCCCTTTGGATTAGGTTGGTAAGTGTTTTTCTTTGGAATCCGTTGGAGATTAATACCTTTGTGAGAGTGTATAATTCAGTTTTCAGGTGGTCTTTGTCGGCTAGGCATTTGGTTCTGGAGGTGAGGGTCTTGGACACAGAGTTGATCTGTGTAGGGTGGTGATGGGATTGTGCGTTTAAGTAGCGGTTGGTGTGTGTTTTTTTCCAGTAGATGGTGTGACCTACGGAGCCATTGGGTTTTTTATAGATTAGGACATCCAGAAAGGGAAGTTGGTTGTTTGCTTCTATTTCCATAGTGAATTGCATTTTGGGGTGTAGGCTGTTGAGATGTGTGAGGAAGTTGTCCTGTTTTCCTTTCCCATGTGGCCAAATCACAAAAGTGTCATCAACATATCTAAGCCAGAGTTTGGGTTTGTGTTCAGATTTATCTAAGGCGTTAGTTTCAAAATGTTCCATGTATAAGTTCACGATGACGGGTGAGAGGGGTGATCCCATGGGTCCTCCTCATTTTCACCCATGAAAATCTACGAAATCTACGAATCTCTGACGTGTGTCAGAAATGAAGAAAGTTTCCTTCAAATAATATCAATATTCAAAATTTTAATAGAAATATTATTTTATGTTGTATGTTCAGTAACAAATATATTTTGCAACAGTTTGTAAATTATTAATTTCATATAATATAGAAACCATATATAATTAATAATTTATTAAGCTCCTGCATAAAAGCAATATAATTTAGTATAGCACATACAATATGTATGTTCCATTTCAGGCAGTGCAGTTATTCTAATAAGACGGCTGATGGCTCCAGTACCAAACTAAGAATAAGAGAAGATAAAAAAAAATAGTCTTGATGAGTCCCTGGAGGTATTTTTAAAGATGAAGAAGTAATTTCATTTATAATAATCCTGGGAAACGGATTAGAGAGCCACATAAAATCAGATTAGTTTTCAAATGTCATATCTGACCAAAGTTTTAAAAAATTTATAACAAAAGCCCTTTCTGCATCCAATAAAACCCTGCTGGTTTCAATTTTGCTGAAAGTATATCTAAAATATTGATAACAATGGGAAACAATGGCAAGTAGGGGTGAAACCCCTCTATCTCAAGTGACTGGAAAAATAGTGAATAGGTGGAAATGTGCTTATTAAAAAATATCGACAGGGAAAAATAAATTCTTGGGAAAAAAAGAGTGCAGGGTTGGACTTGGGAAGTTTAGAGAATGTGGCCAAGAGAACAGATTTTGTGATGTTTCACAGCAATTGTGGCTGGCATCTTCAGAAGCAAGGTGGTATCACCATCCTGCACCAAAGCCAGTTTAACTGAAGATTAATCAAAAGGCAGGAACCTAACTATAAAAGCAGGAACAAAGTCAGTTAACTGAGTCAGTGGTGGGTTTCAAAAATTGTTCGAATCTACTCTGTGGGTGTGGCCTCCTTTGTGGGAGTGGCTTGCCGCCCATGTGACCAGATGGGAGTGGCTTGCCGCCCATGTGACCCATGAAGATGCCGACGACACTTGTCAGAACCACCTTAAATTACCTCGCACACAGCACTGGCATGCATAAGAATATGATGTAAACTTGTTTTTTAAAAGGCATCTTTGGTTTGCGTTAAAACAACTTCAACACACGCAATGTTCTGATTGCACCACAAACGCAGTAGTCATCCTTACCTTTCACAGAGGCACTGAGTTTTATAAGTATGAGCATGATAGTGTAGAATAATCATATCCAAGGACCAGGGGTGGGTTTCAAAAATCTTTGGAACCTCTTCTGTAGGTGTGGCCTGCTTTCCGGGTCCACTGGTGGAACCTCTTCTAACCGGTTCGGTAGATTTGACGAACCGGTTCTACCGAATAGGTGCGAACTGGTAGGAGCCCACCTCTGGATAATATCCTAAGACTTAGAAAATGAAACAGTATGCTTTATTATACATTGTTTTTGGCTAAACAACTCCATTGCACAGAAAATCAAATAATGTTAATTAACATAATTAATCAAGCAAAATAAAATTAACTGCCAATATCTCAAGAATAATGAGAATTGACAAATTGCAGAAGGTAGAAGCGGGGGACAGGAAGTCAGAGGAATAAAGTTAAATGAAAAGAGTTTTTAAAAAATACATTGAAAAGAATAATGTGGAGTGTCCACTCATGTCTCTTGTCACTCTAATCATCACTGAGAACTAGATAAAATCTTCATGTTTTATAACCAAATCTCAACTGGTAGCAATAAATGTATACACTTGATCCAAAGTCATTTCAGTCTTTAAAGATTAGTACCAAGTCTGGATTGTGTTAGTTTAACCTAAATCATTCCTGATTACTCTAAAACGGGATAGGTATTTTGTGGTTCAGTGTGTGGGTATCATGTAAAGCATCTGTGCCTGAGAATTGGAAGGATCTCATGAATGCTCTCCTGTACTAAATGAAAGATTGCAACAGGGCATACAAAAAGCATGGGTGAATGTTGTGGCCCAGCAGAAGCCGTCGGAGCTGCCACCAGACTCCGACAGCGAGGGGCCCTATGAGTCGGCTTTGGAGGATGTGGAGGACCCTGGACAGGGTTCCGACTCTGAGCATGGCGCAGAGAGGCTGGTTGGCCACCAGGAGGCGCCTGAGCCTTGGACCAGTGGGGAAGAGACAAGGGAGTGTGATCCTGACGTCATGCATTGGAGCAGTGAGGAGGAGACAAGGGAGAGCTGATCTGGATGCCAGCAGTGAGTTATTCCTGGATGCCCGGCACCGAAGAGCTAATAGGCATCAGGAAAAGTTGCACAGTTACAGGAGGTAATTGCACTCAGCTGGTGGTCATTAGGCTCCTCTCCAGACTATAAAAGGACTGCTTGTGCACACGCCCCTTTTGCAGAAGTCAACGCAGGAATGAATGCCGGAGAACATTATTGTGAGCTTGGCAGGCTGGATTGCTGCCCCGGCTTATCTGTGCCGGTTTGCTGCCAAGGACCTGTCTGTCTGTTAGTTAAATGCCGTAACTTATCTTTGGCTCAGAGTGTGTGTTGGTGTGGGACGAGGGGGGTCAGAACAGGTGAATTACTTTGTTAAGTGTGCCTGGGAAGAATTCTGCATGACAGAATTCTGGATGAACACGTCTGAAGTGACAATGAACAAAAATGGGGACGTTGTAGAGCATTTATAGTCAAGAGTGTGCTCAGACTAGTTTTAGTGCTTTAGCAATTGATTGAGCAATGCACGGTTATGAGAAAGTCAGTTCATAGTACATTTGTTGATTTGGTGAAGACCTGTGATGTTTTAATTATAGACTGTCTTGTACAAATATGGTATCGATGATTGCTTGCAGAATGTAATAAGAACGATTTGGGATTAAGAAAAAGCATGAAATGGAATGCTTAGGAAATATGGGTAGCCCTCGAAGAGTATGATCAGGGGTGGGTTCCTGCCAGTTCTAACCTCTTCTATAGAAGAGGTTCCACAAATCTACAGTGCCGTTTAGAACCGGTTCCTGCCCCCTCCCCCTGCCCATCCGCACATCATCAAGATGTAGAGTGAGAAGAGGAATTCTGGGAGTTGAAGTCCACAAGTCTTAAAGCTGTCAAGTTTGAACACCCCTGGGGTTTTTTTTTTCTAAAGGGTTAGGGGTGCAAGGGTCTTGTAACTTGACAGCTTGAAGACTTGCGTGCTTCAAATGCCAGAGTTTCTGAGCCAACATTTTGGTTGCTAAGCTGAATTTCATCACATTTTACAACTTGGCCACGCCCACCCGACCACATGGCCAGCAAGCCACTCCCACAAAGCAGGCCACTCCTACAGAAGAGGTTCTAAAAAAATTTGAAACCCACCACTGAGTATGATGTATATCAGTTTATTTGGGGGAAGGTTGGAGAAAGGATCCAATGTCCTGTTGCATTCCATAAGATGTCACAACATCGTCAACAATATGCATGTAAAGATTCTGTTGCAGATATTCAAACTGTGCCTCTACAGACACAATTTGATGGAAAGGGTTCCTAGAAAATAGCAAGCTTTATAACTAGTGACTATTACACTGTGAAAGACTGTCTCGGAGTTAGGATCCTCTATTGACATTTTATTATGCTTCGCTTTTAGTCTAGAATCCAAATCAATCTATATTCCCACCAATATCAATAGACTGCCTTCATGTTTCTCAAATCAAGTTACCTCTTCCCCATTACTTTCTCTCTTCCTATTGATTTCATCATGGTCTGGATAGCTAATACGAGCTGGAGTGCCTAGACTCTTGCTTGTTAATTGTGAAAACATGGAGCCTGGTGCCAGAAGCATATTGATTACATTCAAGCTGTAAGACTGGTATGATCTTGTCCCAGCAGCTTTATATGGTTAATTATAGGTAAAAAAACACACACACACACACCCGAGAGACATTTCTTTCGACATTCACAAATTTCTTAGTTGTTAGCTTTAGAAATTTATACCCTTTAGAAAAGGTTTAGCTTTTTGAAGTGCACAAAATGTTATCATCTTGGGCGCATGCTGTGTTATTTCATGCCTGTATGCATGTGTCAGATACACTTTGAAGTATCTCTGTTCCCAAAAGGATTTTTCTTCTAGAGACATCAACAGATATTTATGATCCTGAAATAATTGCTTTGCCACAAAGCATTTTCTAAGCATTTCCCCCAAAGATTTAAATGCTTCATTTATGCAAACCATGCTTACGAACAGCTTTTTCTATTTCAGATAGATGGTGTTTTTCTTTATCGGGGTTTATTTTTTTTAAAAAAAAGTTTTGCTAAATTTAGATCTATGGCTAACAAAAAGAGCTTCGGAATTAATAGGGACCAATGAGAGGGATTAAAGAAATGTGATAAAAAGATAGAAAAAGTTCAAAGCGACCTTTTTGTATTTCAGAAGTTTCTAAACAACAGAAGAAGCAACAGCATAGAAATGAAAGAAGACAGGATTATTCTGAGAAGCCTCTTTGATATCCAAGGATGGGAAAAATAAAACACGGGTGAAATTCAGCAGGTTCTGGAGAACCGGTAGCGGAAATTTTGAGTAGTTTGGGGAACCAGCAAATGCCACCTCTGGCTGGTCCCAGAGTGGGGTTGGAATGGGGATTTTGTACTATCCTTCCCCTTCCCCTGCATGCCCCAAGCCACGCTCACAGAACCGGTAGTAAAAAAAAATTGAATTTCATCACTGGAATAAAGAATGATATAATCATAATTGAGATGGCTAGCATGAATGAAGACAAATTATTTACTAGAAAGCATATTTCTATACAGGAAAAAAACATTGGGAAGTTGGTAGAACAAAGAAGATGATGATATCAGGTAAAATTTAAGGAAGCCCATATACAGGGGATTTAACCATCTGATCTGTAGAATGGTTGGTGGCTTCTCTGTAAATGAACAAAAGCTCTCGTTTTACTAGACAGACTCCATTTACCTGGGCCTTTGAAGATCAGGAATTATACAGGAGTGGATGTGCGTAAACCTTACCAAACAGATTGGCTGTTGGCTCAGAAACTCTGCCATTTGAAGCACGCAAGTCTTAAAGCTCTCAAGTTACAAGACCCTCGCACCAATAACCCTTCAGAAAAAAAACCCAGGGGTGTTCAAACTTGACAGCTTTAAGACTTGTGGAGTTCAACTCCCAGAATTCCTCCTCTCGCTCTTCATCTTGATGATGTGCAGATGGCTGGGGGGAAGGAGCTGGAACCGGTTCTAAACGACACTGTAGATTTGTGGAACCTCTTCTATAGAAGAGCTTAGAATTGGCAGGAACCCACCCCTGGTACACAGGAATAAAACACCAATCAGACAAGTCAATATGTAAGGAAAGAGGAGGTGGCGAATATCCAGACTAACCTATGATATTAAGTTTAGGATACTATTATGTGCTTCTGAAAAGACAATTATAACATCTTGCTATGATCAATCCCAAAGGATCGATTTTGTCTAAAGCACAATTGACTGACAAAATAGAAAGTGCTCAATAACCTTGGAACTCAAAAGCCTTGCAAGATACAAGGCAATTAAGCATATAACGGCATAATCTTATCTGATGTTTTGGTGTCCCTATTCTTGCAAATAATCATCATGATTTTTTACAGCTAATATATCGTATTATAGTTTTGCTTGTTCCCTTGATTGCAATCTACTTTGGTTTTTATCTTGAAGGAAAAACAAGATTTCAATCTCAATATTAATAAACCACAGATACTGCTTGAGGTAAGGAAGCTGTACCATACACTTTGAGTGTACTTCCAGCATCTCCTCCAGAGGTGGGTTCCTACCAGTTCGCAACAGTTGGGTAGAACCGGTTCGTCAAATCTACTGAACCGGTTAGAAGAGGTTCCACCAGTGGACCCGGAAAGCAGGCCACACCTACAGAAGAGGTTCTGAAATTTTTTGAAACCCACCACTGACACACATACACACACACACACACACACACAGACTCACACAGAGAAAGAGAAAGAGAAAGGAAGGAAGAAAGAAATAAATAAAAAAAGAAAAAAAGAAAGAAAATGTGAGAGAGAGATGAAAGAAAAAAAGGAAAAAGGGACAGAGACAAAAGGAAGGAGAGAGAGAGAGAGAGAGAGAGAGAGAGAGAACACATGGTCAGCAAGCCACTCCCACCAGGTCACATGGCCGGCAAGCCACTCCCACAAAAAAGGCCACACCCACAGAGTAGGCTTGAAAATGTTTTGAAACCCACCACTGATCTCCTCAATGTTTTTTGTACTACATAATCCCTCTTCTCAGCCACTGCTGGGTTCTACAGTTTCAGTTACAAACTTTAAAAAAAAAAAAAAAGTCAGGCATAATCTGCTTCTTAATCACAATTTCTGACATTTCTTAATCGTTTTTTTTTGGGGGGGGGGTTTCCTGGTTCTTTCTTTGGCCAAAGAGCTTGATAATGGTAATGCCATTATCTATTATTATCATTATTAGCTTGATAATGTCCCTCACATCCTGGTCATCGTTTCATCTTCTTCCCTCAAGATGATGCTATAGGGCATTGCACGTCAAAAAAAACTAGACACAAGGACAGCGTTTGCCCACCCCCCACCCCACATGCCATCACTCTGCTAACGGTTCACCGACAAATGCGCGCTCGACAAAAGCGCGCCGATGAAACCGCGCCGAGAAAACCACGAGGTCGAAATCACGCCGACAAATGAGCACAGAAGCGCGCCGACAACAGCGCTCCGACAAAAGCGCGCCTTCAACAAAGAACTAATAACAACCTAATAACCCTAACCCTGAACCTAAACCTAAACCTAATCCTAAACCTAACCCTAAACCTAATCCTGAACCTAACCCTAACCCTAAACCTAACCTTAAACCTAACCCTAAACCTAACCCTAAACCTAACCCTAAACCTAACCCTGAACCTAACCCTAAACCTAACCCTGAACCTAACCCTAACCCTAACCCTGAACCTAACCCTGAACCTAACCCTAACATTAACCCTTACCTTAACTTAAATCACGCTTTTGTGGGTGCGGTTTTGTGGGCACGTTTATGACGTTGCGGTTTTCTCGCCGCGGTTTCATCGGCGCGCTTTTGTCATGCGCGCATTTGTTGGGTCACGTCTGCTAACAACTAATTCCCACAACAGTCAAACTACCTAGTAGGACCGTATTCCTATTATTATTTTCCTCTTTCCTATTACATCATTTCCTTATTTTCTTGTGACTGTAACTTTGTTGCTTGTATCTTACAATTTATATTAATTGTTTTATTTAGTATCCTAGTATGATTGATGTTGATTACTTGTTTAGCATCCTACGACTATCACCAAG
The DNA here is from genome assembly GCF_009769535.1 of Thamnophis elegans. NCBI lineage: Eukaryota > Metazoa > Chordata > Lepidosauria > Squamata > Natricidae > Thamnophis > Thamnophis elegans. The sequence continues at coordinate 5,316,914 of NC_045551.1, forward strand.
TCTTGTATCTAATGATTTATGATGAATGCATTTTATGATGATTATGATTTATCACTTATTACTTGTAAGTAAACTGAGAGCTTATGCACCAGAGAAAAATTCCTTGTGTGTCCAATCACACTTGGCCAATAAAGAATTCAATTCAATTCTATTCTATTCTATTCTACTCTACTCTACTCTACTCTACTCTACTCTACTCTACTCTACTCTACTCTACTCCACTCCACTCCACTCCACTCCACTCCACTCCACTCCACTCCACTCCATTCCATTCCATTCCATTCCATTCTAGACACAAGGCTACATGCCTAGTGCACAGACTGGCATAACATGTGCTGTTTCAAATGCGTTCAGAAAATGTAAGCATCATTATAATAATTTAAATAAGAGGCAATATATTTTAGCTTTTTGTAGAAGATCATGATTAACTGATCTGCTCAGTCTACTCCTGAAGGGCTCCTTCATAAATCTGAGGCTCCTCTTCCCTTTCTTTTTATCATTCCAAAATGGACTTGAAGGAGAATGACTTTGAAAAATGAGAAACATTTTCTGTAAAAGCCACCACATTATGGACTTGCTTGGACCCTGATACAATCCAGAACCACCTATTTGCAGACTGTTGTGCCTGAAACTAAAGTCCTGCTAGCCTGGCCTTTTCTGCAGCTTGAGTTTGATGATCTTTCATGAGGAATTTAACCATAACCTTTTCTGTCTGTTTAAAGTTAATAGCTTTCCAAATATCAAGAACCGCTGAGATGCAATGCAAAGGCATAAACGTACCCCGAGTTCTGTTTCTTCCTGCTTCTTGTGATTAGCATTTTATGACATTGATCTGTTCAGCCTTTGGCTGCCACGAAAGCTTCCCAGCAAATTTCCAAAACTAAAACCAAAACCGCCTCAGCCTTTTCAGAAAGCGAAAGGGATTGTGCCGATTTGGAGCTGAGAGCCATTAACAGGAAATATATCTTTTCATTTACTGGTATCAGGAATGAAAAGCTCTCAAGACTGAAAACAAAAACGAAGATGCAATAAAAAGGAAAAAGGCAGCAGCATCTTGCATTAGCATTTTAAATTTCTTTTATGATACAATAAATTCTTGTTTAAACAAAATAATGGGTATTAAAGAGAGATCTGCATTCCAAATTATTATGTTCTCTTGTGGATTATGGATAATCAACCAGAAACCAGAAATATTCTGTACACATGCATCAGAGGTGGGTTGCCAGTTTTTTTACTACTGGTTTGGGCGTGCGTGCGCAGAAGCATCCAGGTGGGTGGGGGGCAGTGGTGGGTTTCAAAAAAATTTTGGAAGCTCTTCTGTAGGTGTGGCCTGTTTTCTGGGTCCACTGGTGGAACCTCTTCTAACCGGTTCGGTAGATTTGACGAACCGGTTCTACCGAATAGGTGCGAACTGGTAGGAACCCACCTCTGGTGGGGGGGGAACCTCCTGCCACCACTACTACTGGTTTGCCTGATCTGGGCCGAACCAGGAGCAACCCACCTCTGATATGCATGTGTATTATGTTTGTATGTATGCCGCTAGAATTCAGGTGGTATATACATAAAAAAATAATAATAACTACTGTGACAATGATGGGGAAAGATGACATTGGTTTCTACATTGTTCCTTTTGCTTCTGAAATTTTACTCTGAAAAAGCATACGAAAGCTTTCTGGACTTGGAGGAGGGAAATACCAATCCATTATTTGATCACTGCCATCTATGGAAATTATAGAGCCGAGGTGGCGCAGTGGTTAGGGTGCAGTACTGCAGGCCACTTCAGCTGACTGTTATCTGCAGTTCAGCGGTTCTAATCTCACCGGCTCAAGGTTGACTCAGCCTTCCATCCTTCCGAGGTGGGTGAAATGAGGACCCAGACTGTGGGGGCGATATGCTGACTCTGTAAACCGCTTAGAGAGGGCTGAAAGCCCTATGAAGCGGTATATAAGTCTAACTGCTATTGCTATCTATGGAAATTAAAATTTTAATTAGCTTAAATTAAAGCAATATATAAGCAAAACACTGGACACCAATATTTGGACCACATATATCTCCCTTAAATCTATCTAGGTGGCCACTAAAAGTCAACAGTGACTTGATGGCACCTAATCAATCAATCAGTTCTGCTATGCTGTTTTATTTGGAGGAGATATATTTGACAGAGATCAATAAAGAATGCCAGGACTGTTTACTAAGAGTATAAACCTGCAGCAGTGTCACACAATTTGTGAAGGTCATCATAGTGGCCCAGTGAAAGCAAGCAAGTATATTGCACAGAAGTGATATAAAAAGGAGCCAAAGGCTTATGATTAGTAACAACAACAATTTCATAGGTTGCAGTCGAAGGCAGTAAACCACTCTCACATTTTACCAAAGAAATCAAATTAATAGATAAGATGAAGTGATTGAAGACATATAGTCCCAGGTGATCAGCCCCTTTGATCAGATGCTACTGAGGAAGGTCTGGGATATTTCATAGTATTAACGGTGTTCATAATGTGGCTAGAGAAATACCTTTGGAATGTACACATTGACATCTTAGGCATCAATGAATTGAAATAAACTAGAATTGGACATTTTCATCTAGAAGAATGCAATGCAGGTGTCAGGCCTACAATTATATTCCTTTTAGAATTTTGGCCTGACACATTTTCTCTTATTTCATTATGCTGTTTCATTAGTATAGTCGATGGGAGGGGGGAATAGAAGGAGTAGGATTGTGGAATGTATTGTTGTCATTCTTTACTAGAAGCCAAGGTCATCCTTTGTCTCCGCACCAGTACACCTGACCAGAAGCAGCTGGGTGTGGATGCCAGCGTGGAAGAAGAAGATTGGATCATTGATGGATTGTGGATGTGGGGACAAGATCATGAACTTTTAACTGGGTGGGATTCTGATGTCATATCCAGTATTGAGATTAACACAGATGTGCCTAAGATGTCTGCTTTATTAAATTGGAACTTTAAGGATCGTTTTGCCTTGGACTCTGATTTAATTCTACATGATACTTGGAACGCTGACAGCAGGATATACACATATATATGCATGCACAAACAAACAAAAAAGGAACAGGGTTGTTTTCTTAATCAGAAAGCAACTGCAAAGACAATATTTGGGTATAATGCAATCAAGGACTGAATAATATCAGTTGGATTTTGCAGACAACCCTTTAATACGACAATTATTCAAGTTTATGCTCTAATTATTGAGGAAGACGATAAAGAAAACTATCTTAATAGTCCACATTAAATCTGAAATTGACAGAATATTTTTTTATATTTTTTTATTTTATCAATTTCATATATACATTCACAATTATATGATCTCATAACTGTTATTAATAATATGTATTTATAACAATTTCCCTACAGTTGACAATATACTTGAAGATTGCTTTCTTAACATCCCATAGATCCATCTTATCTTACAACGATCCTACTTCTTCTTCCCTCCCTCCCTCTTTCCTTCCCTCGTTTCTTCTCTCCTACTCCCCTTCCTTCCCTCCTTCCTTCCCTCCCTCCTTTCCCTTCCCTCCTTTCTTTTCTCCTTCTCTCCTTCCTTTCCCCCTTTCTTTCCTCCTTCCTTCCCCCCTTCCTTCTCTCCTACATTCCCTCCTTCCTTCCCTCCTTTCTTCTCTCCTTCCTTCCCTCCTTCCTTCCCTCCTTTCTTCTCTCCTTCTCTCCTTGACAGAATATTTTTTGAGTGTTAACATGGTCTTCAGATAACCAAAAAGATGCCAATGTACAAAGATATTACTAGAAAGAATACATAGAAATCAAATTGACCATATTATTGGTACATGGAAATGAAAACACTCAGTTATAACTGCAAAGGTGTGGCTGGGCTATAGAACAGATCATAAATTGCTCATACATCAGGTCTAAGTGAAACTAAATGAGAAGAATAAAGGCAACTGGCTTCCATGACATGATTGTGTGCATAATGTATCAGGGATCCCTTTAAAGTCCTGATCTTCATCGATATGGAATCAGAAGAACTTTGGAATGAGATCAAAGACATTGCCAAGGATGAATACAAAAAGAGACTGCCACAAGAAAGAGAAGGAACCAAAATGAATGTCAGAACAGCTGGTGGAAATTGCCAAGAAAAGCAAAGGCAAAGCCAAGAAAGACAAAAAAATCTTAGGAAGAAACTTAACAAAGTATTTCAGAGACCTACTTTTTTTTTTTTTTTGTAAAAAAACATCCAGTGTTATAATGACATCTGTACAATATCAGAAATGGAGATTAGACGAAGTCAGAGTCATCACTCCAGTGGGTAGCTACCAGTGGTGGGTTTCAAAAATTTTTTGAACCTACTCTGTGGGTGTGGCCTCCTTTGTGGGAGTGGCTTGCTGGCCATGTGACCTGGTGGGAGTGGCTTGCCGGCCATGTGTTCTCTCTCTCTCTCTCTCTCTCTCTCTCTCTTTCTTTCCTTCCTTTTGTCTTTCTGTCCCTTTTTCTTTTTTTCTTTCATTTCTCTTTTTTCTTTCTTTCTTACTTATTAATTTATTTCTTGCTTTCTTTATCTCTCTCTATCTCTTTCCTTCCTTTTGTCTTTCTGTCCCTTTTTTCTTTTTTCTTTCATTTCTCTCTCTTTTCTTTCTTTCTTTCTTTCTTTCTTTCTTCCTTTCTCTTTCTCTCTCTGTGTGAGTCTGTGTGTGTGTGTCTCTTTGCCTCTCTCTCTCTCCCTCCCTCCCTCCCTCCCTCTGTGTCTCTCTATGTCAGTGGTGGGTTTCAAAAAAATTTTGAACTTACTCTGTGGGTGTGGCCTCCTTTGTGGGAGTGGCTTGCTGGCCATGTGACCTGGTGGGAGTGGCTTGCCGGCCATGTGTTCTCTCTCTCTCTCTCTCTCTCTCTCTCTTTCTTTCCTTCCTTTTGTCTTTCTGTCCCTTTTTCTTTTTTTCTTTCATTTCTCTTTTTTCTTTCTTTCTTTCTTCTTTCTTTCTTTCTTCCTTTCTTTCTCTCTCTCTCTCTCTTTCCTTCCTTTTGTCTTTCTGTCCCTTTTTCTTTTTTCTTTCATTTCTCTCTCTTTTCTTTCTTTCTTTCTTTCTTTCTTTCTTTCTTTCTTTCTTTCTTCCTTTCTCTTTCTCTCTCTGTGTGAGTCTGTGTGTGTGTGTGTCTCTTTGCCTCTCTCTCTCTCCCTCCCTCCCTCCCTCTGTGTCTCTCTATGTCAGTGGTGGGTTTCAAAAATTTTGAATGTAAGGAAAGGTCCCTAAAATGTATAAGGAAATATTACTAGATCATTATTAATGCGTAGATAACTGCGGGACATTACACACCCACCAGTGGTGGGTTTCAAAAATGTTTGGAACCTCTTCTGTAGGTGTGGCCTGGTTTCCGGGTCCACTGGTGGAACCTCTTCTAACCGGTGCGGTAGATTTGACGAACCGGTTCTACCGAATAGGTGCGAACTGGTGGGAGCCCACTTCTGCCTCTAGCACAGACTACAAGGAGAACAATAGTAGTTGCAGATTATTACATTTAAAGCTGAACTAACTAGCGAGGTAGTGAAGCTGAACTCATCATATCAGTAGGTAAGTACAATGAGAAAGGCATTGATGGTGGCACATCAGTGTATCTGATATAGTTTAACAGCAGAATCATATTTAAATCTTTTCTCTTACTGGGATTTGTTTTCCTTTGTCATCTTACCTTGCTAGTGTGTGGTCTCTTGAACCTCTATTTGCTCTTTTAAGATGAGATACTGCAAGGTGCAAAATGTTCCTGTGATTTATCCTCATCCTCACTCGAGTTGGCATTATGGATGCTGTACATAATACCATCGCGAATAAAACAGGATTTAAACTCTCCTTCCTTCCTTCCTTCCTTCCTTCCTTCCTTCCTTCCTTCCTTCCTTCCTTCTGTGGGAAGTTATCACCCAGCCCTCTCCCAGAAAAAAATGAAATATCCTAGGAAATATTGAAAAGGCAGAATATTTCTCTGGATGTGAAAAGAAAGAAACATGTTTTAAAAGACAGAATATCTGCCTGCAGCTTCCTGCCCATCCCCACTTTGTCAATGGGCCATCAAGAAAGCCAAGCTAGTCCCTTTACATAATAAAGACTTCTCCACTTCAACTCCAGGGGGATGGGATTAAGGAACTTTACCCAATTGACCACATGGCATCTGAGAACTCAACCAAACCTGGATTCAAAACGCAGCCTAGAGAGTTGCCCCTGCATGGCCCCCATGGGAGTCAGACAACCAATCAGAATACATTTCTTACACAGGAACAGGAAACAGAGAGGTGGGACTGAACAGGTTATAAAAAGCCTAGCAAGCCTCCTCCCTCAGCCCTTCACTTCTTCTCCACCAACATTGAAGCATGCTGATCACCTTTTCTGTTCAGGGCTCAAGCCATGTGGCCCCTGTCCACCATTAAAACCATCTTTCCAAGCAGCCTCCATGTCTCCAGTGTCTTTTTCCCCACTTGGAGCCGAACCCAGAAGGACATTTCTTTCATCACTTCCTTCCTTCCTTCTTTTCTTCCTTCCCCCTCTCTTCCCTCCCTCCCTTCCCTCCCTCCCCTCCCCTCCCCTCCCGAGAGTGTAGCACTACATGGATACGGCAGGAAAGTTGCAGGATTGAGATTGTGAAACTGCAAGCATTAGCAATGGCTCCCACCCACCCACCCATTATACTTTCATTCAAATAAGAGGATAAAAAGGGGGAACATAATCTGCTTTAGCGAGTGCGGAGACAAGACTAGCATGTATTATAAATCATGATTCTGGATTATCCCCAGCAGAATACAGGAGTTTGTCGTCTTTTGAGTTGCCTTTTAAGCTTCCAGTCCGGCTTGAACATAAGTACGTATTTGTCTTCTCCCCCCCCCGGGGGGGGGAAACAAATTAAGTACCACTAATGATTCCAATATCCTGGGGGGCACAAAGGAGGACATTTCACCCTCTGCCTGAAGAGCCCAGGCGCCTTGGAGATGCCCAAGAGTTAAGCAAACTCCGCCTGGCACTGAAGGCGTTAAAACTGGGCCGGGGGGGGGGGAAATGACGCGGTTTGCGTCTGGGAGCTCTTGCCCCCCCTCTTTGCCTCTGCAGACACATTGAGAGACACACACAGAAAGAAGAGGAGAGGCCGGGCGAGCGGGATTCCGAGGGAAGCGCCAAGCCAAGCCGAAGCCAACCATGACCGAGACCACCAAGACCCACGTTATCTTGCTAGCCTGCGGCAGCTTCAACCCCATCACCAAAGGCCACATCCAGATGTTTGGTGAGTCCCCGCCCTGGGCTCAGCCCCATCTCGCCCGGGGTTTTCCGACTGGTGCGCTTGAACGGGGGGGGCTCGGGGTCCCCGGGGAGTGGGGGGGGGCGCCTAGGACGCTTCCTTGTTTGGGGATGGGGTCTCCTGGAATGGCTGCGGAGACTTAAGAGGGAGAGAAGGTCCGAGGGGGTCTTGCGCTGCGTTTGCTGTTGCTTACCCCGCGGTTCAGGGGAGGGGCGGCGGCTCCTATTGATGGGAATGAAAGCGGGGGTGGGGGCTGTTTGGAGAACACTTAGGAACGGCGTTGGAGGAGAGGAGGAGGAGGAGACCGGAGGGTCTTTAACCCCACCAGGATGGGCGCAAGGCAGGGCAGGGGCTGGGCTGGGAAGGGCTCTCCAGAGAGGCTCAAGGCGGGTGGGGTAGCTAGAGAGGGGGTTGGATGAGGGGCGGGGGGGGCAGATGGATTCTAGGCAGAAGAATAGTCCAGTAGCCAAGGGGGGGGGAGAGGGGAGGGTGGTTGTCAGAGAGTGGGGAGGCCTTGATGGAGCTGTCGTTCAGGGAGATCCTTCTCCTTGGGAAAATGTCAGCCTTGCTACCTGCCACCTGCTTCTGACGCAGGAATGGACAGTGGAGGGGGAGGAGGCAAGAACTGGACCGCTTCAATCCTCCCTCTCCCCCCCCCCCCCACCCCCGCTGCCACTATGGCATAAGCCCCTATTTACTGTTATGTGCATTTCACCCAGAAACTCTGATTTGCTCCTCTGGATGGAGAGTTGCTGGGAGTTTTAATCTTAACACTTAGCACTGGGGAAAAAAGCCTGACTGTAGGATCCTTAGATATGAAAATCAGGGTTCGTTGGCACCCCTGGTTTTCCTTTCTTTCAGATGTCTGCTGGACCTCTACAATGTGTCTGTTACACGTGAAAGGGCTGTAAACACAATTGTGTAGTTTATCACAGGGAGTTATTTAGTGTACTGGTTACGGGAGGGAGAGAGAATCAGGAGAATCAGAGGAGCATTTTGCAGCTCAGAGATGTGAAGGAAAGAGATGAGGAAATATTTTCGTGTAGCGCTAGTAGATCTGGAGGTTAGCTATATTTTTAAGACACAATCTCAGAAAAAATAAAATCAATGTATTGTTTACTTTGGGTGGAGTTGACAAATAGAACGGTCGTTAAAATTGCACTTTTAGGTACATACTAGGATTTTGGGTCCCCTATAAGCTTATTGGCCATACACGGTATGTACAATTTAATGTACAATTTAAAAGTAAAGAATGAAAAAGTACTAGTTCATTTTCTTCACTCGTTTCCCCCGAATATACATTTGTGTGTGTTGTGGCAGTGGAACCAATCCATGCTAGTGAACTGGAGTACAAAACCCCCATGTGATTTGTAACTATCCTTCAAGGTCTATTCTGCATAAGACAATGGATTATAATGGTTATTAATATGCTTTGGCAGAATAGTTAAGGTGGCTTGCTGTCCACAGCTCCAAGTGCTGAAATGGCTTCATGGGAAGAGTAGTAATCTCCTACCAATATCAGGGAGTTTAGAGATTGACGTTTTGATGAGCTGGCCATAGGTATAATGATTGGAAACAAATATCCAGGTGCCCTTAGTTCATAAGATAATTATCTATTGTACACCACTGAAAAGTGTGGAAGTGTCTCCTCTCAATAACATTTGCAAAGACAATTTAGTTAAGGAATTGTGCGACTCTGTGCAGCACAGATAGTTTTAACACTCAGGAAAAAACTATTCATATCCTTTTCACTTTGGAGGTAAATATTATTTTCAGAAAACTACACTGTAGACTCTAATTTAAGTGGAACTTCTAATAGGGCCAGAAGATGATATTCTCAACCAAATCATGGGAAAGAGTACTTTGAAAACAATGCATATACTGTGTATGTTTTTTTTAAAAAAGTATTTTTGTATCAACATTGTAAGATTATCCTACTTCTTTATGCATGAGGGATGCTTTTTTGTAATATGTTTTGTAATATATTTTCAGCTTTAGGAGGAGGAGGAGGGATATTTTGATTTAATAAACCAATATATGCTAATTGTGCTCTGCAGTTAAAATAGATTTTAGATTTTTTTTTTTTTAGATTTTATTTAGCATTTATAGGCCGCCCTTTTCCCTGAGGGGACTCAGGGCGGCTTACAATAGTAAGGGAAGGGGAGTGAAAGACAAAATACAGAAAAAAAAAATGTGAAATAACTAAAAAGTACTAAAACACAACATTCACTCAGCATTCGGGAGGGGCGGAAGAGTTTATCCCCAGGCCTGACGGGCTAGCCAGATCTTGAGGGCCGTGCGGAAGGCCTGGACTGTGGTCAGGGTACGAATCTCCACGGGGAGATTGTTCCATAGCGTTGGAGCAGCAACTGAGAAGGCTCTCCTCCGGGTAGTCGCCAGTCGGCACTGACTGGCGGATGGAATACGGAGGAGGCCAACTCTATGCGATCTGATGGGACGCAGGGATCTTCATGAGTCTAGAAATATATGTGTTGATTGGACAATAGAGCATAATCAGAACTAAAAATTCAGTCTCTTTCCCTTATATTCTTCCAGGAGACCCTCATAAAGGATTTCATATCTGCATGCCCTCCCTCCCTCCCTCCCCCCCTCTCTCTCATGTGGTATTATTGTGATGTCAATATTTGCAAACAAGAAATGGAAGAAGGGACAGGAAGGAAGGAAGGAAGGAAGGAAGGAAGGAAGGAAGCAAACCAATATTCCTTCTGAATAATCCTTTGATTTCTCACTTGTCAGCAAAGTGGGGAAAAAGTCTGGTCCATATTTACTGCACAATTATTTCTATGTAGTCCTGAGTCCCAAATTCTTGTAAATCCTTGCTTGCTCATTTGCCAATATAATCTGCTATCCACAATTCAGCTTTCTCTTACTGGTGTGAGCAGTTAGTTGCTCATGGCAGAGAATGGTTGTCACATAATTCAAGAATCTCTAAAATTGTCCTTGAGGACCAGATAATAATGGAACTGAGAACTACCGAAACAAAATGGTTAAGGAAACAGGCATCTATTTTAATATCATCTTCAAAATCATCCCAGGTGAAATTTTTCCTTCCTTCCTTCCTTCCTTCCTTCCTTCCTTCCTTCCTTCCTTCCTTCCTTCCTTCCTTACTTAAGAAAGTATAACTGAAAGGGGCTCAAGCATTGAATGTTATCTTTTTAATTATGCATAATTTGATTGGTGATATTATTATTTTGTTCAAAGTAATTAGCATCCTTTCAGATACCAGACATCCTATACATCTTAAGACAGAAATCAATTATAATGTGTTGTAAACTGGGATGGGCATTTATTTCATTGTAAAATTTAGATTTTTCAGCTACCCTCAGTGGCGCAGTGGTTAGAGTGCAGTACTGCAGGCTACTTCTGCTGACTGTCGGCTGCCTGTAATTTGGCAGTTCAAATCCCACCAGGCTCAAGGTTGACTCAGCCTTCCATCCTTCTGGGGTGGGTAAAATGAGGACCCGAATTGTTCTGTAAACTGCTTAGAGAGGGCTGTAAAAGCAGTATGAAGCGGTATATAAACCTAAGTGTTATTGCTATTGCTACCCAAATAGACATTTGCTCCAATCAAACTTTCTCCTTTCCTTCCTTATCTCTTTTGCTTCCATATCATCAACATTTGGGTAGTATGCTGCATAGAGCAGCTGTGTCTGTGTGTATACGCATATATGTATATCTGCAAATCTTTCTCTGTTAAGAACGACACAGTTTTATACCTTATAAATATAAACTGGACGCATAATAGTGATGGAATGTGCTCTGTGATGGATAATAATTCTGATTTATTGTATTGTGTGGAATTCAACTAAATAAATCATGCCCAATGCAAGGAACAAAAGCAGTATACAACTGTTGTTGCTATTGTTGCTACTGTTGTTGCTATTGCTGTGTTTAGAATTATGGTAATATTAGATATGGCCACATTTTAACGAAGTGTGAAGGTTATTTGTAAGAGATCGGTGATAATGAAATTAAAGCTTCCAGCAATGGGTATGAGGAGAGCCAGTTTGATCTAGTAGTGAAGGCACAAGCCTTGAAACCAGGAGGCTGAGAGTTCTAGTCCTGTCTTATGCATCAAAAAGAGCCGAGGTGGCGCAGTGGTTAGGGTGCAGTACTGCAGGCCACTTCAGCTGACTGTTATCTGCAGTTCAGCGGTTCTAATCTCACCGGCTCAAGGTTGACTCAGCCTTCCATCCTTCCGAGGTGGGTGAAATGAGGACCCGGATTGTTGTTGGGGGCGATATGCTGACTCTATAAACCGCTTAGAGAGGGCTGAAAGCCCTATGAAGCGGTATATAAGTCTAACTGCTATTGCTATTGCTATCAAAGTTAAGTGGGTGATTTTGGGCCAGTCACTTGTCTCTCAGCCCACAACATCAGACTCGGGTAACAGGTCAGTTGGTCAATTTCTGTCACAATCTCTGAAAAAAAAAGTGGAACCTGAACTTGGTGGAAGATGCTAGGGAAGGTGTGGGGAGGAGAAGGGAAGATAAGATATAAAATTGTAGAAACGTAGATTTAGGAATGACCAGTTCCTGCTTAGCGCAGGAGTTCAAATTAAAGTAACGTGTTTGTGGCTTGATGACAATTATGATGAAGATCTTGGTTTTTTCTTTTTTTCATTTTAAAAGACAGAGAAGGTATTTTAAAGAAAAAAATGGAAGGGGAACACTTGGTTTTAAAAGGTTTTCTATAAGGATATATTGATGAGGTTTTGTCATTAATGTCACAGGGAAACGGACACATGTCTTGAACTGAAAGTAAATGTCAGAAGGATAAGAGGAGAAGCAATGTCCTGTTTTAGATCTGTGGAAATTTAATGGTATTGCAGAAACTGATTGCTTCTACTCAGGAGTTGTTCAGTAATACAACTGCTAGGTCCACCCATTCATTGACCTTATTTTTTCCTTTTCTCTTTTGGTTTTTTTTTTTTTTTGGATTAAGTAAAAAATATATGGAGAAATAAGAACCGATAAATACATATTGCTCCCTTTATTACGCTATCTTTCCTAAGCCTTTGAGCGACAGGACAGTTGCAGCATAGCTATCTGTTCTGACGCCCTCCTCCATCCAGTAACGAATGCCGAGACAAGCTTAACTGGAATGTACTTTAATAGCAAGACACCAAGACCTTGGTGGCTGAAAGCCAAGCAGAACAAACAGATAAGGACCTTGGCAGCAACTCAGACAAACTCAGGCAGCAATAAACACAGATAAGACTTGGCAGCAATCCAGCCTGCCGAGCTCACAGTAATGTCCTCCGACATTCAATCCTGCGTTGACTTCTGCAAAGAGGGCCGTGTGCACAAGTAGGTTTTTATAGTTTGGAGAGGAGCCTAATGACCACCAGCTGAGTGCAATCACCTCCTGTAATTGCGTAATTGTTCCTGACGCCTAGTAGCTCTTTGATGGCATGCATCCAGGAACAACTCACTACTGGCCACCAGCTCACTCTCCCTTGTCTCCTCCCCACTGGTCCAAGGCTCAGGCGCCTCCTGGTGGCCAACCAGCCTCTCTGCACCCTGCTCAGAGTCGGAACCCTGTCCAGGGTCCTCCTCATCCTCCAGAGCCATCGCATAGGGCCCCTTGCTGTCGGAGTCTGGTGGCAGCTCCAACGGCTCCTGCTGGGCCACAACAGCTATCCCTTTGGGAAATGCTATTTTAATAATTTTCAATATATCACCAATCTTGCTTCATTCTGCACTTTTGTACAGTTGCATCCAAGAGAGGTGACACTTTTGCTTTCTCCAATAACACTACGAAATAAGGGTGCCTATGAAAGCATTATCCGTGATCCTTTAAATATTTTTGTAGTATTTATTTATGTTCCATACAGTGTATTGTGACAATGCAGTAAAAGGCAGTATAGTCATTTTTTTCTTTTTATCAAGAGAGTATTATTTGTGGTATGGAGTTTGGGACAGTTTTCATGGATATAAAAGTTTGATGTATGACATTATGTAAGTAAAGCAGAATATAAATTTAATAAATTATTATTATCAGTAGCAGTACGTGGTAGCTATGACAATAGCATTGACGATTCTATTGACATATGCATTTGTGAATCTGCCTGCAATTATTGGGACTGCTGTTTGAATTAACATTTACAATTGATATTAGTACTATTTGTTAGGTAAGCTCCCCGTTGGGAGAATGAGTGCGTTCAGAGAAGAGTTGTGAGAGTTGTGTTGGAGAACACACAAACCAGCATACAGAGACACTGCAGTTTAAATAGGCTTTTTACTTTCGTGGAAATAGAGGTATCAGAGTCCATCAAACAGTCCAAGTCATACACGGATAAGACAGTCAGTCATTAATGTCTTTCAGTTAAGGGATAATCCAAATAACATAGTCCATAATCATACAAACAGTCTGGTACTCAAAGTTTGCTAGCAGTTGCAAAACTTAAAATAGCTCACGGCACTTTCTAACAGCCGGCTTCCAAAACACTCAGATCAGATCAGCCCAGCATCTAACAAACAGAGAGCTAACAGTCATTCTGGCTCCCTCTCATGGCCGATTAAGGAAAACAGCAACCAATCACATTTTACAGTATGATTTAAAGAAACAGGTATAGCATTGTTACATGATTTATATATTGCCAACCCAAACATTAGATTATATTCCTAACACTATTCATTCTGTACTTTCATTCCATCAATTATAATGATTTCTGTAGTTGAGGGGAAATGTCTTAAGTTTTTTTGTATTATGTACTAGAACAAAGCATGAAATGTTTTCTTTGGAACAGTTTTACCCAGAGGCAAGAATAGTCTTTTTCCTCTTAAAGGCTAGTCAAGATCTTGTTATTTTGGAAGGTTAGAATGTATTGTCCTGAATGAGATGCAGTACCATAAATGTTATATTTTAGGGTGAGATAATTATGGTAGGACACATACATTTTGTCACCATTGTTTTATTTGTAATTATGTGTATTTATTGGGTTGTAAGCTATTTAGATTTGGTGAAGGCTACATAAAAGTCTAATAAATAATAGGAAGATTATGTACAATGAATTAGGTAATTAATAGCAATAGCAATAGCAATAGCAGTTAGACTTATATACCGCTTCATAGGGCTTTCAGCCCTCTCTAAGCGGTTTACAGAGTCAGCATATTGCCCCCAACAACAATCTGGGTCCTCATTTCACCCACCTCGGAAGGATGGAAGGCTGAGTCAACCTTGAGCCGGTGAGATTAGAACCGCTGAACTGCAGATAACAGTCAGCTGAAGTGGCCTGCAGTACTGCACCCTAACCACTGCGCCACCTCGGCTCATTAATTAATCTCTCTAGCCTACTCTTGTAGGCTATAGAATAGTTCTCATCAGAGGGAACAAGGTTTGTAATAAAGGCCTGATCCAGTGCAATGATTTAAGAGGCAAAGATCCCGTACACAGAACTAAGATCTTTTGTTGCAAAGTCTATACACAAAATATGACTTTGAGGCCCTTTGCCAAAAGTAGTCCTGAGTCATGATTTCATTGGGAAAAAAAGAGAGAGAGATTTTGCTTGAAATGTGATGTGATTTTAGTCTGGTGTGACTCATTTACATCTGCATATCCTTCCTAGATGTTGAAGTCATTGAGTAATGAGCAAGCAAATGAGAAACAGTGGAAATATACAATTCCTCCAATTATACTTCTAGTATGATGCAATTTTTCATCTGATAAGAAGGCATAGCTGAACTAGCCAAATTGGACTCATTATTCTGAAATGCCAATTAAATTATTTTGCTATTACTGTGCCTTTTTTCCTAATCTACACTGATAGAAATAATTAATTTTAAAGTGATCTATTATTAGCCGAGTTCTTATGTGAGACCGCCTCCTGCCGATTACCTCCCTCAGACCGATAAGATCTCACAGGTTAGGTCTCCTCCGGATTCCATCGGCCAGCCAATGTCGGCTGGCGACTCCCCGGGGGAGAGCCTTCTCTGTTGCAGCTCCGGCCCTCTGGAATGACCTCCCCGTGGAGATCCGGACCCTTACTACCCTCCCGGCCTTCCGCAAAGCCACCAAGTCCTGGCTGCTCCAGCAGGCTGGGGGGCTTGTGAAACATCCAGCCCCACGGAAATTGTGAATGTTGCGTCTTTTTTAAAGTGTTGTCTTTGTCTATTTATCCCCTTTCCCTTGTCTGTTGTGAGCCGCCCGGAGTCCTCCGGGAGTGGGCGGCATAGAAGACAAATGAAATGAAATGAAATGTGTACATATTCCATCTTCTTTTCCAACTAGTTAGAATTCAAGGAAATTGTTTTAATAACCTCTAAACTGAGCTTTCAACCAACAGGAAGGATGAGCTGATGTCACACCAAACTCCTTTAAATATCTGCCTCTATCTTGAGTAGAGTTCTGATTTGTTTCAATTACTGACTATCAACAGTAATAACCTTTCTAGGTATAAAAATCAAATGACCAAGAGCTTACCTCATGCAAAAAGAAAAAGAATAATATATAAACCCTGTATATAAAGTATAAACATGGAGGAAAGAAAAATGATTACAATTAACATTAATCGACTTAATTCGGTAACTAAAAGGAAAAGAAAACATTCCATAAAAAAAGAATAATCTTCCAGAACGTAACCAAAACCATTTTTAACATGCAAAGCATGTGCATTACTTATTATTCACTGTACTTCTCCTCCTTGTGAATTGTGGAGACTCTCTTTCTCTGCCTCTATTTAAAAAATTCTAGTTAATTCCAAACGAGGAACGGCTTTTCTCAAAATCGAACTCCAGTGATGCCCCAAGAGATAATAAGAGAAAAAATGTTAGCGAATATTCCTAGAATTATTTTTTCCCCTGACAATCTCTTATGTTTATAGGCACAAAGTGGTGTCTGTACCATTATTTGAGGGGTGGGGGAAACTGCACGAAGGGACACACCGGAAATGCATTTGCACAACTCCAAAGGATTTGAAAACTATTTTCTACTCAGAAAAAGCATAATCAAAAGCAATCAGGGAAAAGAACGACCAGCAAGGTATGAAGAACAGATGGCAGGAATATAGAGAAGAGGTTTATGGCAGCAACAAAGAGATTCATTCCCCCCCCCACACACACACACTCTCCCTGCAGGAAGAAAATGTGTGGGCAATTGCAAAACAGTAAGATCCCAGGTGTTGCTATCCCTATAGAATGGCTGAGGCTTGTACACCCACAGTCACCACAACCTTGTGCCAGAAAATCTGGGGAATGAATAATGGACACAGGATCAGAAATAATCAGTATTCATTCCGTTGTTAAGCAGGGGTGACTACAAGGATTGCTCCAATTACCACACAATTGCTCTCATCCCTCACGCTAGCAAGATTCTCCTTAATATCATACAACAACATCTGGTGCTGACCATTGAAAGACCAGGTGTTCAAACTGGCTTCAGAAGGGTTTAGGACAGTTGTGACTCTACTGCAAATCTATGCTGGGTCCTGGAAATAATCTCAAAAACATCAAAAGAACATCAATACCTGCTTTATTGACTACAAGAAAGCCTGTGATTGTGCTGATCATGATCAGCTGTGGAGAGACTTAGAAGGCCTGGGGTTACTGTTCTGACCCCCCCCCTCCTTCGCTCGTTCAAAGACGGCAGGCAGACAGACTTAAAAGGAAATAACTTTATCAGTCCTTGGCTCAGATTGGCTGCGAGCCCAAAATGAACATAAATAAAGTCTCTGGCAAGAAGATAACAGAATGCAAAAACAAAGATCTCTTACGGCCAAACTTGGTGTACAGAAAGAAAGCAAATCACTTCTCCAAGTGTCTCTCACAAACAAACCACGACCGATGAACAATGAACCATGAACGAACGATGAACGTTGACTTCTGCAACCAGGGCGTGGCACCATCCGTCCTTTTATCTCCAGAAGACGACACTAACGAGCCCCAGCTGCATTGTTAATCCTGCATCCCGTATCAACTCACAGCAAACTTCTGCTGAGTCACAACAGGTTACTAACACATCTGGTCAAGTTGCTGCAATCATTGTACACAAATCGGGAAGCCAGTGCTTGAACACCATATGGAGACACTGAGTGGTTTAAGATAGAGAAAGGAGCGTATTAAGGCTACATTCTTTCAGATTTCTTTTTCAATCTGTATGCTGAAGTGATCATGAGCGAGCTGGATCCTGAAGAATTAAAAAAAAAAGGAGAAAAATGGGAGGGAGGAGCATTTACAACTTTCCTTATGCTGACGATACAGCGCTCTTCTTAGAAATGAAAGAAAGTCTGAAGCATATGATCATAAGGATTAAAGAAGAAAGTGAGAAGCTTGGCATCTTCCTGCAAGGAACAGAAATGTCAAAATAAGAACTGTCAGTGAAGAGATTGAATGTGTGCAAGAATCAGTGACGTGCGGTGAGGTTTACGGCTGGTGAGGCACTGACACAGTGGTGGGTTTCAATTTTTTTTAGACTTGTGGATGACTCTGCTTAACTGTTTTAAAAAAAATGTGACCCGTCAAAACCGCGGATGACAAAAGCGCGCTCGACGAAAGCGCGCATTTGACGTCATCACAGCGCGACGAAAAAAATTAAAAATTGAAATAAAAATAAAATTAAAGCAAGCCGATTCACATAAAGGTAAGGGTTAGGTTTAGGGTTAGGGTTAGGGTTAGGGTTAGGTTAAGGGTTAGGGTTAGGTTTAGAGCGTTAGGGTTACGTTTAGCGTTAGGTTAAGGGTTAGCGTTAGGTTTAGCGTTAGGTTAAGGGTTAGGTTTAGGGTTAGGGTTAGATTTAGGGTTAGGTTAAGGGTTAGGTTTAGGGTTAGGTTTAGGGTTAGGTTTGGGGGGGTTAGGGTAAGGTTTTCGCTTTATTTTTACATTTATCGATCACAGCGCGATGTTTTCATCGCGCTGTGATGACGTCATGTACGCGCTTTCGTCGAGCGCGATTTTGTCGTCCATGGTTTTGTGGTGGAACAAAAAAAAGCGCCCTCTACAGGAGGAGGCAGGAGAACGACGTGCCTCACCTACATCAGGAATTTTTAGGCTTTTAACCCTTGCTTAACTCTGCTCGAGTGATCATAAAACGCCTAAAGTCAGACTAGATAGATGAGGCATGTTGTTCTCCTGTCTCCTCCTATAGAGGGCGCTTTTTAGAGCCGAGGTGGCACAGTGGTTAAATGCAGCACTGCAGGCTACTGCTAGATCAGCAGTTCAGCGGTTCAAATCCCACCGGCTCAGGGTTGACTCAGCCTTCCATCCTTCCGAGGTGGGTAAAATGAGGACCCGGATTGTTGGAGGCAATATGCTGACTCTCTGTAAACCGCTTAGAGAGGGCTGAAAGCCCTATGAAGCGGTATATAAGTCTACTGCTATTGCTATTGCTATTTTTAGAGGCTTTTTTAAACAGTTAAGCACTAAGCAGAGTCATCCACGGTGACTCTGGCAGCAACTAGCTCAGCCTGACCTCAGCTCTTGCCTTTTTCCTTTTACATTTTTTTTTCTTTTCATGATGACAGTGGTGAGGCTCTGCCTCCCCTGCCTCCCCCGACTGCACGTCCCTGGCAAGAATTCACTTTCCTAGGACCCAGATTGATCCAAGCGGTGAATAAGGTCCAGAAATAAAGTGTCAAATTGCCCTGGACTGCACAGCAATGATAAGCATGAGTCAAGTATGGAAAAGCAAGGACATCAGCCTGGCAACAAAATGCAGATTAGTCTGCATTGTTGGGTGTCCCATAGCTACCTACAGTCCAGCTATCTTGGACCATGAAAAAAAAAAGAGGAAAATCAACTTGTTCAAGCTGTGGTGTTGGCATAAGCTCCTTGGGAAACAAAGGAGATAAACAAGCGAATACTGAAATGCATAAAATCAGATGTATCATTGGAAGGCAAAATCACAAAATTCTACCTTATTTTTTTCAGCCATGTAATGTGCTCAAACTCACTGGAAAAGGCAATTATGCTTAGAATGTTTTGGCAGGAAAAGGAAATGAACAGACCAAAACCCATAGTGGCTAAAACACCATCAAAGCTGATACCATCTAGAGCATAAAACAACTGAAAAGTATCAATTTTTAAAAATTGGAAAATGTTTGGAGAGCCAGTTCATAGAACCACGGTGAATTGGACATGATTGAACAGATCACCATCATATGTTATATATCTAATACAATCAGTGGTGGGTTTCAAAAATTGTTCGAACCTACTCTGTGGGTGTGGCCTCCTTTGTGGGAGTGGCTTGTTGTCCATGTGACCGGATGGGAGTGGCTTGCTGCCCATGTGACCGGATATGAAGATGCCGACAACACTTGTCAGAGCCACCTTAAATGACATCACACACAGCACTGGCATGCATAAGAATATGATGCAAACTTGTTTTTTAAAAGGCATCTTTGGTTTGCGTTAAAACAACTTCAACACACGCAATGTTCTGATTGCACCGCAAACGCAGTAGTCATCCTTACCTTTCACAGAGGCACTGAGTTTTATAAATAGGAGCATGATAGCGTAGAATAATCATATCCAAGGACAAGTGGGGGGTTTCAAAAAATTTCAGAACCTCTTCTGTAGGTGTGGCCTGCTTTCCGGGTCCACTGGTGGAACCACTTCTAACCGGTTCGGTAGATTTGACGAACCGGTTCTATTGAATAGGTGTGAACTGGTAGGAACCCACCTCTGAATACAATCTTACAAATCTTTTACAAAGATGTGTCCCTTATATAAAGAGATACCAGATAGACATAGATACTGTATAACTAACATTATTATGTTAGTGTTGCCAATATAATCAACAGGTCTTTATTAATAATATATTAGATTCCCTGCTTCTGTCATGTTAAATGTATTCAGTGTGGGAGCTACCCTATTAATGAAAGTGATAAATGGATTCACCATTCTTTAAACAACCTACAACTTGCATAAATTACTTCCTGAAGTATTTTCAAACTCCCGGACAATTAATGAATTAATGTTCACTTTCCATTTTTTAATATTTACTAAGTTTTAAAAAGTTTTTTTTTTAACTAGTCTTCCCATTTCCATGTACCACTGTGACAGTTCAAACTTATGTCTACTCAGCAATAATAATCATTAAATTAAGTATTTATTTTATTATTTATTATTAAAATTTATATGCCGCCCAATCCCGAAGGACTCCGAGTGGCTTAAAGTAGGATGTGTTCCTCAGGTAATTGTGTATAGGATTAAAGTCCTGGTAATCTGTGATCTAAAGCAAAAGAAACAGCTTTTTGCAAGGTTTCACTATCAACTCACCAAGCCACAAATCTTTTCTTAGAAATCACCAAGTCTGACTACTTACAGTACAATCCCGTATTAGGATTATTTTGCAAATTGCTAGCATTGAGAAGACCCATTACATTCCACAGTAATTCACATTAGAAGTTTTTCAGTCAGAAACACAATCCAAAAAGAAAAAAAAATCTCAATTCTGCAAGTGAACTGAATTAAGCAGATTAATGAATAAGTGTTAATTTGTTCTTTCCCTTTGCTTTCAAGGCTTGAATTAAATAAATGGAAGAAAAGATGTGAATGCCACTAGCAGAACTGCAAGTGGAAGCTTAAAAATAGTATAAATAATTATTACGTTCTTCCCCGTGAGTGTTTTTCTGAATTAAAACTGAAGTATCATTGAGAATTGTACATTACAAATATTCTTTATGGATGGCAGAATAAATGTAGGTTTTGTTCTTTTTACAATATATCTAAAAACAATACTCTACCAGGTTTTATGTTTACCACCTGTAAGATTAGACATTGCAAGAGCTGTTTATGCCTCTTTAAAACATTACATGTGGTTAAATGTTTATTTAGCAGAGGCTTTTGTCATTTTCTGATATAGTTGTTTCTGGTGAAACTCCATGTTTCTCTGTAGCTTCCATAATGTACATTAAAAATAAGGTAAGTGCATAGGTTGTTTTTTTTTAAAAAAATAGGGAATTATACATTGATCAGTGACCAAGAAAAGGAAACAGAAGTCTTTTGTGGGAGAATTCAGTCAAGTTCCAGCAGTATCAGAGGTGGGTTCCTACAGGTTCACACCAGTTCGGTAGAACCAGTTCGTCAAATCTACCGAACCGGTTAGAAGAGGTTCCACCAGTGGACCTGGAAAGCAGGCCACACCTACAGAAGAGGTTCCAAACTTTTATGAAACCCACCACTGAGCAGTATGAATGGTGAGGGAAACTTTGTTCTGAATTCAACTATACATGCTAGAAATGAAAGAGTTTCTACACTGGAACGTATCAGAGAAGGTGAGAAGTTGTTCAACAGCATGGGTGAAGCTCCTCAAGAGGGTAGAAAAGGAAGTGAATCCTAAGAACACAAACCAGAAGATACGTGGAAGGAAGCATATGTCCCAGCAAAGCAAGAATATTAGGAGGCATTCAGTATCATTGGAGTTCAGAAACAGAGTCCCATTTTTGAAGACAACCCTCAGCTACCCTAGCTTTTGGGGAGACTGGGTGCTTTGCAGTGGTGGGTTTCAAAAATTGTTTGAACCTACTCTGTGGGTGTGGCCTCCTTTGTGGGAGTGGCTTGCCGCCCATGTGACCGGATGGGAGTGGCTTTCTGCCCATGTGACCGGATATGAAGATGCCAACGACACGTGTCAGAACCACCTTAAATTACCTCACACACAGCCCTGGCATGCATAAGAATATGATGTAAACTTGTTTTTTAAAAGGCATCTTTGGTTTGCGTCAAAACAACTTCAACACACGCAATGTTCTGATTGCACCACAAACGCAGTAGTCATCCTTAGCTTTCACAGAGGCCCTGAGTTTTATAAATAGGAGCATGATAGTGTAGAATAATCATATCCAAGGACCAGTGGTGGGTTTCAAAAAAATTTGGACCCTCTTCTGTAGGTGTGGCCTGCTTTCCGGGTCCACTGGTGGAACCTCTTCTAACCGGTTCGGTAGATTTGACGAACCGGTTCTACCGAATAGGTGCGAACTGGTAGGAACCCCCACCTCTGGTGCTTTGATTTGAAGGGAAATGAAACCCTAGTTGGCAATCATTGTACTATTAGTGGAAGGATGATAGTGTACTATTAGTGGAAACCCTAGTTGGCAATCATTGTACTATTAGTGGAAAAATGAAGCTGCAACTTGGGGAATACAAGAAGAGGATAAAATACTTAGGTAATTTAAATCAATCAAAGTCTCCAGGGCTGTAATGTTATGTAGGAATAACCTTGGGAGACAGGGTGAAGAGACACAGCCAAGACAATGGTCAAATAAGGCTCCGCTTATCCTGGAGAAAACGAAAGGGACAGGTATAGAATAGAGAAGACCTGGCTTGACTGTATAATGAAAAAAAGATCTGCATGTTCTCTAGGAGATCAAAAGTTAAATATGAGATTCCAGTGTGATGCAGCTACTAAGAATACAATTTTGGTATAAACTAATAGAAGCAAATTACAGATAATAGAAAATAATTGTCCCAGCCTTCTCTGTTTCGGTTAGGTCAGAGGTGGTATTCAGCCAGTTTGCACCGGTTTGTGTGAAACGGTAGCGGAAATTTGGCCTGGGTAGCGACTGCTGTCTGGCCACACCCCTGAACCAGTCGCCGCTTGCTCACCCTGCCCTCCTTCCCCCTTGCTCACCTAGCTTCTGTTCCGGTCGCCTTGGTGGGAGGGACATGGTGAGGTTCGGCTGCCTTTCGCGGGAAGCCTCCAGCCACTGGTTGTTTTCGGCTGCCTTCCGAGCAGCTCCACTGCGACGCCATTCCTTTGGCGCAGCAGGCCGTTTTCCTGGCTGGGTCTGGCGGCCAGCCGCGAGTGACACTGGCAGACAATTGGGTGCCTTCTAGCATTTATTTGATTTGAGGGGTGTTTCTCTATGTATGCATGCATGTGGAGGGAATTCCACTAGTGGGAGTGTTTATATGTGGTAACCCATTTCACATATCTGTAAACTTTGGTGAAACTATCTAGGAAAAGATATAGTATGTGATTCTTCTAGTTGTGTGCATAGTTGTGTGTGGATTTTGCCCCTCTTCCCAATAATATAATAAAAAAGATTTTATCCTGCTGCTGAAGGACAAATAATATACAAGAATACAATGGTAAAATGTCCCCTTTCAGTGCAGAATTATTCTTTAATCAATAATTGTGCTGCATTCTAAGGAGACAACAATGCTCTTGAATAAAATTTCCCATCTGCCAATAAAGAATTCTCTGACAGATTCTCTTCAAAACATCATTTCTTCTTATACTGTAGGAGGCATGCAGATTTGAACATCAAGTTTCCGTAGTTTATTAGTCTGGGATTTTTAAAGGAACACTATTTTCTATTATTACTGGTAATAACAGTGAAGCATCTTTTACATTTTTTTTGCCTTAAATATAACTTTATCAGCTTGGGATGTTGGGATTTTTTTTTTTGAACAATGACTTTATTGATTGTTGATGAAAGGAGCGAGAGGAATAGATTTCTTGAAAATGCTTGGCTTTGTTGAGAGTTCCATTTCATTACTAGATTATTGTAATAAAAGTAGTAATACAATAAAGAAAAAAGTGTTCTGTGATCTGACAACAAAGAAGGAACATTTGCATCGCTTCATATCACCTGAAGCACAACATTATTCAGTAGTTCACCCAATCAGCAAATAAATAGCAATGATGTCCCCGCAGGTATGATGCTCTTCCATTATTTTGTAGTGCGTCGAGCATTTTATCACGACTCTCTTGATGTAAATTCATTCTCTCCTTCATTTTTCAACTCATTTTATTTAGATGAACATTCAACTGGGGGGGAAAAACAACCCCGTGACATATAGTTCCTGGGGTTCTTGAAGGAAGGATGAGATACAAATACACAAAATTCTTTGCAGATAATTAGAAAAAGAAAAGAAAAATAGTTTTGAGGCATAAAAATAAATGCGATCGGCAGGAACACTTTAAAAAGGAAACAGTTGCTAATGTTTTAAATCGAAGAGCTTGGCTAAAATGAGAACTCGAATCTCTTAGGTGACGAACATCACCAAACAACTCCACTGTATTTCGGTTACACAGATGTCTTTTTATGTTAAACAGACTGGATGCCCAGAGGGTGTGAAAAGGAAGGGTATGGCTGTGAGGTTTTTGCATTCGCATATTTTTTGCATACATTTCTGTTGAAGGAAAATAAAATGCAATTTGAAAAAAAAAAAAAGAAAACCATCTGGATTTGCCTGAATGCTATTCTGGGTAATTATTTTGTCATTAATGTGTGAGGAGAAGTCTTCATATCCTGGCAGTAAGATAACAAATGGGATCACGAAAGGGAGATTCTTTCCCAAATAAAATTCCTCTCCCTATAAATCAATCTTAGACCTTGCCAAGTCCCCTTTTTAATTGTCACTTGGTTGGCAATGGTAAAAATGAAACAAAGGTGAATGTGGATTTAGATCAAACCCCATTGGTGCGTTAAAAGCACTGCAAACTTTAATCCAATGAAATCAATCTATACTTATCTGTTCTGACCCGCCTCCTCCGTCCAGTAACGAAAGCCGAGACACGCTTAATGAGAATGTCCTTTAATAACAAGACCAGACTCTCGGTGGCTGAAAGCCAAGTAAACAAACAGATAAGGACCTTGGCAGCAAGTCCGACAAACTCTAGCAGCAATCCAGCCTGCCACGTTAGTTTCTCTTTAGTCCAAGCGTTGACTTCTGCAAGAAGGGCGTGGCACAAGCAGTCTCTTTTATAGGCTGGAGAGAAGCTTAATGACCATCAGCTGAGTGTAATTACCTCCTGTAATTATGTAGTTGTTCTTGACGCCGAGTAGCTCTTCGACGGCGTGCATCACTGTTGGTTTCTGGATCACTCTCCCTTGTCTCCTCCTCACTGATCCAAGGCTCAGGCACCTCCTGGTGGCCAACCAGTCCTTCTGCGCCCTGCTCGGAGTCGGAACCCTGTCCAGGGTCCTCCACATCCTCCAGGGCCGACTCATAGGGCCCCTCGCTGTCAGAGTCTGGTGCCAGCTCCAATGGCTCCTGCGGGGCCACAACAGCAGTGAGTTGTTCCTGGATGCACACCATTGAAGAGCTACTCGGCGTCAAGAACAATTACGCAATTACAGCTGGTGGTCATTAGGCTCCTCTCCAGACTATAAAAAAGACTGCTTGTGCACACGGGCCTTTCGCAGAAGTCAACACATTGACTAAAGAGAACTGTTGTTGTAACTAACTTGGCAGGCTGGATTGCTGCAAAGGTTTGTCTGAGTTGCTGCCAAGGTCCTTATCTGTTTGTTTGCTTGGCTTTCAGCCACCGAGATTCTGGCCTTGTTATTAAAGGACATTCTATTTAAGCTTGTCTCGGCATTCGTTACTGGACGGAGGAGGGGGTCAGAACACAACACTATTGTAACTTGGTGGACCTGCCTCTTCTTCCTGCCCATCTTTCTCATCTGACAACATGTCTAACAGAGCCATAATCTGTGTCTCAAATGGCCCTCTCCAAAACTACAGATGTAGCCCTTTCATTTGTAACCCCCCAAATTGTAATTTGTAATATGGAAAAAATTGTAATTTGTAATATGGAGAAGGGAAAGGAGAGGAGGAAGGAAGGAAGGAGAGAAGAAAGAGAAGAAAGGGGGTAGGAAGGAGGGAGGGAAGGAGGGAGGGAAGCAAGGAGGGAAGGAGGGAGGGAGGGAGAGAAGGAGAGAAGAAAGGAGGGAAGGAAGGAGGGAAGGAAGGAGAGAAGGAAAGAAGAAAGGAGGGAAGGAAGGAGGGAATGTAGGAGAGAAGGAAGGGGGGAAGGAAGGGGGGAAGGAAGGAGAGGAGAAAAGAAAGGAGGGAAGGAGGGAAGGAAGGAGAGAAGGAGGGAAGGGGAAGGAGGGAGGGAAGGAAGGGGAATAGGAGAGAAGAAACGAGGGAAGGAAAGAGGGAGGGAGGGAAGAAGAAGTAGGACCGTTGTAAGATAAGATGGATCTATAGGATGTTAAAAAAGCAAGCTTCAAGTATATTGTCAACAGTAGGGAAAAATTGTTATAAATACATATTATTAATAACAGTTATGAGATCATATAATTGTGAATGTATATATGAAATTGATAAAATAATAATAATGATAATGATAATGATAATAATAATGTTTTAAACATATAGAAAGGTTTTAACCAAAAATCTTTTTTATATATACGTTAGGACAAAAAAGCCAGTGAAATCAACATGTAGTTAACTGACACTATGTTCTACTCAGAACGTATCAATCAGTTGTCTGTCTGTCTGTTCTGTCTGTCTGTTTGTTGGTCTCTTTATTTCATGGAAGTTCTTTCCCATCGGAGAATAATATGAGTCATAAGAGCATTTGAGCTATTTTTTCCTCTCTCTTCTTTCATATTCTGAAACTTACCTTTTTGCACAGCAGTACTTAATATTCCCTTAACTAAATAAATAATAAAGCCACCAGCCATATTAATCTAGCCTCTGCCACGAATTCATGCAAAATTCATACAGAACGGATGCTTTCACTGATGAGAATTTGTCCATTTCTTCTTCAGCCCACTTCTCAGTGAATCACTAGAGAACTATGTGTGATGCCTCTTATTTTGATTTCCAAGACTATTGGAAAAGCTTTGCTTTGTGTCATAGGCTGCAAGTCATATTCTGTCACTGTTTCATTCCATGTTTTTGTCTAATGTAAAAAAAGCCATATGCTTTTTTAAAAAAAATCAGCTGTCAAGATAGCCAGAAAATTGATTTTTGGTAGGGGGGGAAATAGAATTGGGGGAGGGAAAGACTATTGTAATTTCTGTGTCTGATTCGTCATCCAAAACCAGTACTCCTCAATTTGGATTTGGAAACTGTTGTCAAAGGACCAATGACCAATCCCTTATTTGTACTAGGCTATGGATGAAGATTATTAACATTCGGGGGGGGGGACCCCGCTGGATTAATTTCTTAAAGAAAAGCCTGATTTTCATTATGCAAAAAAAAAATATTGCTAGGATTTCCTTCTTCTTTCTGGTTTGCAATGAATGGCACTTAATTGCAAGCCAAATGAAATACAATTAAAGTGGTGTCCACCCACATGCTAGTTCTGATCATCCCTCTGTTGCAGTGGGGGGTTTCAAAAATTGTTTGCACCTACCCTGTGGGTGTGGCCTCCTTTGTGGGAGTGGCTTGCCACCCATGTGACCGGATGGGAGTGTCTTGCCGCCCATGTGACCAGATATGAAGATGCTGACGACACTTGTCAGAACCACCTTAAATTACCAGCATTGGCATGCATAAGAATAGGATGTAAACTTGTTTTTTAAAAGGCATCTTTGGTTTGCATTAAAACAACTTCAACACACGCAACGTTCTGATTGCACCACAAACGCAGTAGTCATCCTTACCTTTCACAGAGGCCCTGAGTTTTATAAATAGGAGCATGATAGTGTGGAATAATCATATCCAAGGACCAGTGGTGGGTTTCAAAAATTGTTGGAAGCTCTTCTGTAGGTGTGGCCTGCTTTCCGGGTCCACTGGTGGAACCTCTTCCAACCGGTTCGGTAGATTTGATGAACCAGTTCTACGGAATAGGTGCGAACTGGTAGGAACCCACCTCTGCTCTGTTGTGTCAGTTCAAAGCCACCGGTGAATGGCATTGGCCTGATCTGGAGTTGCTATACGTTGTATGCGGTTGCTGGTTTATTTCAACACTTTTTCAGTGAGCAGAAAAATTGTACAAAGAATAGGCACGGTCTGACTTTTCAAGGCTGGTTTGTTTGACCTTGACATAGGCCTAAAGGGGAAAGATGCAGACCTTGTCATGATTTAGATCAGTGGTAGTCAACCTGGTCCCTATCGCCCACTAGTGGGCGTTCCAGCTTTCATGGTGGGCGGTGGGGGTTTGCTGTAACTCTGCTTTATAAATTTCATAAAGTAAAGTTACTTCCCTACTTTATAAACCACCATTACTGTGGAACCGGTGGGCGGTTAGAGAATTTTACTACTAACAGAGATACAAAAGTGGGCAGTAGGTATAAAAAGGTTGACTACCCCTGATTTAGACCAAACCAGATCCTATAGGGATTACTGAAACTGACCGATGTAACTATCTTCAAGGACAGGGAAGTGATTGAAATAGACAAATAAGTAATAGAAGCCCAGTTCACCACCCCACATTTTGTTGCAGAAAATGACAGGCTTTCGACTTCTCAGGATACAGGAAAAGTTTATTTGCCAGCCAGGTTCAGAAAGCTAGCCCATGGCTTAGCATTGCAAGTTCTGAACAACCTTCATTATCGAAGCAGGCGTTCTTATACGTTCTCAAAAGCATTGCAACACTTAACTCATTTCTTTGTGGTTACCTTGAGGAAAAAGCCTTATAAGGAGATGGGGGTCTTACTTCTCCTTTTGTTACAGGTATGGACGACGTGTCATTAATGAACTTTAATTGAACTTTGTGGCTTGGACTTTTGACATAGGTTTTGACATAGGGACGTTGGCTAAAACATCTTGTGGTTAGTGAATGGTAACACTTCCTTTAAGCAAACTTCTAACTGTCCCTGTTATTCTATGTCGCCATTCTTATATTTTTTTTAATCCATATTTATTCTACTTTAATTTATGCTCTGTACACTGCCAAGTGGAAAAGGAGGATTGCTACCTTTAAGGCAGAGTTATCTTTATTTTAAGTTGGTTAACCATGATTATGCTTGGCAGTTAAGCTAAACGTCAACTTAAATAAAACAGCAGGTTTCCTTTCCTCTTCTTTACCTTGTTTGAGGCCCTAGAGCGAAGCCGGTGTCAAAACAGAATTGGAAGATGGAGCAAATGACAAGTGCGACAGAAATTCAGAAAACAAAGTGGTAATTGAGATAAAAATGATAGAGAAACACAACAATGTCAGCTGGCAGTGACCAGAATGGGGTGGGCATGCCTACATCTCTCAGGACTCTCCAAATACTTCTGAACATGCCTACAGATGGTTAACACTTCCCTAAATGGTATTGGGATAAGGGCAGTGGTGGGTTTCAAAAATTTTTAGAACCTCTTTTGTAGGTGTGGCCTGCTTTGTGGGAGTGGCTTGCTGGCCATGTGACCAGGTAGGAGTGGCTTGCTGGCCATGTGACTGGGTAGGCGTGGCCAACTTGTAAAATAGCAATAACTGAGGTGGCACAGTGGTTAAATGCAGCACTGCAGGCTACTTCAGCTGGCTGCAGTTCTGCAGTTCGGCTGTTCAAATCTCACCGGCTCAAGGTTGACTCAGCCTTCCATCCTTCCGAGGTGGGTAAAATGAGGACGCGGATTGTTGTTGGGGGCAATATGCTGACTCTGTAAACCGCTTAGAGAGGGCTGAAAGCCTATGAAGTGGTATATAAGTCTAACTGCTATTGCTAACTTGTAAAATGTGGTGAAACTCACTTAACAACGCTCTTGCTTAGCAACCAAAATGTTGGCTCAGAAACTCTGGCATTTGAAGAACGCAAGTCTTAAAACTATCAAGTTACAAGACCCTTGCACCCCTAACCCTTTAGAAAAACAAACAAACCCAAGGGTGTTCAAACTTGACAGCTTTAAGACTTGTGGACTTCAACTCCCAGAATTCCTCCTCCAGTCATGTTGGCTCAGGAACTCTGGCATTGGAGTGTGCAAGTCTTAAAGCTGTCAAGTTACAAGGCCCTTGCACCCCTAAACCTTTAGGAAAAAAAACCACAGGGGTGTTCAAACTTGACAGCTTTAAGACTTGTGGACTTCAACTCCCAGAATTCCTCCTCCAGTCATGTTGGCTCAGGAACTCTGGCATTGGAGTGTGCAAGTCTTAAAGCTGTCAAGTTACAAGACCCTTGCACCCCTAAACCTTTAGGAAAAAAAACCACAGGGGTGTTCAAACCTGACAGCTTTAAGACTTGTGGACTTCAACTCCCAGAATTCCTCCTCTCACTCTTCATCTTGTTGATGTGCAGACGGGCGAGGGGAGGGAGATGGAACCGGTTCTAAACGGCACTGTAGATTTGTGGAACCTCTTCTATAGAAGAGGTTAGGACTGGCAGGAACCCACCCCTGGATAAGGGGGAAAGTACTATTTTTTACATTTATCCAACTAATTACAAGCAAACATGGAGCATAAAATAAGGCAGTGTCATAGCACCAAGGATAAAACTGGTGTTGTCAACAGAACAGACAGAACTATAAAGTAAGAATGAGATATTCCTTCTTTCTTCTTTCATTTGTGAAAAGCTTTACAGCAGGTCAAAGATTTTTTCTCTTGCATGTGGTTCGGTTGCAAAACCTTGCTAACAGGAAATATTACATATGTAGCAAAGCAGGAAAAAAATGGGAAAGGAAGCTAAATTCTCTTTCTTTAAAAAAATATTTTTTAACATGCTGTACAAATGCAGCCATGCTGACACTTTTCTTCTTTTAAGCCAGGAGCAGACAAATTTTTATATCAGTTGAGGATAGTATCCTTCCATGAAAAACTGGAAAGGAGATACCAGTCAATAATGGATGGGCTTTAAGCAATCTGTGGATGGATTCAAAACCAGAATGAAGAGGCTGTCCATTACTCTTCTTACTACTTATTTTCCTGTCTTTATGTCTATAATTCTTTATGTCGTATGAAATTAATCAGATGTCAATATGCAGGTTTTGGGAACAGATTGTCCCACCATGTATTTAAACATGAATGTGAATTTCCTTTTTCTTCTTAATGGTTGAATTGCTGATGCATTGTATAATTTGACACAACAGCTTTGAAAACAGTAGTAACTTTGATATTGTTTAGTACATGAGTTCGCCACTTAAGCCAAGGGCACAGCAAGCTATTGTCAGGAGTGACTACCAAAATTCTTGCAAGCATCAGATATGAGTTACTGACAGCACATGGCATCTCTATGCCATTTTTAAAGGCTATTTATTATAACTTGTCAAAATCCTTTGCTAATCTGTATATATGACGTTATTCCTACATATGAAAACTTTTTACCAATGCTACCACACCTGAACAATTTCAGGATCTGTTTTGAAATAAAGGACACTGAAAGATCCAGAGACAAATTTCTGTATATAATGTCCAGTTTGGCTACATTAAGCCATAAACTGAATACGCCACTTAAGAAAACATGAAATATTCTTGAACATGATATCTAATCACCATCTAATTAACATCACCATGCTTTGTGAATCTCTCTCTCCCTCCCTCTCTCTTTATATATATACAGTGTGTGTGTGTGTTGCATTT
This sequence comes from Thamnophis elegans, assembly GCF_009769535.1. Classification (NCBI taxonomy): domain Eukaryota; kingdom Metazoa; phylum Chordata; class Lepidosauria; order Squamata; family Natricidae; genus Thamnophis; species Thamnophis elegans. The sequence continues at coordinate 5,348,299 of NC_045551.1, forward strand.
GTGCTGATAAATAAATAAAGGGAGACTAGTATAGATCTATTTAGACTAGTATAGATCTAGACTAGACTAATGTGTGTGTGTGTGTGTGTGTGTGTGTGTGTGTGTGTGTGTTGTGGCCCAGCAGGAGCCATTGGAGCTGCCACCAGACTCTGACAGCGAGGGGCCCTATGAGTCGGCCCTGGAGGATGTAGACCCTGTGTTGTTCCTGGATGCACGCCATCGAAGAGCTACTCAGTGTCAAGAACAATTACGTAATTACAGGAGGTAATTGTGCTCAGCTGGTAATCATGAGGCTCCTCTCCAGACTATAAAAAAGACTGCTTGTGACACACCCCTTTTGCAGAAGTCAACACATTGACTAAAGAGAACGTAACTAACTTGGCAGGCTGGATTGCTGCCAAGGTTTGTCTGAATTGCTGCCAAGGTTTGTCGGACTTGCTGCCAAGGTCCTTATCTGTTTGTTTGCTTGGCTTTCAGTCACCGAGATTCTGGTCTTGTTATTAAAGGACATTCTAATTAAGCTTGTTTCGGCTTTCGTTATTGGACAGAGGAGGGGGTCAGAACATGTATGTATGTATGTATGTATGTATGTATGTATGTATGTATATGTATACACTTAAGATGCCGTTGCCGGGCATCCAGGACCAACTCCATTGTCTCCTCCCCACTGGTTCAAGGCTCAGGCACCTCCTGGTGGCCAACCAGCCTCTCTGCGCCCTGCTCAGAGTCGGAACCCTGTCCAGGGTCCTCCACATCCTCCAGAGCCGACTCATAGGGCCCCTCACTGTCGGAGTCTGGTGGCAGCTCCAATGGCTTCTGCTGGGCCACAACAGTTTTCTATAAGGCTTTTTTTAGGGTTATGATCTAATAAAATGCTGTGTTCTGTTGCAACCAGCAAGGGTTTTGATAACTAGCAATACTTCATCCTGTGAAATTCGTTCGAGTCTTATGTGTCCCCAAAGATCTCCAGTATGTTTCTTGAAATTGCTAATCAAGCTATTGTTTTCTCCCTTCAGTAGAGGTCACTAACCCCTCTGTAGAAGAAATGTGGGAAATTAGAAGTCTGCTAGTCTTATGCAATCTATGACTCTCACTTTGCAAACTCCAGAATACATTCAGATTATATTGCTACAAATCAGCATCAAAACCAACCATTCTGAGCAGCATTTTTTTCTACTGGAAACAAAAGAAATAGGTGTCTATCTATTTGCCTATTGAAACACACACACACAAACTACAGCCATAAACACAATGGATCTGCCCACTCCAAATACATCATAATCTTACTAGCCATAACTGTAGTTCTCTAAGTTGAACAAATGTGTGTGGGGGGGAATGCATCCCCTGAGCACAAACCTTTATCCATATTTCCTGTAGAACAAAGTTTTCCGAAGTTCATTTTTTTTAAAACAACCACTTTAACAAGGACCCGGATATCTACGAGACCGTCTTCTGCTGCATACCTCCCTAAGACCGATAAGATCGCACAGGATGGGCCTTCTCCAGGTGCCATTAGCTGGACAATGCCGGCTGGCGACGCCTCAGAGTAGGGCCTTCTCTGTTGCCGCTCCGGTCCTAGGGAATGAGCTACCCCCAGAGATCCGGACCCTCCCCACCCTCATGGCCTTCCGTAAACCTATCAAAACCTGGCTTTTCTGGCAAGCCTGGGGCTGTTGACCTCTTGATTGAGGTCCAGCCCCGCTTTGACTGGGTGCATGTTGTGTTTCTTTTAATGTGTTGCGTCTTATTTGTTTTAATCCTTTTTAATATTTCTTATTTCTGTAAGCCGCCCGGAGTCGTCCGGGATTGGGCGGCCTATAAATTCAATAAATGGAAATGGAAATGGATCCTCAATGGGGGTGAGTTGCTGCCAGATTTCCTGCGCATGCGCAGAACAATTTACAGTGAACACGCAGACACTAAAAATCAAAATGGTGGTGGCGCAGCAGCAGTGAAGGAACTGGTTCGGGGGCATGGCAGTCTGGGTCGCTGCTGGTTCTGAGACGCAGGCCTGAATTCCACTCCCGGTTCAGCCAAACCGGGCTGAACAGGGAGTAACCCACCTCTAGTCATAAAGTAGTTTCCGTGACCCGACAAAAGCACACCCGACAACAGCGCGCCAACAAAACCGCGTCGATAAAACCGTGATGTCGATAGCACGCCCACAAAGGTGTGCCGACAAAAGAGCGCCAATAGAAGCGCCATTACGGTTAAGGTAAGAGTTAGGGTAAGGGTAAGGGTTAGGTTCAGGGTTAGGTTTAGGGTTACGTTTAGGGTTAGGTTAAGGGCGCGCTGTTGTCGGCGCGCTTCTGTCCTCATTCTTCGGCACAATTTCAAACGCGCGCTTTTGTCCCCGCACTTTTGTTGAGCACGCATTTGTCGGTGAACCGTAGTTTCGATGTGTATGCTGGGCACATATTGATATATCTGAAGAGAGCAGAAGCAATATAGTACACCTCTATTCTTTGACCTTGATAGAAACCTACTGGAGTTTGAATAATCCTTAATTTGGGGGTCTTGGTAGATGAGAAGCAAAACCCCACTGATTGTTTTGGAACCCTAAAATTAATCTGTGATAAGAAGGGAGGGTGAATTTGCTGGGCAACGTGTAGAGGGTAATATTTATTTCTTCAAAGCTCTAAAATGTTAAGGATAATCATGAGGTACTTTGGTTTGACATGAGTAGAAGTGCAGCCATTTTTGTTCTATTGTGCTGGGAATATAAGGTTTGGTTTGTCTAGGAAGATACACAAATAAATTCACCACGTCATGATCTGTGCGGAAGCTTATGACAGATTTTTTTGAGATTTTTGAGATTTTATTGACATTTGTAGGCCGCCCTTTTCCCTGAGGGGACTCAGGGCGGCTCACATAAAATCAGGGAAGGGGAAATGCAGACAATAACAAAGACACATATAATAAAAACAGTAACCAACATGCATTCATCATTCGGGAGGGGCAACTATCTTCATCCCCAGGCCTGACGGGCTAGCCAGTTCTTCAAGGCTATGCGGAAGGCCTGGACGGTGGTGAGGGTACGAATCTCCACGGGGAGTTCGTTCCAAAGGGTCGGGGCGACTACTGAGAAGGCCCTCCTCCTTGTAGTTGCCAGCCGACACTGGCTGGCCGATGGAATACGGAGGAGGCCCAATCTGTGTGATCTTATTGGTCGCAGGGAGGTGATTGGCAGAAGGCGGTCTCTCAAGTATCCAGATCCACTACCATGTAGGGCTTTATGGGTGATTAACAGCACCTTGAAGCGCATCCGGAAATCGACAGGTAGCCAGCGCAGCTCGCGGAGGATAGGTGTAATGTGGGTGAACCGCGGTGCACCCACAATCGCTCGCGCGGCTGCGTTCTGTACCAGCTGAAGACGCCGGATGCTCTTCAAGGGCAGCCCCATGTAGAGCACATTGCAGTATTCCAGCCTAGAGGTCACGAGGGCCCGAGTGACTGTTGTGAGTGCCTCCCGATTCAGGTAGGGTCGCAACTGGCGCACCAGGCGAACCTGGGCGAATGCCCCCCTAGCCACAGCCGTCAAATGATGGTCGAACGATAGCTGTGGATCTAGGAGGACTCCCAAGTTGCGAACCCTCTCTGAGGGGTATAGAATTTGACCCCCCAGCCTGAGAGATGGAATATTGGTGGAATCCTTGGGAGGGAAACACAACAGCCACTCGGTCTTTTCTGGGTTGAGCACAAGCTTGTTAGCCCTCATCCAGTCCATAACCGCCTCCAGGCCCCGGTTCATCACGTCTGCCGCTTCATTGAGTTGGCACGGGGCGGACAGATACAGTTGAGTATCGTCCGCATATTGATGGTATCTGATCCCGTGCCTGCGGATGATCTCTCCCAGCGGTTTCATGTAGATGTTGAATAGTAGGGGGGATAAGACCGAACCCTGAGGCACCCCATATGTTAGGGGCCTAGGGGACGATCTCTGCCCCCCCACTAACACCGACTGCGACCTGTCTGAGAGGTAGGAAGAGAACCACTGCAGCACGGTGCCTCCCACTCCCACCTCTCGCAGTCATCGCAGAAGGATACCATGGTCGATGGTATCGAAAGCCGCTGAGAGGTCAAGGAGAACCAGGATGGAGGGAAATCCTCCATCTCTGGCTCTCCAGAGATCATCAGTCAATGCGACCAAAGCGGTTTCTGTGCTGTAACCGGGTCTGAAGCCTGACTGGAAGGGGTCGAGATAGTTTGCTTCCTCCAAGGACCGCTGGAGCTGAAAGGCCACCACCTTCTCAACAACCTTCCCAAGGAAGGGAAGGTTGGAGACTGGACGATAGTTATTAAGGACAGCTGGATCCAAAGATGGCTTCTTTAGGAGGGGTCTCACCACCGCCGCTTTCAGTGCGGCGGGGAAGTTCCCCTCCCGAAGAGAGGCGGTCACGACCGCCTGGATCCAGCCTCGTGTCACCTCACTGCTGCTGGTAACCAGCCATGAGGGACACGGGTCCAGTACGCAGGTGGAGGCACTCACAGCCCTCATGGCCTTGTCCACATCCCCGGGGGTAACATCCTGAAACTCAACCCAGAGACAGGCCAATATTATATATGGAATGATGTGAGGAGAAATAAAACATCGGTGCAGTTCATTTGGACATGAAAATTATTAGCTGTCTGGATTTGTAGGGCATCTTCATTGAATCAAAGCCTTCTGTAGCAAGATGTATTAGACAATTGAGACTAGATTTTGGTGCTTCAGATTGTATTATAAAAGTTGGAATGGAAATGAAAAATATTTTGGGGGAGGCGCACTTATTTATTTCTTCAGTGTATACCAGGGGTGGGTTTCTTGCCCCGTTCCAACCGGTTCGGTTGGAACGGGGCTGGCGGCGTCCTCGTGCACGCACGCGGCGCACGCGTGCACGCACGCAGCACACGCATGCATACACACACGCGGCACACACATGCGTACTAGCTTCTGTGCGATGCTCCAGCTGCTCCTGGAGGATCGCGCAGGCGCTGTATGCGTCCTGCGCATGCGTGGAAGCGCAGAACTCATCAAAACCGGGTAAGGAGCGTGGGCGGGCGTGTGGGCCCTTCGCCGTTCCCAGAAGTTACTTACTTCTGGGTTCGCCAACCAACCGGTTCGCAGGGACCGCCGCGAACCGGTTGAAACCCACCCCTGGTGTATACCTTTCCTTTCCTTCAGGAATTCAAGGTAGTTTACATGGGAGATCATTCTTCACTTTGTCCTCAGAAGAACCTTGTGAGAGAATTTGAGCTGAGAAATAGCAACCGAATACCGCTGTCAAAAGTTTATACCTCTTTACCACTTTTGAATTATTTATAAAAAAAAATAATATAGGGGAGATTTTTTTTAAAAAAGAAATCTAAATAAATAAAAATCTATCTATCTATCTATCTATCTATCTATCTATCTATCTAATGTATCTATCTATCTATCTATCTATCTATCTATCTATCTATCTATCTATCTATCTATCTATCTAATGTATCTATCTATCTATCTATCTATCTATCTATCTATCTATCTATCTATCTATCTATCTATCTATCTATCTATCTATCTAATCTATCTATCTATCTATCTATCTATCTATCTATCTATCTACCTACCTACCTACCTACCTACCTACCTACCTACCTACCTACCTACCTATCTATGTATCTATCTCTCTCTGTCTCTGTCTCTCTGTCTGTCTGTCTGTCTGTCTGTCTGTCTATCTATCTATCTATCTATCTATCTATCTATCTATCTATCTATCTATCTATCTATCTATCTATCTCTATATCTATATCTATATCTATATCTATATCTATATCTATATCTATATCTATATCTATATCTATATCTATATCTATATCTATATCTATATCTATCTATCTATCTATCTATCTATCTATCTATCTATCTCGATATCGATATCGATATCGATATCTATATCTATATCTATATCTATATCTATATCTATCTATCTATCTATCTATCTATCTATCTATCTATCTATCTATCTATCATCTATCTTTAGTGTCACAACCTCTGGTATGCCCCAATTATGGGAGGAAGCTCACTGCTTCCATTCTCTGTCCATCGGCTCGTCACAAGAGACCATCACGACAGAAACCCAATATTTTTACTGTTGTCTTTGTTACATTTTTTTTGTGTTGTATTTTTTGTGTTGTATATTATATATCGGCTGGAGTCAGTCCAGCTGGGTTGCATTTTTTAAAACAAAAGTTTATGAAAACCATTTGCTTTATATTTTAGGACAGATGCACTGATGTGACATTAATTGGACTTTGAAAAAGTCACAGAAGAGGCCAGTTTTCTTAAGAATAAAGAAGTCTTTGTTCTTAAGAACCAAGATCTAAAAGGTTTCTCTTTTTTCTTTCTTTTCTTTTACTGAGATGGCATGGTTGGATTCGCTAATAAAATGACAGCTCAGCAGGAGCAAAAATGACCTCTTGCCCTTACAGTTAAAATGGTTTTTAGTCTCTAAAACAATGAACTCACTACCCAGTGAGAAAGAATACAATTAGCTCTGTGATGTCTGTCAAGATCTTAACTTTCTAAGAGGGTGTACGAATCAGTGACCCAAGGACAGACTTTTCCAAATAATATTCTTATTCATGTAACTTGAGGGAGGGAGTGTTCAGAGGTGTGTATGTTGTTGTTGTATTGCCAGAGGCATGTGGAGTGCCTTGGATCATCTACAAGTAGCTACTAAGAGTGGAAACCAAAATCTGCTGAATTGGGAGGCCTCCTGGTATGTTTTCATATGTTGGCTTTGTGTTGTAACAGTCCTTTTAAAGTTTTTCTTTTAAATTCTGAACTGTTAGGAGCAGCAACTTTATCATTTCACAAGTCTGGCAGCAATAAATTATTATTATTTTTGGTTCCACCACAAAACCGCGGTCGACTAAAGCGCGTGTCACTAAAGCGCGGTGACAAAACCGCGCCGTCAAAACCGCGCGACAACAGCATGCCGACAACAGCGCGCCAACAGAAGTGCGCTGTAACATAACCCTAAAAATAACCCTAAACCTAACCCTAAACCTAACCCTAAACCTAACCCTAAACCTAACCCTAAACCTAACCCTAAACCTAACTAAACCTAACCCTAAACCTAACCCTAAACCTAACCCTAAACCTAACCCTAAACCTTACCTTAAGTTAAATCGCGCTTCTGTCGGCACGCTGTTGTCGGCGGGCTGTTGCGCGCTTTTGACATCGCGGTTTTAGCGCCGCAGTGTTGTCGGCGCGCTTTTGACTTTCGCGGTTATGTCGTGCCACGTTTTTTTTAAAAGCTCTTTTGGGTCACAGATCAGAATGCACACATTCATAATAAAACATGAGAACAGATTCAGATAAGAAAATTTGTAGTAGCAGGGGGATTTTTCTAGCAGTGAGGCCTGTCACCAAAGCCCCAAGAAGAGAATAAAAAATATTACATGAGCATAAGATTGGCCCGAAGCCATCATTTGTGAAATGCAGCAGAGGCCCGATTCCCTTTAACCTCAACAATAGCTTGGGCACTTTATAAATTCAAATGAATCACATAATACAGACATCCCGAAGTGACCATGGTAGAATTCTGTGGGTGAAGAATTGCATGTTTAATGCAAATGCCACCCTGGGAATTTTTTCTATTCCCTTCCCCAGTTCCTTAAAATTTCCCTGTCTTAAAAAAAATTCTCATATCAGGGAGAAGATAGGGTTTTTAACCTGTGAACATTTCCTAAGCACTACAGGAGAATGTGGGCATGAATTCAAATCATTCTAGATCAACTCTGGCTGGGAATGATGGGTGCTAGAATTTAGGTACATCAGAAGGAGAATAGCTATCCTACTTTCCCCTTATAGATATAAGTAACCAATCACATGGTTTTCCCTTTCTTTTCACTCTCATTATTCTCCTTCCTTTTTAAAAAGCTATAGGAAAAAAAAACCGGGGGGGGGGGGGACTGACCTCAATATTTGGGGGCAGGTGTTTCAAAACCCTTAAGATTTGCATTAAGAATATTGCCTTCATTTGTGAGAAAATAGCAATAGCAATAGCAGTTAGACTTATATACTGCTTCATAGGGCTTTCAGCTCTCTCTAAGCGGTTTACAGAGTCAGCATATCGCCCCCAACAACAATCCAGGGTCCTCATTTCACCCACCTCGGAAGGATGGAAGGCTGAGTCAACCTTGAGCCGGTGAGATTTGAACAGCCGAACTGCAGTCAGCTGAAGTAGCCTGCAGTGCTGCATTTAACCACTGCGCCACCTCGGTTCAAGTATGACTCTTCCAGGCAGGAGCCTCCAGATGCTGTGCTATAGGTCCCTTCCAGTCAAACTAATTTCACCATTTCTATGGAGACTGGTGGTGGAAAATAAGAATGCTACATCCTAAAAGCTGACAGTGCCATCAAAAGTGCAGTTTTATATACGAGGAAGCCTGATGGACAGGCTTAACACAAATGGACACTTAACACAAAAGCTAGCATCTGTGAATAGGACTGCAGTTGCCATAGGAATTAATTCACACAGCCAGAGCAAATGCAGCAGATCGCCTCTGGAATCACGACTCTCTGATATTCCTCAACCTCACATTTGTTTATATAAATACAAAATGATATTAGTTCCATATAAGTTCTTTCTCTTGTCCCCACCAGGGACGTGCAGTCAGGGGAGGCAGGGGAGGCAGAGCCTCACCACCGTCATCATGAAAAGACAAAAAATGTAAAAGGAAAAAGGTAAGAGCTGAGGTCAGGCTGAGCTAGTTGCTGCCAGAGTCACCGTGGATGACTCTGCTTAACTGTTTAAAAAAGCGCCCTCTACAGGAGGAGGCAGGAGAACGACGTGCCTCATCTAGTCTGACTTTAGGCGTTTTATGATCACTCGAGCAGAGTTAAGCAAGGGTTAAAAGCCTAAAAATTCCAGATGTAGGTCTCCTTCAATACCTAAGAAACCAACTGGGCTCTCTCTTCAGGAGCCAACCGAATTCTTGAAATCTCCTCTTTTTCCATTCTCTGAATTATTTTCCCCCACTTTGTTCTTCCCAACCATCTTCCATTTCTTTGGGGCTAATAGCATGCACTTCCCCCAAATTTCTCTTCATCCATTTGACATCATTATTTCTTTGTTTCTGATCCAATGTTTCTGTGGATTTTACTGTGATAATTCGGAAGGGTTTTTTTTAAAAACCAGACTATTATTGGGGGGGAGGGGGGATAGAGCCGAGGTGGCGCAGTGGTTAGGGTGCAGTACTGCAGGCCACTTCAGCTGACTGTTATCTGCAGTTCGGCGGTTCAAATCTCATCGGCTCAAGGTTGACTCAGCCTTCCATCCTTCCGAGGTGGGTGAAATGAGGACCCAGACTGTGGGGGCGATATGCCCCCCTTCCCAGAGGGCCGGAGCAGCCACAGAGAAGGCCCTCCCCAGAGGAGTCGCCAGCCAACATGGGCCGGCAGATGGAATTCAGAGGAGGCCTAGTCTGTGCGATCTAATCGGTCTTTGGGAGGTAATTGGCAGGAGGCGGTCTCTCAAGTACCCAGGTCCGATACCATGCAGGGCTTTATAAGTAACGACTAGCACCTTGAAGCGTGTCCGGAGACCAATAGGCAGCCAGTGCAGCTCGCGGAGGATAGGTGTAACGTGGGTGTACCGAGGTGCACCCACGATCGCTCATGCGGCTGCGTTCTGGACAAGCTGAAGTCTTCGAACACTCTTCAAGGGCAGCCCCATGTAGAGCGTGTTACAGTAGTCCATCCCTGCTATCTGAACTGAAGTCTTATTTTTTGTGGATACACACACACACACACACACACACACACACTTATCTGTGTGCGTGCAGAGCCACATTCAGCCTGGTGCAAAGGTTGTGACATAAGAACTTAGAAAGCTGCATTAAAAGCTACAGTTGACAGTCTTTCTCAAAGTAGAGTTGTTGGAGAGAAATGGGCAAAGTTTCCTCAAGGTCACCCAGGATGAAATTAAGACAGACTGACAGTTTGAGCCCTCTGACTGCAGAAGCTTTAGAAGATTTTAGCTTCAACCTTTTTTCTTATATAAAAAGTAGCATTTTCTTCAATTGTATTCCTAACTCTCTGTCACAGTTTCTCATGGTGATGTAAATTCATTTAATTTGACATGGTTGCTATAACTCTAAACGTTCAGAAAGTATTCAGCCTTACTTTTGGAATAGCATTATTAATATCCTTATTAAGCATTCATATTCAATTACTATTATATTACTATTGCTATTACATCCAGAGGGAGCCTAATTATCCCAATTATGAGGGAGCCTATTCAATGAAACCTACCACGTCATGCCATAAAGTGTTTGTTCGCTGGTATAGATGGCTTCCAAAGGTTTAAATCATGGGTTGTCAACCTGGTCCCTACCACCCACTAGTGGCCGTTTCGAGATTCCAGGTGGGCGGTAGGGACTTCGGAGGTTAAAACCTCCTTTTGAGCGAGTGGACAGGGGCGAGCGCACACATCAATAAACCAACGTGCGCGTGCACGCAAATAGCAATAGCAGTTAGACTTATATACCGCTTCATAGGGCTTTCAGCCCTCTCTAAGCGGTTTACAGAGTCAGCATATCGCCCCCACAGTCTGGGTCCTCATTTCACCCACCTCGGAAGGATGGAAGGCTGAGTCAACCTTGAGCCGGTGAGATTTGAACCGCCGAACTGCAGATAGCAGTCAGCTGAAGTGGCCTGCAGTACTGCACCCTAACCACTGCGCCACCTCGGCTCTCTATGCAAACAAGCAAACACGTGGGAAGAGGAAGGGGAGGAGTGGAAACTGATAGCAGGGACAGGCAGATAAGTTTTGTTATCTTATAAAATCAAGCGGAGCAGAGCAGTTGCAAAATAGGAGAAAGAAAAGTTATAGGCAGGAGAGAATTGTTGTTGGCTGATAATAATAAGTGGGCTAACTAGCTCAGCCTTACTTTTGTACATTGCCCTAAGGAAGGTAAAAAAAAAAAGGAGATAAAAAGGAAAAGATAAAAAAAAATTAACAAAAGAAGGGAAGAAAAATGGAGAAAAGTGGATAAAATAAAGGAGGAGAGTAAGCAGTGTTTAGTCTGGCTCATAAATTAAGTTTTGTTATCTTATAAAATAAAAGAAAGAAATAAGTAAAGGAAGAAGGAGGAGAAAATAAAAAAAGGGAAAAAGAGATCCTTGATATAGTGAAATACTATAAGAAAGGTAAAGAAGAAGAAGGCAGGAAAAGGAATTTTGTTTTGATGGTGACACTTAACAAAAATTGGCACCTAACACAGCCTTGTTTTTGGTGTTTGTAATAAAAGGGAAAAGAGGAGGGAAAAAAGCACTGTGTGGAGTGCAGATCAAAACGTAAAAGTAGTTGTTAAATTGTGAAACAAATTTAGAACCCATGTCTGAAAAAAAAGAAATAGGCTCATGTTCCGCACTTGCGCAAAAACTGGTGGGCGGTAAGGAAATTTTCCCATCAAGAAAGATCCATTAGTGGGCGGTAAGTAGAAAAAGGTTGACTACCACTGGTTTAAATAAATTCAGACAGATCTCTCAAAGGCCAATGGATTAGGCTTCATGACTAACTAGAACTGCCTCCAGCCACTGTGGCTCTATTCACTAAAAGCAAAGGAACAACATGTTATAGGCCAGCTGGAGGATTGCCTTAATATGTTATAAGTGGGCTTGCTAATTGCATTTTGTGGAACAGAATGCTGATTAGATGGGCCCACTATGGCCTATTTGGGAGCCGAGGGCAAACACTTAAATTTCAGATAACTAGAAAAAAAGTAGAATGGAAAAAAGTAATAAAGCTACGGGAGAAGTAGAACGCTCGGAAAGCATAATAATACATTTGAAAAAAAATGATGTGCTTCAAAATAGCAAACTTTCACTTAGGAGGCAAGAATTATACCAGTTGCTATCACAAGAAACATGTTGAAAGTGTCCCAAAGGTGCTTTTTTCCAAAGTCAACTGGACTGTTTTTTTCTTTGAGGAAGAAGAAGATATTTTCCTTTTCATCCGAGAAGCTTCATTGGTTCTGGCAGGAGGGTGGGGGGGTGGTGGAAGGATTAGTGCTGTAAGGATGGGTGCGTGTGTATGTGTTTGAAGGATTTCTGGTTGTTACCACTCTCCCTGAGAGCTCTTGAGGCTACTTGGAGGTGGTGGGTTTCAAAAATTTTTAGAACCTCTTCTGTAGGTGTGGCCTGCTTTGTGGGGGTGGCTTGCCAGCCATGTGACCAGATGGAAGTGGCTTTCTGGCCATATGACCGAGTGGGAGTGGCTTGCCAGCCATGTGACTGGGTGGGAGTGGCTTTCCGGCCATATGACCGAGTGGGGGGTGGCTTGCCAGCCATGTGACCAGGTGGGAGTGGCTTTCCGGCCATATGACCGAGTGGGAGTGGCTTGCCAGCCATGTGAGTGGGTGGGAGTGGCTTTCCAGCCATATGACCGAGTGGGGGTGGCTTGCCAGCCATGTGACCAGGTGGGAGTGGCTTTCTGGCCATATGACCGAGTGGGAGTGGCTTGCCAGCCATGTGTCTGGGTGGGAGTGGTTTGGCAGTCATGTGACTGGGTAGGAGTGGCCAACTTGTAAAATGTGGTGAAACTCACTTAACAACGCTCTTGCTTAGCAACCAAAATGTTGGCTCAGAAACTCTGGCATTTGAAGCACGCAAAAGTTACAAGAACCCACCTCTGCTCTCTAGGATAAAACAATAAATTTATTTTAAAAATTGAGAAAATGTATTGAGATAAGCTGTGTCACATGGATCTTGTGTGAGGCAGCAGGGAGAAAAAGGAATGCATAAAGAAAAGTCAGGCATTTCCAGAAATGTGTTAGACAAAATAAATATCATTTCACGAGGCTTTCTAGTGAAAAGTAGAAGTGAATGAAATTGCCCTGTTTTTTCTCTTTCCCTTGGCTAGTCTGTCAAAGAGGCTTATGAAAAAAGTTATATGGACTTAAAAATTATCTTTTATTGGAATATTATATCAGGATATAAGACCCGGACATAGTTTCCAGCAGATTAACATTCTTCAGATTAGTTTATATATATTTTATAAATCTAAGAAAGATGCCAAGAAGAACTTGAGTCTGAAGTTCAAGAGCAGACCGCAAATCAAAGTAATGGAAGACTTACTAGATGTAGTGGTAAATCAAAACGGCACATTTTTATATGCAGAACCAGGTTGTTCCTTATTAGAGGATTTTTAGTAAAAATTATTCTTAGCAGAGACACATTCTTGCAATAGCTCCGGAAGATTTCATCACATAATGGCAGCGCAGCTGTAGAAGCAAGTTTTCATTAGACAGAGGTAATATGCTCTTTAAAGAAATTCAGAACAAGTAGAAAAAGAAAAATCTGCCAGAATTGAGCTCATGCTTGGATAGTGGTAGTGGTAGTGGTAATGGTAGTGGCTGACTTCTTCAATTGCCCTCAAGGATATACTCTAATAGACCTGACTTACGTATTACTGTATATATCCAAAATACTTAAGCCTTTTTTCCCCTTCTATTTAATCATGCACAATTCTCAGAGACTGCCTGGACAATCTTTACAAGTGGTTTGCCATTGTCTCCTTCTTAGGACTGAGAAGAGGGTGATTAGTTTAAAGTCACCCGGCTGGTTTTTGCCTAAATTGGTAGAAATCCTAGTCTTCCAGTTTTTAGCCACCACACCAAACCAGTTTTCATCTAAGCTTTAATTTTCTTATCAGCGTGTCCAGTGAGCAGTTTATCTCATTTTATTTTATCTCTAGCAATAGCAATAGCAGTTAGACTTATATACCGCTTCATAGGGCTTTCAGCCCTCTCTAAGCGGTTTACAGAGTCAGCATATCGCCACCACAGTCTGGGTCCTCATTTCACCCACCTCGGAAGGATGGAAGGCTGAGTCAACCTTGAGCCGGCGAGATTTGAACCGCCGAACTGCAGATAACAGTCAGCTGTAGTGGCCTGCAGTACTGCACCCTAACCACTGCGCCACCTCGGCTCTAGTATTAAGTGATTTGTTCTTCTTGTGATCCAGGGTACCCTCAAACAATTTCTCTCGCCCTGGTTCAAAAACATCAGATTGTCTGTGTTCAGCTTTGATTGTTCACTTGTCGTAGCCATGTTACTTTTACGGAGAATAGGTTGAGAACATGTGTTGCTGTTTGAAGCAAGCCCTGGTTTAAGTCTTCCTTGATCAGTTGCAATTTCTGGTTCCTGTCTATTTTCAGATTATATGGATTTTTGGATTGGTTTGGATTTATTGGATTTATATGCCGCCCTTCTCCCAAGGACTCAGGGCGGCGTACAACATTAAAAAAACACATATTACAAAAGTAAAAAAAATTAAATAGAATATTCCAAACAAACCCAATTAAGATTAACAATAACATTTTTTTAAAAAAATCGAATTAAAATTAACAATGATCAATAGTTTATTTTGTTTTGTTCAGGCCAGGCCGGCTTGCTGGAAAAGCCAACTTTTTAGGGCACGTCGGAAGGACCGGAGGACGGGGATTATACGAAGCTCCGGGGGCAGCTGATTCCAGAGGGAAGGCACCCCCACGGAGAAGGCTCTCCCCCTGGGGGTCGCTAGCCGACACTGTCTGGCCGACGGCACCCTGAGGAGGCCAACTCTGTGGGATCGCAGTGGACGGTGGGAGGCTACCGGTGGCAGTAGGTGGTCTCGCAGGTATCCTGGGCCTAAGCCATGGAGCGCTTTAAAGGTCATAATTAGTACCTTGAATCACACCTGGAAGACAACAGGCAACCAGTGTAGGCCGCCTAAAAGGGGTGCAACATGGGAGTACCTGGGTGCCCCCATGATAACCCGCGCAGCCGCATTCTGGACCAGTTGAAGCTTCCGGGTGCTCTTCAATGTAGAGAGCGTTACAGTAGTCCAGGCGAGAAAGGACGAGGGCATGAGTGACTGTGCACAGAGCATCCTGATCCAGGAAGGGGCGCAACTGACGTATCAGGCACACCTGGTAAAAGGCCCCCCTGGTCACATCCGTCAGGTGTTCTTCTAAACTAGGAGGATGCCCACGTCCCTCTCTGAGGGGGCTAAAATTTCTCTTTGGCCAGAATAGGTAGTGGATATGTAGTTCTTGGCACTGTTATATTTGTTTATACATTCAAAGCTTTTGAGTCCATCATGATGGGTGAGCTATCGAATTTTCAACATCTATGGATCTTTGTCTGGAATTGTAACAGAATGTGATTCTCATAGATGTTTTGCCATTTTTATATAAAATAAATCGCAATGATTTTTTTCCCCTTTGAACGGGTAGCATCTACAGTGTGGTTCCTTTGGAAGTTTTGGTTATTTCTATTATTAAATTTCTATTTCTTGTAGGCCCACATAGTTGGTAAAAGTGGTCAACTTTTGGGAAAATGAGCATTCCAAGTAGTTTTATTTTATCCCGCACGGCTTTCAGACATTAAGGAGTTAATTAAAAATAATATTGAAAGGAAATGTGAATGTATACCTTTAATTGTACGTGAGAGAATAAATGATAGCAAGAATATAAAGCATAATATAGGTAAACAATATTTGGTTATAAATAGCTAAGTATAAATAAATATAGAATAGTACATAAAAATGGATAACGAATAAGGGGACCATGAATGCAAGATAGAAATGTGTAGAAGGGAAAACACTAACTGCAAAGAAACCGATACGGAACTGCTGTGTGATATATGACGGAACTTCTTGTTCCTATGTTGTTTTAAGTCATGTGTTTGTTTTTGTTGATGTGTTTATGTGTTTAAAAATTAAAAAATAATAATACTGAAAGGACTGTGTTAGAGATAAATGAGAACAGAGGCTAAGAACTATATCACACTCTGAAAAATGTGACCTGAAACTTCTAAATGCAGCTGTTCATTTAAAGCAGCAGGAACCACATTGTCAAGGTGAAAGAGACTTTGAAATAAAGAGATACAAATGGGAAACACATCGGAAACTGATAAATTAACCATACATCGAGATCATTTGGTGATATAATAGGGACTTCCATTTCACAACTTATATATGAGACACGGACCTTTGAATATCTGTTTGAAATAAGAAAAAGTTACCAGTCAGGGTTTTAGACCAGAATATCATGAGATACTTAGGAAAATGGCATAACGTGGGAAATATTTGGGGAAAAGATAGACTTAACTGTTCTGTCCCCCCCTTCTTCGCTCGTTCAAAGATGACAGGCAGACAAACTTAAAAGGAAATAACTTTATCAGCCTTGGCTCACGCTGGCTGCGAGCCCAAAAATAAACATAAATAAAGTCTCTGGCAAGAAGATAACAGAATGCCAAAACAAAGATCTCTTATGGCAAAACCAAGTGTAAGAAAGAAAGCAAATCACTTATCCAAGTGACTCTCACAAACAAACCACGACCGAGGAACGATGAACGTTGACTTCTGCAACCAGGGCATGGCACTATCAGTCCTTTTATCTCCAGAAGACCACACTAACGAGCCCCAGCTGCATTGTTATTCCTGCATCCCGACTCAACTCACAGCAAACTTCTGCTGAGTCACAACACTTAACCTATTTCCTCATTTCATAAGAAGATCCTAGCTAGGCCTCTGGAAAGGTTACATCATTATGTTTGCTTTGTTTGGTAATTGATTGTTTTTAAAATAATTACCATTAAACCCTCAATTTAATAAAGGAATCGGGGAAGGAGATGTCTGTTAAACCCATTGTTTACTGTTCTGACCCCCTCCTCCGTCCAGTAATGACTGCCGAGACAAGCTTAACTGGAATGTACTTTAATAGTAAGACATCAAAACCTCGGTGGCTGAAAGCCAAGCATAACAAACAGATAAGGACCTTGGCAGCAACTCAGACAAACTCAGGCAGCAATAAACACAGATAAGGCTTGGCAGCAATCCAGCCTGCCAAGCTCACAGTAATGTCCTCTGACATTCAGTCCTGCATTGACTTCTGCAAAGAGGGGCGTGTGCACAAGTAGCTTTTTATAGTCTGGAGAGTAGCCTAATGACCACCAGCTGAGTGCAATCACCTCCTGTAATTGCGTAATTGTTCCTGACGCCTAGTAGCTCTTCGATGGCGTGCATCCAGGAACAACTCACTACTGGCCACCAGCTCACTCTCCCTTGTCTCCTCCCCACTGGTCCAAGGCTCAGGTGCCTCCTGGTGGCCAACCAGCCTCTCTGCGCCCTGTTCGGAGTCAGAACCCTGTCCAGGGTCCTCCACATCCTCCAGAGCCAACTCAGAGGGCTCCTCGCTGTCGGAGTCTGGTGGCAGCTCCAAAGGCACCTGCTGGGCTACAACAGTTTACTAATTAGTGAATGGAAGTTTACGCATGCATAAAATACAGAACACATTTTGTCTTAAACTTAAACTGAGCTTCGTTATGTCAAAATTTACTGTATTTTAATGAAAACAATTAAATCACCGCCCACTTAATTAAATAAGGATATGTTTCATCCATACAGATGTTTTAAATGAAGTGGCTTGAAACACACATAAAATTCCTATTGTTGAGACCACGCTGGCTGACTATCTTTCATCTGCCATCACTCTTATTTGGATAAGCTTCAATTACTCCTGTCCTTTCAGCATTGTAGCTTGAAATCACTATTTTCTATCGCTATTTTCTGCTCATCAAATGTTCTAAAATCCAGGAAGTTGTATTGTGGCCAACATGGCAAGCCTACATTTACTAGCAGGCTAGGCGTACTGTGTTAGTAGAATTAGAGTAGTCTTTGTGGAGCGATGAGTAGTTTTCCTTCCCTTTTAACAATATAATAGTATGCTTAGGCAGTGCTGTAATTGAGCTAATAGAAAAGTCAATGCAACATGCTCACAGTGTGGTAATGCCAGCTGTAGAAACTGGAAACTAGAGCAGGAAATCATTCAGTAACACTTTAATTTATGCCTAGCACACATTTAAAATATTATAGTTGTTGAAGGAAGCACTGCCTTGACAGACCTGTGTCAGCGTTCTAAATACCATGTAGAACTAAATCAGAGTCGAAGGCAAAACTATGCTTAAAGTTCCAATTTAATAAGACAGGCATGTTGGCATAGTGCTGTGGGGATTCCAACTCTGGAAGTTACATCAGAATCCCACCCAGTTAAAAGTTCACGATCTTGTCCCCACACCCACAGTCCATCACATCGTCCAATCTTCTTCTTCCACGCTGTCATCCATGCCCAGCTTCTTCCGGTCAGGTGTATTGGTGCGGAGAACAAAGGATGACCTTGGCTTCTAGTAAAGAATGAAAAACAATACATTCCACAATTCTACTCCTTCTATTCCCCCCTCCCATTGACTATACTTAAAGAAAGAGCGTAATGAAATAAGAGAAAGTGTGGCAGGCCAAAATTAAAAAGAAAGAAACTTGAGCTAAACTGAGGCTCATAAAATAGCAAAGGAGATTCAGTGGGATACTTGTTATGGCACAAAATGTTGACTTTCATGTATATAATGGTCAGGTCTTCTCTGACCCTAAGTAAGGTAGTTTGATTATACATTAGGGGGTACCCTATTACATAAGGAATCTATGATAAAGTTGTTACTCTCATAATGTATTTATACAAATTTTTGGAATACTCTCTGAATGATATATAGAATGTTGGGCATTCTGCCTCAAAAAGATACTAAAGAAATAGGGATGAGCTACATAAAGTCCATATATAGACTGGGCTTCACTCTAAAAAAAGGTGATATTAGACAAATAAATATGTTGGAGCACAACAAACCCCTCTGATTCAATTCAATTTACATCAGGGGTGGGTTTCAACCAGTTCGCGGCAGTCCCCGCGAACCAGTTGGTCGGCGAACCCAGAAGTAAGTAACTTTCGGGAACGGCGAAGG
Source organism: Thamnophis elegans (assembly GCF_009769535.1). Lineage (NCBI taxonomy): Eukaryota > Metazoa > Chordata > Lepidosauria > Squamata > Natricidae > Thamnophis > Thamnophis elegans. The sequence goes on from NC_045551.1 coordinate 5,367,109, forward strand.
GCCCACCCGCCCGCCCGCCCACGATCCTTACCCGGTTTTGACGAGTTCTGCGCTTCCACGCATGCGCAGGACGCATACAGCGCCTGCGCGATCCTCCAGGAGCAGCTGGAGCATCGCACAGACGCTAGTACGCATGCGTGCACTGCGCGCGTGCACGAGGACGCCGCCGTCCCCGTTCCAACCGAACCGGTTGGAATGGGGCGAGAAACCCACCCCTGATTTACATTTAATTTTTTGTAACAGTGAAAATACAACAAAATGCAATTACTCGTTCTTGTTCACATATTTAATCATTTTTGTTTTTATATATAATTTCTATTAATGACACTCTTGACAATTTTTTTCTGATGACATGTACCAGTGGAACGTCCTTTTATAAGCTTTAAGATTATAGTGTAGTGTAAATTTCAACCTTTTCAACTGCATAGTTTTGCAGTGTTTATTATAACCAATTTTTTTAGCCCATCTTCTTATATTTTTCTACTTATTCTTCTTTTTCAAATTTCAATAAATTTTTATACATTTTAGTTTCAAAGTGTTACAGTGTTCAAAATCATACATTCCTTTGCCTACAGTGATTATATATTCGTCTACCCTTCTAATAATTGTAAATAAGAGAATCTAACTCAATGTCCGTCTAACTACAAAACTTCCTATTTCTCAGCAACATCCACTCTTTTATCCAAAGCAAACAGCAAGCTGTAAAATACTATTTTAAATCTGATAAACCCAATCCTCCTCTTTCCTTTCCATCTTGTAATATCTCATATTGAACTCGACATTTTTTTCCCCACTGACACACAAATTTAGATATATGTTTCTAACACTATTTAATGGTGCATCTGGTTTCAAAACATGTTTTAACAGAATATCATTATAGGCAACACATTCATTTTTATCACAGAAATTCTCCCCAGCAATCAGTTATAGTTTATCCCATTTTAACATGTCTTTTTAAAACTTCATTCTATACCTTAACAGTGATTTTTAAATAACACGTAGTTCATATTTGTTAATCTTAAAACCCATTTTATTCCTCAATTCTGTTTGATATTCTGTTTTCATATTTTGTTAACATCTTTGCCTTCTGCTTATTGATCTTGAAACTTCTAATGCATCACATTCTTTTAATTTGTCCATTAATATTTCAATTGCCTCTAAAGGATCTTTCAAAACTAACAGCAAGTCCTCTGCCAAAGCCCTTTAAAAAAAAAAAAAAAAACACCTTTCCCCCCACAATCTTCTCATCCTGTCTTATATCACTATTCGGAATTTGAAGAATCAAAATATATAAGAGAGAAGACCCTGGGCTCCTTCTGTTGATTTTCTTTTTCCTATTTCACAGGGCTTTGTTAGACCTCCATTAACAATTATTTGTGCTTTCTGTAAAAGGTAAATCTACTTTACCCAATTTATAAAGTCATCTCCAAAATTCATATTTTCCAAAACATTGAACAAGAAAGTCCAGTTCAGATTGTCAAAGGGCTTATTTGTATCTGCAAAGATCAATGCAGCTTGTTAATTATGATGCTCCAAATATTACAAAATGTATAACACATTACCAATACTGTCTTTTAACTGTCTTTTCAGTAAAAAAACCGCATTGATCCTCATGAATAAATTCTTGAAAGATTATTTTCAGTCTATTAGCTGGAATCATTATTATCATTACCCTACAATTTCTTATGAAAGTCAAGTCTTATGCCTCTTGAAGTATTAATGTTCTTTTGGCCTGTTTCCAAGTCTCTATCTTCTTCCCTGTAGGGCAGAGTTTATTGTGTTTATTTTGTAAATGTTGAAAATGTTCATCTTCCAGACATTTATAATAAGAGCCTGGCCCAGGCACTTTTCCTAGTTTAATCTTTTTTTATAGCTTCCAAAACTTCCCTTATTGCTATAGCTCCATTCATAATCTGTCTCTGGTTCTCTGCAACCTTCAGTAAATTTTGTTTCTTTAGATTATTCATCTACTTCAGGGGTCCTCAAACTTTTTAAACAGGGGGCCAATTCATGGTCCCTCCGACTAGGTTTAGGTTTAAGTTTATTAGATTTATATGCCGCCCTTCTCCCAAGGACTCAGGGCGGCGTACAACATTAAAAGGAACATATAATACAAAAGTTAAAAAAAAATTAAATTACTTACTTTCAGAAAAGTAAGTATAGCTTCTGAAATTGCCATAGCAATAGCAGTTAGACTTATATACTGCTTCATAGGGCTTTCAGCCCTCTCTAAGCGGTTTACAGAGTCAGCATATCGCCCCCACAGTCTGGGTCCTCATTTCACCCACCTCACAGGGGTATGATTCCCCCATTCCCCAAATTGGTAATATTTCTACTTTAGAAAGCTTAGTAACCATATTCTTTGAAATACAATTTATGTCTATTCTTGAAAAGAATAGATATGTCTTTCAGAAAAGTAAGTATATTTTCTGGAATTTTTCTATCTTTGTATATCAATCAGTCGTAAATTTTCCATCAAATAAAAGAAAACATTTGCTAATTGAATGATTTTGATATTTCCCCAGTTGTGGGGAGATCACTCCATTCCAATCTTTCACGATGCATACATTTTCATTAGAAAAAACTATTAATCTCTACAAGTCCTTTATAAAAGAATCCTTTTGGGACATAAATTCCTACATTGAAATCCTAATCCCACGCAAACAGAGGTGGGACTCAGTCAGTTTGGACCGGTTCAGGAAAACCGGTTGTTAATTTTTTACGCAGTTTGGAGAACCAGCAAATCACACCAATGGCTGGCTCCATCACTCCCCTCCCACCCACTCCTTATCTCTCCTCACCCACCTTGGCTGATGCCTAGAGTCACATCCGCAGCATAGCTGCTGCTGCTCTCTGGTATCCTTGCTGGCCTTGTCCATGCGGCCCAGCTGATTTCTGCCTGGTGAGTCTTAGCAATAGCAATAGCAGTTAGACTTATATACCGCTTCATCGGGCTTTCAGCCCTCTCTAAGCGGTTTACAGAGTCAGCATATTGCCCCCAACAACAATCCGAGTCCTCATTTTACCCACCTCGGAAGGATGGAAGGCTGAGTCAACCCTGAGCCGGTGAGATTTGAACAGCCGAACTGCAGAACTGCAGTCAGCTGAAATAGCCTGCAGTGCTGCATTTAACCACTGTGCCACCTCAGCTCTTCCTTCGCCAATCTCTGTTCCTCACCCAGCTGCCTCCCATGTGGCCACTCTTCACCTGGCTTGAAAAACTGAGACCGATGGTGGAGGACAGGGACCACCATTCTCGGCCAAAGGGCTACATGGTGAGGCTTGGCCATCTTTTAGGCTTGGCTCCAGGAGGGAGGACCAAGAGCCTGGTTTAGGCACACAATACCCCAGCGTGACACTCTCCCCGGAGGGTCACTTGCCCACCGCCCAGAAGCAGGAAGGATCCCTATCACGGGTTGGATGCGGGACCCAAGGTGGGGGGGGAGGGTGAGCAGTAGCAGCCAAGAGCTGGCCCTGAAAGGAAGCCAAACCTTTTGTTGCCCCCGAGGCGGCCCTTTGGCCGAATGGGCAGGTCCGAAGTGGGTCTCTCTCCAATACTTTCCGCATTTAATTTTCGAACTGCCCGGGTGAAATTAGGGTTGTAATGTGCAAGCCTTATGTCCATATAGGCTGCGTTAAACTAGTGATCTTGATTGAAATCCCTCCCAGCATCCAACTCACAAGCAAATCACAAAAATTTCATGGGGAACTTGATGTCCTGAAGGAGTGGAGACAACATTGCAGTGGAGATTGGTGGCCAGATAGTAAATTCTGGCCACCAAAGATTCTCAAGAAAAAAGGGGAAAAAAATCATAAGATTGCCCACTTCTGCTCCATAAATTTGTTCCTCACAAGCACAGGAAAGCATATATTTAATAATTTCTCTTTTACCTTATGTTCTGACCCCCTCCTCCGTCCAGTAACGAAAGCCGAGACAAGCTTAAATGGAATGTCCTTTAATAACAAGACCAGAATTTCAGCGGCTGAAAGCCAAACAAACAAACAGATAAGGATCTTGGCAGCAAGTCCGACAAACCTTGGCAGCAACTCAGACAAACCTTGGCAGCAATCCAGCCTGCCAAGTTAGTTTCTCTTTAGTCAATGCGTTGACTTCTGCAAGAAGGGCGTGTCACAAGCAGTCTTTTTTATATTCTGGAGAGGAGCCTCATGACCACCAGCTGAGCGCAATTACCTCCTGTAATTGCGTAATTGTTCCTGACGCCTAGTAGCTCTTCGATGGCGTGCATCCAGGAACAACTCACTGCTGGTTTCTGGATCACTCTCCCTTGTCTCCTCCCCACTGATCCAAGGCTCAGGCACCACCTGGTGGCCAACCAGTCTCTCTGCGCCCTGCTCGGAGTCAGAACCCTGTCCAGAGTCCTCCACATCCTCCAGAGCCGACTCATGGGGCCCGTCGCTGTCGGAGTCTGGTGGCAGATCCAGCAGCTCCTGCCGGGCCACAACACCTTAAGTATTTCAATCTGGCAACAGCTTTTGGAGACGCTGTCAGGTTTGTTCCCAAGGCTTTTCAAACTCCTTATATTGTGCCCTAGTATAGACTTTCCGATGAAAGAAATTCCATTTACCCAAATTATCACATGGATAATCTACTCTGGGGAACCAATGTGGGTGTTCTATGCTGAGGAAGGTTATTAATAACCAATAACTTGAATTGTTAAAATGAGGAGCTAACCTATATGATTCATGACCTAACGAATCCTTTAAATGTACACACTCTTCGGTGTCAATGGCTCTTTTACGGTTACTGAGAACCATTTTGGAAGGACGGCCTGTCCCGAAGAGCAACATGTTTCTATTCATTTTGCTGGCTTTTTCATCAGTGATCAGCGTTTAAGTATTAATTCGTTCCTCTCTTCCTTCCCGCCTCTCTTTCACTAGAAAGAGCCCGAGATTATCTGCACAAGACAGGAAGATTCATCGTCATTGGTGGAATAGTCTCACCCGTACATGACTCATATGGAAAACAGGTAGATGCATTCTTTTTTTTCTCTTCTTCCTTGTTCACAAAGATAATCACAACTGTGGGGAATGGATACTAGGCACCCTAAGATGAACAAGTGTGACATCTTTTGCTGAAACCCTTAATTAAAATGTTTACCTTTTTCACATAGGACATGCACTAGTTGGAGAAGGCAACTAGGGAAGCAATCTGTAGCGTAAACCAGTGGTGGGATTCAAATAATTTAACAACCTGTTCTCTGCCCTAATGACCATCTGGGTAGGTGGGGCTCGGTGGTCATGTGACTGGGTGGGCGTGGTCAACTCAAGGTCACTCAGGTCGATGGGCGCTTCGCCTTAGCTGTTACAATGTAATAAGGGTTAACCGGAGAGGCAGTTTCTGTAAGCAGGTCAATAAAGATTAGGCTAGAAAAGGAAGGAGAGAGGGTAGGAAGGGAAAGAAGAAGAGCAGGAGCAAAGGAGAGGTAAGGGAAGAAGGAAGGGGAAGGAGAGGAGGAAGGAAGAAAGTAGAGAAGGGAGAGAGGGTGAAAAGAAAGAGGTAAGGAGAGGAGGATGGAAAGGAGAGAAAGAGGAGGAGAGAGGGTAGGAAGGGGAAGAGGAAGAGCAGGAGTAGGAGAAAGGTACGGGAAGAAGGAAGGGAAAGGAGAGGAGGAAGGAAGAAAGTAGAGAAGGGAGGAAGGGAGAAAAGAAAGGGAAAATAAGGTGGAGTTACAACAGGAGGAAGGGATGGTAAACAAAGCAACCAAAACAGTATATTATAACCTATTAAATGAAATAATAAATGTATAAGAATGATAAATGTTAAAACATCTGTAACCAAACGACATGCTATATGTGATTATGGTTTTTTTGTGTTTTTTTTTATTATTGTGTGTATGTGTTGTCTATGTAATAAAAATAAAAAAATGTTTTTTAAAAAAAAATAAAGATTAGGCTAGAAACAACACCATTCATTTTTCATTTTATTTTATTGAGTTTTTATGCCGTCCTATTCCCGAGAGACTCAGGGCGGCTCACAATAAAAAAGGGAGGGGATACCAAAAATAAAATAAACACCAGAATGTTTCCTTCCTGCCTTCCTTACAGGATTAGCCCTGTAAAGTGGGGAAAAACAAAAGGAAATTTCTTCCAACAATCAGTTCTCTGAACTACTTAGAAAGTTACCAACCGGTTCTCCCGAATAGGTGCGAACCGGCTAAATCCCACCACTGGCATGGACGTGGCAAGGTTTAATGGGTTAAATGTTTTTTTTTCCTTCATTCATTTGTCATTTCTTCTGATTTTTAAATTATCACCTGAATGACAATTCTCTATGCCAATGTCATCATGGGATAGTTCATTTTCTAAAAATATTGCTTAATTCCCATAGGATCCCTATCAACTAGTTGTAATGCCTTTGGGGAAAGGAGCAAGAGATCATACTACACTGTTTTCATCAAACATGCCCGTAGTACATAATGCAACAGAGTGGAGTAATCCTTCACAGACAGGATTTTTTTTGGGGGGGGGGGTTACCATCTCCATTTAAAAAGATCATACACAACTGAGCAAAAAAAAAAAAAGAATTTCACTTCCATTTTTATTTTGTAATTCTTTGTAACAATACTGCCGAAAAGCTTGTGCGCACGCATCGTGTGTTGGATGCGTTTTGTGCGCGTAGGAGCAGTTCAATGGAAATTGTTCTGCGCATACGCAGAACTCCAAAAGAAGATGGTGACAGTGGTGATAGGGGAACCGGTTCAGGGGCGTGGCCAGCCTGGGCCAATTTTGTATTGTTGTAAAGAACAGGCTGGTCAGATGGAGATGTCCTTTATTTTTTGTGCCCTTAAAAGACAAGCTTTGCCACCTGAAATTTCCTTCCTACACATTAATTATGAATGCAGGTGCCTAACTTTTCCTGTGACATTTGACCACTCTATAGTTAGTTGATTTTAGATTACGTAGTTTATAAGTAACACTGCAGAGGTGGGTTCCTACTGGTTCGGCTGAACAGGTAGTGGTATGCCGGCCTGGGTCGCACAACCGGCAGCGACCCAGGCTGGCCACACCCCTGAACCGGTTCCCCTGTCACCACTGTCGCCATCTTGTTTTGGAGTTCTGCGTATGCGCAGAATAATTTCCATTGAACTGCTCCTACGCGCACAAAACGCATCCAACACACGATCCGTGTGCACAAGCGATTCGGCAGTAACACCGGCTAGAACCCACCCCTGTAACACTGGCAATCTAGAAACAGATAGGGAGGGGGGAAATATATGTGTGTAAGGCTGGAGTAAAAATGGGAAGCTATTAAGTATTAAGGACTGTTCTTCAAAAATTATTTGGAGCAGCAAAATCTCCAAAGATGACGACATGACAAGATTGGGACTTTGGAGGATTCATCTGAAGAGTATGGCAGTTTTTTGACGCTGCGTTGAACCTGAATTTTTTCTCACTTTTCCTACCAATAATTGGCAAAAATTATGCATCCGTTCTTGTTAGTTTGCTGCTGAAATTTAGCAACACGATTTACGTAAGTTCCAATCTGAAGTCCTTCATGTCTCATTATTGTTTAGCACTGCTCATCTCTGGATTAGAGAACTGGGAAACATTTAAGTTTACCCAGCAAATATTACAGCCAATGCATTGGACTCTGAAGCCTAAGGCTAATAAAGCAGTTGTTCCTTAATATAACCTTTAAAAAAATCTAGTAATCTAGACTCTCCATTAATTCTGACATCTATTTCTTTACAGGGTTTGGTTTCCAGCCGGCATCGCTTGGCAATGTGTCAACTGGCTGTTCAGTGTTCTGACTGGATAAGGTATAATAGCACATCTCATCACTCATGTTCTCTGCAGTGGGTTGAATTCTGATATTTGTGTGGTATCAGTGATGGGTTTCAATTTTTTTTTGAACCTACTCTGTGGGTGTGACCTCCTTTGTGGGAGTGGTTTGCCAGCCATGTGACCTGGTGGGAGTGGCTTGCCGGCCATGTGTTTTCTCTCTCTCTCTCTCTCTCTCTCTCTCTCCTTCCTTTTGTCTCTCTGCCCCTTTTTCCTTTTTTTCTTTCATCTCTCACTTTTTCTTTATTTTTTCTTTTTTATTTCTTTCTTCCTTTCTTTCTTTTTCTCTGTGTGAGTCTGTGTGTTTGTGTGTGTTTGTGTGTGTGTGTGTGTCAGTGGTGGGTTTCAAAAGTTTTTGGAACCTCTTCTGTAGGTGTGGCCTGCTTTCCGGGTCCACTGGTGGAACCTCTTCTAACCGGTTCGGTAGATTTGACGAACCGGTTCTACCGAACTGGTGCGAACTGGTAGGAACCCACCTCTGTGTGGTACTCAGGATAAGTATTTCCCATTCCATTCCCCACCATCCAGTCAGAGTGGAAGAAGCTTCTCGGATGAGAAGCAAAACCTCTTGAAAAAGCACCTTTTTCAACAACCATGACCTGGATGATGGAGAATCTCCTTAGATACTCAGGATAAGCTGCTTCATGGCAGGGACATCATCAGTGTCTTTAAAGAAAAGTCCAGATGATTGTCTACAACTGTCCGGTCAAAGCCCCTCCCCCCCATTTTACAGGTGTTCATTGTATTCTGGATATTAAAACAGGGGTAGCACTTTGATTGTGTAGCTGCCTTGAGCTTTTGATCCTCCAGCAGCTGTCCCTGGTTCAGCGCCTGGGGTCCAGGTTCCCCGACAAATGCACACTCGACAAAAGCCCGCCGACAAAACCCCGGGGAGAAAAGAGCGAAGTCTAAATCGCGCCCATAGAAGCGCGCCGATAAATGTGTGCCGATGAAAGCGCGCTATCAACAAACCACGCGAAAACAAGGTAATAACCCTAACCCTAAACCTAACCCTAATCCTAACCCTTGGGGTTATTACCTTGTTTTCGCGTGGTTCGTTGATAGCACGCTTTCGTCAGTGCGCATTTATCGGCGCGCTTCTGTGGGCGTGATTTAGACTTTGCTCTTTTCTCGGCGCACTTTTGTCGGCGTGCTTTTGTCGGCGCGCTTTTGTCGGGCGCGCATTTGACAGGTCACAGGGGTCCCTGGTTGTCTGATTCAGAAACATACCTCTCTCTTATGAAATGCTAACATGCAGCAGGTTTGCAAACTAAAATGCCAGATGCAACAAGACGACAATGTTTTTTTCAGTCTTTAAAGCCTGATGGAGATGTGGAAGTTTCCTTTTCTTTATAATTGTTCTTAAGTGAGTGGATACATACTTTTGAAATGAAATGAAATATACCTTTAGCAGCTTGGGCAGCCCTCACATCAGTGGTGGGATTCAAATAATTTAACAACCGATTCTCTACCATAAGGACCAGCTGGGTAGGCATAGCTCGGTGGTCATGTGACAATGTGGCCATGGCCAACTCACGTCGATGGGCGCTTCGCCTTAGCTGTTACAATGTAATAAGAGTTAACCGGAGAGGCGTTTTCTGTAAGCAGGGCAATAAAGATTAGGCTAGAAACAACACCAGAATTTTTTCCTTCCTGCCTTCCTTACAGGATTAGCCCTGTAAAGTGGGGAAAAAATAAAATAAGATTTCTTCCAACAACTGGTTCTCTGAACTGCTTAGAAAGCTACCAACCGGTTCTCCCGAATAGGTGCGAACCGGCTGAATCCCATCACTGCTCCACATGTATGATATTCAACATCATGAGCCAAAAGCCACCCAAATTCTGGGAGGTGAAGTCAACATATCTGAAGGTTTCGCAAATTGGCATAATATTTGCACCAACTTTAGCGAGAACAATTTTTTTCACATTGGTTTTACTGGGAATAGCTCCTTACAGAAGCTTCCCCAAAACAAGATCAGTATCTTGTTGCCTTGGATCAGATTTGAGACAGTCAAACTAGTATATACATGAAAGCATTTGTTTAGGTCTATATTAGGATCTGTGGTTTGTTAGCCCCAAGTATGATCAGACAGCATCAGTGGTGGGATTCAAATAATTTAACAACCGGTTCTCTGCCCTAATGGCCAACTGAGTAGGCGGGGCTCATTGGTCACATGACTGGGTGGGTGTGGCCAACTCAACGTCACTCCCGTTGATGGGCGCTTCGCCTTAGCTGTTACAATGTAATCAGGGTTAATCGGAGAGGCAGTTTCTGTAAGCAGGTCAATGAAGATTAGGCTAGAAACAACACCAGAATGTTTCCTTCCTGCCTTCCTTACAGGATTAGCCCTGTAAAGCGGGGAAAAACAAACGGAGATTTCTTCCAACAACCGGTTCTCTGAACACTCTGGAAAGTTACCAACCGGTTCTCCCAAATAGGTGCGAACCGGCTGAATCCCACTACTGGACAGCATGAACTATCTTTTATGAAAAAAATTATTGCTTTTAAAATAACAGAGAAAAAAAAGAACAAAACAGATACATACATCATCAAAAATACATAGTAAGTGGTTAAAAAGTGGAAAAAATACAGTGGAAAATTGGTAAAATATGTTATAATATACCTGGGTAGCATGCTTTTTTACCTTCCATATTTGGTATCAACCAGTTGCATATTTTATTATATTTATTAATACGAAGTCTACATCTATAGACTCTCATAGGAAGTCTATGGAGATTCTCAGTCATCCAGGTCATGGTTGTGCCAAAGGTGCTTTTTCAAGAGGCAACTGGACTTTCATCAGCTCTTCTTCTTGAACTGAAGGTTTGAGATTTATTCGATTTATATGCCGCCCTTCTCCCAAGGACTCAGGGCGGTGTACAACATTAAAAGAAACACATACTACAAAAGTTAAAAAGAAATTAAATAGGATATTCCAAACAAACCCAATTAAAATTAACAATGACACATTTTTTTTAAAAGAATTCAAATTAAGATTAACAATAATCAATACTTTGATTTGTTTTGTTCAGGCCAGGCTGGCTTGCTGGAAAAGCCAACTTTTTAGGGCGCGTCGGAAGGATCGGAGGTCGGGGATTATACGAAGCTCCGGGGGCAGCTCATTCCAGAGGGAAGGCTCTCCCACAGAGAAGGCTCTCCTCCTGGGGGTCGCTAGCCGACACTGTCTGGCCGACGGCACCCTGAGGAGGCCAACTCTGTGGGATCGCACTGGACGGTGGGAGGCTACCGGTGGCAGTAGGTGGTCTCGCAGGTACCCTGGGCCTAAGCCATGGAGCGCTTTAAAGGTCATAATTAGTACCTTGAATCGCACCCGGAAGACAACCGGCAACCAGTGCAGGCCGCCTAAAAGGGGTGTAACACGGGAGTACCTGGGTGCCCCCATGACAACCCATGCAGCCGCATTCTAGACCAGTTGAAGCTTCCGGGTGCTCTCCAACTGAAGAAGCTTCTTGGATGAGAAGCGAAATGTCTTGAAAGAAAAGCAAGAAAATCCTGTTGCCTCTTGAAAAAGCACCTTTGGGACTCTCATAGGAAGCAAACGTAAAAATTTAACCTGAAAATTGTGCTGCCTCCCTCTGATCTATTTTTCAAAGGTTTGGAAGCTGTGTGAAGTCGTAGGCCACAGCTTGTCCCCCCCTGATTAGATCCATGATCAAATTTTTGAAAATGTTTTGTGTTGCCAGCAAAAACAGGCCTCTTTGTTTCATGTGCCCCTGGGGGCATGGCCTATTTCACTAGCAAGATTTGCAGGTATTTCAAGCTTGCTCTAATTGTTCTCTTTCGAAGTCATGAGACTGACGTCTTACTAAGTAATTCAACCTTAGATTAACTCATTAACCCCTCCCCACCGTAGTTATCTTGAATAGCCTTTTTTCCCCCCCCATGAATGAGCAACATTATTAGTGGATGCTTTAATTAGCGACTTCACATCTCTGAGAACCTCAGATGGAGAACAAAAAAATTGGCTGCTAAGAACATGTTTGAGAAACAGCACAATTTAGCAGTTCATCAAGTATTCAATTAAGAGCTGGTGCCGCTAACTCAGACTATCAGATTTGGATGCTTTTTTAAAAAAAAGAAAGTATGCTGGTGATGGGGAATCTGGGGATTTGGAGACACATTTTCACAGCGCCACTCGCTCACTTGTCCAAATGTGAGAAATTGATGTAACTGTAAGCGCACTGCTTTATTTCCTGCATAGGATACAACTGGGTGAATGAGGAGGCAGGATGGCGAAAACTGTACAACGTGGAAATGGATAGGAACCCAGTAGATCTAAGAGAGTCAGTAAGATCCTGATAAAATAGCAATTTTATCACAGTTAGCAGTTAGACTTATATACCGCTTCATAGGGCTTTCAGCCCTCTCTAAGCGGTTTACAGAGTCAGCATATCGCCCCCCACAGTCTGGGTCCTCATTTCACCCACCTCGGAAGGATGGAAGGCTGAGTCAACCTTGAGCCGGTGAGATTAGAACCGCTGAAGTGCAGATAACAGTCAGCTGAAGTGGCCTGCAGTACTGCACCCTAACCACTGCGCCACCTCGGCTCTTTAAAACATAGAGCCAAACAGGGCTCAGGTTTTAATCAGTAATGTAGGATTCAGTTCCCACAGCTCCTTTAAGCTAAGAAATACTGTAAAAACAAAGAAATATGGAACACCAGGATAAGCACTTTCTGGCATAACTGTTTGTTCCTTTCGTTGGTCAAATTTTGGTATAAAACAAATTCCACCCTTTTTATCACCTTTGATTTCTTCTTATAAGCTTTTAAATATGTATTTTCTAGGAATATTATTCCTTTGGAAATGTACTAGTATTCAGCATCCCATCATGTCAGAGTAAGATGTATAATTTGCCAGTGTCCAAATCCATCTGTTACCAGAGTTATCTCTCATACTGAGATAATATGTTAATATTGCCACTAACTCCCAGGTGTAGCTCCAAAGTGATCTGTGATGCATTAAAAGAGAACAAATGCTTTTAATCTGCTCTTTTTTTTAAAAAAAATAAACAATTTGGAGAAAATACACAATGGGGGCATTTTGGAATAGCAATAGCAATAGCAATTAGACTTATATACCGCTTCATAGGGCTTTCAGCCCTCTCTAAGCGGTTTACAGAGTCAGCATATCGCCCCCACAGACTGGGTCCTCATTTCACCCACCTCGGAAGGATGGAAGGCTGAGTCAACCTTGAGCCGGTGAGATTAGAACCGCCGAGCTGCAGAACTAGCAGTCAGCTGAAGTGGCTGCAGTACTGCACCCTAAAGAGAAGGCCCTCCCCCAAGGAGCCACCAGATGACATTGTCTAGTCGACGGCACCCGGAGAAGGCCCATCCTGTGGGGAGAAGGACACCTCAACCGACTGATAGAGAACCTGACCCAAGTTCGCTTATTCCTCTCTGATTTCTTTGGGGCAAAAGACTGCCTCGTATTTACGGGTTGACTTCCTTTCAGATGAAATATGCAACTAAATGGTACATATTGATATTTTTAATTGTAAACTGTTATTCGCGATTGCCAAAATCAGATTTTTCTCATCTCTTCCTCATCGTAGGGTGGACCCCTGGGAATGTTATCAGGATACTTGGCAGACCACCTGCAGTGTATTGGAACATCACCGGGATCTGATGAAAGTGAGTTAATATGCTGAAGCTGATGGCAGAGATCGAGACTATTGAGCTCGGGGTGTTAAATTTGTGTTGTTTATTGGAAATATAATGGAATGTGACTTCATTTCCCAAACTAGATTTTTTAAGTTTCAACCAAAGGGTAATTAAGAGTAATCAGACATTTTGTATCCTGACAATAAGATATTTTTACTTTTTTTTTTTGGTATATATTTCCTTTTTTATTGAAGAGTTTTAATAAATTTTACAAATATTTCCCCTTCCCCTTCCCTCCCCCCACACCAACTCTCCCTCCCTCCAACCCTCCCTCCCCCCAACTTCCCAGAGCAAAATACAGGGTATAAACATTTAACAATCATACACTAACATAAGCTAACTAACTATAATATCCTACCTCCCTCTTGTACCTTAACTCCCCTTTTATTAAACTAAATTTAGATAAATTATAACATTCCTTGTTCATTCATAAGCTAATTGAAGTTCCTTAGTCCAATGTTTATTTTGAATGTAGACAATCCATCATTTCAGCTTGTATTTCTCATCTGAATGGTCTTTCAAATATGCTGAGATTTTGGCCATCTCTGCTAAATTCACTACTTTTAATATCCATTCTTGAATTGTAGGCAATTCTTCCTTCTTCCAGTACTGCGCCACCAACAATCTTGCTGCCGTTAAGTTCAGAATCAAATTAGTCTCTATAACTGTACAGTCTGCAGATATTTTTACTTCTTAAATTCAGTTTGCAGTCTCATTGGATGTTCTTTAAGAGGTTAATTTCAATGTAAAACATAACTTGGTGCAGGTATGGCACCATTTCCCTCCCCCCACATTTCCCTCCCCCCTCTCCTAAGTCTATGTACCCCAAGAGCATCACAGAATCATATCCAAAGAATTTTTGTGAGCTCCAGCTCCAAAACCATTTAGATCAGGGCTGTACTAAGCCAGAGGGCCACTGCATTTACAGGGATTTTGCTCCAATCCAACAGGACTCCGAAAGACAGTCCCTTTACTTCCATCTAGTGGCCATTAGGTCAATAGTTGACTGTTGTGGCCCAGTAGGAGCTGTTGGAGCTGCCACCAGACTCCGACAGGGAGGGGCCCTATGAGACGGCTTTGGAGGATGTGGAGGACACTGGACAGGGTTCTGACTCCGAGCAGGGCGCAGAGAGGCTGGTTGGCCACTAGGAGGCGCCTGAGCCTTGGACCAATGGGGAGGAGACAAGGGAGTGTGATCCGGACGTCAGCAGTGGAGAGGAGCCAAGGGAGTTGTTCCTAGATGCCCGGCACCGGAGAGCTAATAGGCATAAGGAACAATTACGCAATTACAGGAGGTAATTGCACTCAGCTGGTGGTTATTAGGCTCCTCTCCAGACTATAATAAGGACTGCTTGTGCACACGGCCTTTTGCAGAAATCAACACAGGAACTAATGTCGGAGAACATTACTGTGAGCTTGGCAGGCTGGATTGCTGCCACGGCTTATCTGTGCTGGATTGCTGCCCAAGCTTGTCTGTGCCGGTTTGCTGCCAAGGACCTGTCTGTCTGTTAATTAAATGCCGTAACTTATCTTTGGCTCGGAGTGTGTGTTGGTGTGGGACGAGGGGGGTCAGAACAGTTGACCTAATCTTTGGAGGACAAATAGAAAACAAATTGATTGGTTGGAACAGCTTGACCTTAGAAGCATCACCATATGTTCTCTACAGTGATTGGCTGTCATTTTCCCCATGGTTGGCAATATTTGAATTTCAGCCAGTAACTGTCCTTGTTCTGTCACATGGAGGAGCTATGTGGAGAGCAGCGTGGTATAGCCCCATTCTGAATGTATTTCAAGGACACAATGTGTGGTCAATGTCTATATTACGTAACATGATTTTCTTCTGCCTCTGGAAAGAGGCTGTGCGAATGACCTCAGCAGAAGGCCATAGTACTTGTAATTGGAGTCAGACTTAGCAATAGCAATAGCAGTTAGACTTATATACCGCTTCATAGGGCTTTCAGCCCTCTCTAAGCGGTTTACAGAGTCAGCATATCGCCCCCACAGTCTGGGTCCTCATTTCACCCACCTCGGAAGGATGGAAGGCCGAGTCAACCTTGAGCCGGTGAGATTAGAACCGCTGAACTGCAGATAACAGTCAGCTGAATTGGCCTGCAGTACTGCACCCTAACCACTGCGCCACCTCGGCTCTTAGAAATCCTTAGCACTCTTTTCTTTGCCTCTGTTTCCCATCAACAAGATTGAAGCAAATAAGAACTCTATTGTGGATGTGATTGGCAAATACTTTAGGTATGGAAGTACAATTCACGTAAAAACAACTACCCTCTATTTCTCTCTAAAGGCGGAATGGTCGTTTTCCAACCTTCTGCCTCCTTGAACCCTGAACTCTTAATTCAGGATCAACTCTCATCAGTCATCTCACTAATATAAACTGTTAATGGAGTGGTTCAACAAACACTTAATCAAAGTTGATTATGGACCTCTAATAGTTTGGGGTGTGAATATGTATAATGTCCGGACTTGTCTTAGTTACTCTTCCCTTTTGGCTTGAAAGTGGATAATAGAACTCTGATTACAACTGTAATTTTAGTCCCTTGTAAGAGTACACGTAATTTTTTAAACTCAGACCATGAATCCATAAAGCCCAATATTCCTTTCACGAATGGGCAATAAGGTATCTGTGGAAACAGGGTCCTCCTTTTTTGAGTTCTTCAACAACTGCCATGAAAGAGCCGAGGTGGCGCAGTGGTTAAATGCAGCACTGCAGGCTACTTCAGCTGACTGCAGTTCTGCAGTTCAGCT
Organism: Thamnophis elegans; assembly: GCF_009769535.1. Taxonomy (NCBI): domain Eukaryota; kingdom Metazoa; phylum Chordata; class Lepidosauria; order Squamata; family Natricidae; genus Thamnophis; species Thamnophis elegans. The sequence continues at coordinate 5,383,359 of NC_045551.1, forward strand.
GTTCAAATCTCACCGGCTCAGGGTTGACTCAGCCTTCCATCCTTCCGAGGTGGGTGAAATGAGGACCCGGATTGTTGTTGGGGGCAATATGCTGACTCTGTAAACCGCTTAGAGAGGGCTGAAAGCCCTATGAAGCGGTATATAAGTCTAACTGCTATTGCTATTGCTAAAGTTATTTGGCTCTGATTACTGGAGACAATTTTTTCCATTATTATTAGTAACCATGAGTAACCTTACCTTCCATGAACCTGTCTTAATAGGGGCTGCTTCCAATCTGGTTCCCACGGTTCAGATATTTGACCAAATCAGTTTTGAATCATATCCCTGAATTAAAGATTTGCATTGTCTGCTGCACTTTCTCCTTTAACGTTGTCCAAGTTGATGTCCATCGTGACATCATGTGGTAGCAAGCTCAATTGATTAATTCTCACCACCTGCTGTTTTATTCAATAAAGCCCAGTTCTCGTCTTAAAAGGATGAGCAGGCTATTTCCCTTTCCATTTTCTACACAGTGTGCATAAATCCATATACATTTTGTCTTCCAACGTCGAAGAAATTTCAAATATTGACAATATTTGACACATGGACATGTCCCTCGCTTGCTACCCATCCTGCCTTGCTCCTAAAAAAAAAAAAGCATACAAACAATAAAAAAATACCAGGAAAAAAAAGAGAGAGACTACATACTGTATTTGACTGTGGGGACTGGTAAAAATAGACAATAAAACCATTCTAAAATAAAACCGGAGTCCTTTGGGATTGGCAGACTATAAATTTATTAAATACTTAAATACGTAAATACTTAAATTCTGAGTGCCACCAGTGGTGAGGTCTGCAGTGGGATAAAAAAGAAAATCAAGAAGTCAGCCAAATCAAAGATGCAGGGTTTTTAAAAAGGTTTAAAAATTTAAAAATGTGCATAACATACAATTTTGTTTTTTTTAAAAAACCCTAAGGTTTTGATTATGCAATCACTATGGCCATCTGGTCTTGTTTTGACCCACCCTGGAGGTGCCAGGGTCAACCACCTTCAAAGCTTTGTCTTTGAGTGTGTGCAAATGGTTCAGAAAGAATATGAGATGTTGGAGGGGGGAAAAAAAGCATTTTTTTTTCTAATTTGTAGTGGACGATGAATATTGCTCCTGAAGCTAACTGATGCCAGTGGGGTTTAATAACGATTGCACGGGAGTGATTTCTAGCAGGGCCAGGTTAAAAAAAGATTTAATTCGGTAAATGTTGAAAGGCAGAGAATAAATCGCTCCACGTTTTTTTTTTTTTAAAAAAACCTACCTTCCCATGTTAGCCGAAGTGGCGCAGTGGTTAAATGCAGCACTGCAGGCTACTTCAGCTGACTGCAGTTCAGCAGTTCGACTGTTCAAATCTCACCGGCTCAGGGTTGACTCAGCCTTCCATCCTTCCGAGGTGGGTAAAATGAGGACCCGGATTGTTGTTGGGGGCGATATGCTGACTCTGTAAACCGCTTAGAGAGGGCTGAAAGCCCTATGAAGCGGTATATAAGTCTAACTGCTATTGCTATTGCTATTGCTATTCCATCCTTCCAAGGTGGGTAAAATGAGGACCCGGATTGTTGTAGGGGGCGATATGCTGACTCTGTAAACCGCTTAGAGAGGGCTGAAAGCCCTATGAAGCGGTATATAAGTCTAACTGCTATTGCTATTGCTATGTGCCCTGAACTCAGTGAAAGCAGAGCTTCTCACAGTGGCTCTTAACTATTAAAATAAAGCAAAAATGGAAAAGGGACACATTTGCCGCTGCGCTTATTTAAGCTCTCAGATTCTGCTAATGAGACGGAAAACCATGGGAATATTTTAGGGAAAGAGAAGCCATATATTAGAAAGTCATATAATAGAACCTCTGGTCATGACCATAATTTATTCTCTAACTTTAGTCGCGACCTGAACCTAATTTTGGAAATTTGGCACTTACCCAAAAAAAAAAAAATGGCACGGAAGGGGAAATGGGCTGAAATAAAATTGTGAATTTTTTTTTTTATTGGAACCCGATTTGGCCGTGGTCAGAAGCGTTCGTGATCCGAGGTTCCGCTGTACTTAGCAGGGGAGGGGAGAGGAGAGTTCCCACCTCCCTCGTTTCCTTGATTCGGAATCTGGCTTTGCAAAGAGGAAAAATGATCTTAAGGAGGAAGGAAGCCCAGCCCCCTCCCCCAAAACATTTATGACGTCTAATTTGTTTGCATATTTCTCAGTATGATTAAAAGGTTCCACCACAAAACCGCGGTAGACAAAAGCGCGCTCGACGAAAGCGCGTACGTGACGTCATCACAGCGCGACGAAAACATCGCGCTGTGATCGATAAATGTAAAATTAAAGCGAAAACCTTACCCTAACCCCCCCAAACCTAACCCTAAACCTAACCCTTAACCTAACGCTAAACCTAACGCTAACCCTTAACCTAACGCTAAACGTAACCCTAACGCTCTAAACCTAACCCTAACCCTTAACCTAACCCTAACCCTAACCCTAACCCTAACCCTAACCCTAACCCTAACCCTAACCCTAACCCTAAACCTAAACCTAAACCTAACCCTTACCTTTATGTGAATCGGCTTGCTTTAATTTTATTTTTATTTCAATTTTTAATTTTTTTCGTCGCGCTGTGATGATGTCACGTACGTGCTTTCGTCAAGCGTGCTTTTGTGGACCGCGGTTTTGACGGGTCACGTGATTAAAAGGCCCTCATCATGCAGTTGGAGTTTGGAGTTTGGAGTTTATTCAATTTATAGGCCGCCCTATTCCCCGAAGGGACTCAGGGCGGCTGAACAAAAGCCAAGGGAGGGGAAATTACAAAAAGTAAGACAGAAACAATCAGACAATACGAACAACTTAAAAGCACAACAGACACAGTAAATTCGAGTAGGGGGTGGGCGGACTCAACCCCAGGCTTGCTGGGACAGCCAGGTCTTCACGGCCGTCCGGAAGGCCCGAAGGGTGGAGAGGGTCCGAATCTCCACGGGGAGCTCGTTCCAAAGGTTCCGGAGGCTGCTGTGTTTTCTGACCAGGAAAATTCCACTGAACACCTTGTTGTTGGGGGCGATATGCTGACTCTGTAAACCGCTTAGAGAGGGCTGAAAGCCCTATGAAGCGGTATATAATTGTTCCTTTCATTGTTCTGAAAAACAACAATTGTAAAGCTTGACCAATTCTGACAGGCCAGGGGGTCATGGCAACATATTGGAAGGGGCATCAAACGGTTAGCGTTGTTTTAGAAACCCCAGTGTTCTCTCTCCTTTTATTTGTCAGAAATAATTTACAGGGTCATTTTGAGCGTGTTTGACTCAACTGTTCTTTTAAAAAGAGAAGGATTTATCCAATCTTTGGGTGATATTGATGCTCCCAACAAAATAGCCAGGGGTAAGGAACTCGTTGACTACAAGTCACAGCGCACAGGTTCGGACATTAATCTGAACTTAGCAAATCATTTTAAAAGAAGATGGTAACATGTTTAAAATGATTTCTTTATGAATATGACAGCAGTAGCTGGGGTGGAGGGGATGATAATAGAAGAATTTGAGAATTATGATGGGCAGTACATCTGGGAAGGCTGCTAAAGGAACATTTGATTGCTAACTCCTACATTATTGTTGCAGTGTATTCTAGATGTTGACATATGTATATCCATATATTCAAAGAAATACCAAATAATTCTGAGAGAGAGAGAGAGAGGGAGGGAGGGAGGGAGGGAGGGAGGGAGGGAGAGAGAGAGAGAGAGGGAGATACAACCCCCAGTATGCCCAAGTATGGGAGGAAGGTCACACTTCCACTCTCTGTCTTTGGCTCGTCACAAGAGACCATCCAGACAGAAACCCAATATTTTTACTGTTGCCTTTTTGTTACATTTGTTGTATTTATGCTGATAAATAAATAAAGGGAGACTAGTATAGATCTATTTCAAGCTGTTTAGCTCTCATCAGCTAGCCATATCTCATCGATTCCCAGTAAGGGTATGGCTAGCTGAAGAGAGCTAAATAGCTTGAAATAGATCTATACTAGTCTCCCTTTATTTATTTATCAGCATAAATACAACATGTCATCTTCAGGCTTCGTGCTCCTACATACTAACACCCGCGAAAACCTCAGAAAACGTGTGTGTGTGTGTGTGTGTGTGTGTGTGTGTGTGTGTGTATGTATGTATTTTAGAGTCACACCCCTGGTATGCCCAAATATGGGAGGAGGTTTTACTGCTTCCATTCTCTGTCTATCGGCTCGTCATAAGAGACCATCCAGACAGAAACCCAATATTTTTACTGTTGCCTTTTTGTTACATTTGTGTTGTATTTGTGCTGATAAATAAAATAAAATAATCCCTTTATTTATTTATCAGCACAAAAGAACATTATATATATATATATATATATATATATATATATATATATATATATATATATATATATATATATATATATATATATATAATCTATTATATATAGTCTATAATCTATATATATATAATCTATTAGATTTTTACAACCCCTGGTAAGCCCCAATTATGGGAGGAAGCTAACTGCTTCCATCATATATATATGCATTTATATTATTATTTATATTATTTCATATATCTTTTTTCTTCATTCTATATATAACATTCTATATATTCTATGTATAACAACCTTTATTACATTTGACTCATTTTATATCCATTTCCTATTATTTATTTACAGTCTATTTCCTATTTCCATCTTTGTAATTGTTTTTTAATTTGTTGATCTTTCTTCCTTTCTGTTTTGCTTTCCTGCTCCCCCCCCCCTTTTCCTCTAGCCAATTATGCCATAAACCCCATACGGAGTAATTACATCTTATATATATTAGCTGTTATATGTCCAATATTTGTACATAACTCTACTCCCGATTCAGGTTTCTTCTCAATTCCAATTGTCCTTTTGTCCATACCAAACCTCACCTTCATCTGATTATAAAGAAATTTGGTTGAAATACCAAATAAATCTTTTGTAGGTCAAATGTGGGTGCACATTTAATTTTCAACAATGCTTGATAATGTTCCACCTCTTTATTTCTGCCTTTTGCCAAAGAATACCAGCACCCCCTGGTGGCAGGGAAAAAAGATTGCTCCTGTTATTTCATACTGTAATACATTGCATTTACTATATTATTTTTAAAGAACAAGGTAAATGGAATCTTTACTTTTTTTCATTTTGCAATTACTTCTGAATTTGTTCATTTTAAAGGTATCTGTTTCATCTTTTACTCAAAATTATAAGGTACTCATAAGATTTTTAAAAAAAGGGATATTTTTAAAAAAGTTGTAATTATTACGTTACTTCAGTATAATAATAATACATATATTGCAATAAGAAGTATACTGTGAATTTAAAATGTTACGGTGAATAAAAATGCCTTGATTTGAGGGAAATCAACCCGGCTTTGTTTCAGATACGTTTTTAAAACCCATTTTTTTGCAATTGCACAATGTAAGGGATTTGAAGAACTTTGAAAACATACATGGTCTGTTTAGGCTACTGAGGGTTTAAGACTTTAAACAGAAATGTATCTTTGACCCATTAGTAAGTTTTAAATTCGCCAAGCAAGACAAGCGCCTTAGGCATTTGTGCTATATAATCATGAGGATGTCCTGTTCTCAAAGCCTTAAGTAGCCTGTGAGTCAGACCATCTTGCTTCTTGTAACCAGATTGTTACTAGAACATTACATCCAGCATTACGATTGTATAATCTGGAGCTTCTCAAAGAACGATTTAGGCAAATGGAAGGAGTTTTATTTGTTAATGTATCTCAGTTCCAATAGCAGAGAAGTATTGAGCAAAGTATAGGCAAAAATTAACCAGTAATAATGACAATTGGCAAATAATCTGGTTAATTAAAAAAAAAATGGTTATTGTAATCAGGCGTAAATCCAGACACAATCCCTTTCAAACAACTATGCTAACTGTAGAGCCGAGGTGGCGCAGTGGTTAAATGCAGCACTGCAGGCTACTTCAGCTGACTGCAGTTCTGCAGTTCGGCTGTTCAAATCTCACTGGCTCAGGGTTGACTCAGCCTTCCGTCCTTCCGAGGTGGGTAAAATGAGGACCTGGATTGTTGTTGGGGGCAATATGCTGACTCTGTAAACCGCTTAGAGGGGGCTGAAAGCCCTATGAAGCGGTATATAAGTCTAACTGCTATTGCTATTGCTATTGTAATGTGGAGATATCAAACCCCCTAACCCAATTCCAGCCTAGTATCCTGTGATTCCTTGCAAACATGGCTTAATTGAGTCAACATTCCTGTCCCAAGCCAGGTTCAATGCTTCCTATCAGTATTTAGAGCATTTTGATTTTTGCCTGCAATCTTCCTTTGCTTCTGTCGGCGTCTTTCTTAGCCTGTAGTCATGAACATTGACATTGCTACCACTGTCACAACTTGGAATGAAAAAACTTACACTTTCAGTACAGCTCAGTGGTGGGATTCCATTAATTTAACAACCGGTTCTCTACCCTAATGACCAGCTGGGTAGGCGTGGCTTGGTGATCATGTGACCGTGTGGGCATGGCCAATTCAATGTCACTCACGCCGATGGGCGCTTCGTCTTAGCTGTTACAATATAATAAGGCTTAATTTTTTTTTATTTTAAACACATAAACACATCAACAAAAACAAACACATGACTTAAAACAACATAGGAACAAGAAGTTCCATCGTATATCATACAGCAGTTCCGTATCAGTTTCTTTACAGTTAGTTAGTTAGTTAGTTAGTTAATTGCAGTTAGTTTTTTCCCTTCTATTTCTGTCTTACATTCATGGTCTCCTTATTCGTTATCCATTTTTATGTACAATTTCTATATTTATTTATACTTAGCTATTTATACCAAAATATTGTTTACCTATATTGTGTTTTACATTCTTACTGTCATTTATTCTCTTACATACAATTATAGGTATACATTCACATAGTTATTCTTTTTCTTTGCCATTCTTATACTTTTGTTATTCCATTTAAAAGGTTATAATATACAGTTTGAGTTGCTTTGTTTACCATCCCTAGCGCCTGTTGTAACACCACCTTATTTTCCCTTTCTTTTCTCCCTCCCTTCCTTCTCTCCTTCCTTCCTTCCTCCTCTCCTTTCCCTTCCTTCTTCCCTTACCTCTCCCCTACTCTTACCCTCTTTCTTCTCCTTCCTACCCTCTCTCCTTCTCGTTCTCTCTCTTCCTCACTCCTCTCTTTCTCTCCCTTCCACCCACCTCTCCTTACCTCTTTCTTCTTCCCTTGCCTCTCCTCCACTCTTCCTCTTCCTTTCCTACTATCGGAGAGGCAGTTTCTGTAAGCAGGGCAATAAAGATGAGGCTAGAAACAAGACCAGAATGTTTCCTTCCTGCCTTCTTTACAGGATTATCCCTGTAAACTGGAAAAAAACAAATGAAATTTCTTCCAACAACCGGTTCTCCCAACTGCTTAGAAAGTTAACAATCGGTTCTCCCGGATAGGTGCGAACTGGCTGAATCCCACCACTGGTACAGCTGCACATGGGTCAAAATGACCACCAGAGGCCTGAAGCTCCTAACTCTCTCTTTAACAGCTTCAGGGATACCTTGTCAAATCTGTCTAAAGGGTTACTTCCAGGGGTGCTTTTTTGATTCATTCCCAGGTAGAAGCCTGTGAACCTGTGCCATAGATAACAGGCCACTTTTAGCAAAGGGTCTCCCAGCTACAGATGTTGACAAACCCATTCCCTGGTGATAGTATATAGCCATTGGGAATTAATAGTCATTAATTGCCTTTTCTTTCTTGATAATTGAGAAGTGTACACGGAAAACTTCACCAATGTTTAGGACTATGATAGTATTTTTCCTAAACAACTTGCTATGGTTTGATCTGAACACAGGGATACTATATTCACACTGTTCTGCTGACAGAGGGTGGAGGAACAAAATGGAGAAAGATGTGGCCCAGGGTTCTGGCAGAGTTGCCAATAGGGAAATAAAATTTGGTGAGGGCAGCTTTGTAAAATCAAGGGGAAAGCCTTTTTTTTTTCCTTTTTCAATAGATACCTGTTCTGACCCCCCTCGTCCCCACACCAACACACACTCCGAGCCAAAGATAAGATACGGCATTTAATTAACAGACAGACAGGTCCTTGGCAGCAAAGCGGCACAGATAAGCTTGGGTAGCAATCCAGCACAGATAAGGCTTGACAGCAATCCAGTCTGCCAAGCTTCTAACAATGTTCTCCGACATTCATTCCTGCATTGACTTCTGCAAAAGGGGCGTGTGCACAAGCAGTCTTTTTATAGTCTGGAGAAGAGCCTAATGACCACCAGCTGAGTGCAATTAACTCCTGTAACTGCGCAACTGTTCCTGACGCCTATTAGCTCTTTGGTGCCAGGCATCCAGGAACAACTCACTGCGGGCATCTAGATCACTCTCCCTTGTCTCCTCCCCACTGGTCCAAGGCTCAGGTGCCTCCTGGTGGCCAACCAGCCTCTCTGCGCCCTGCTCGGAGTCGGAACCCTGTCCAGGGTCCTCCACATCCTCCAGAGCTGACTCATAGGGCCCCTCACTGTTGGAGTCTGGTGGCAGCTCCAATGGCTCCTGCTGGGCCACAACAGATACCTATGAACCAAACATATGAAAATGCAAACTAACTTCGATTAGCCACTTGTCTGAAATGATATAATGTCTTCTGCTTGAGCCGGGGTTTGGACTAGAAGGCCTCCAAGGTCCAGTCCAGTTCTCTTACTCTGCTGTTATTTCTTCCAGCGAGTTACTGGTTGTATCCTGTCCAATGTGAACACACCTTCGTTGACCCCAGTGGTTGGACAGCCCCAGAATGAGACCCCACAACCTATTTACCAGAACAGCAACCTTTCCAACAAGCCAAGTGCAGGTAAGAAAAAATGGAAAGCACAAATGTAGAAGCTCTTGAATATACAACCGTAATAAATGGGGTAACCCAGGTGAGAGAAGAGAACCGAACCTGTGATGGTGTTTCCTGTCTCAGGTGCCAAAATAATTGGCCAGATTAGATTTTTGGCACTTTGACATCTGGAGGGGAAAGCCATGTCCTGTTCCACCCAAAATGAGCAAAATGTTTCAGTCAGACTTTCTCATTCATCTTGATAATCTGTACTCAGGATAGCTGCCAGTCCCTAATTATAAACCTTCCACTAAAATGCATGTTGAGACATTTCAGACGTTCCTCATCCTTTCATCTGCTTTTTTCTCACCTTTCTGACTTGGCACACCTGGTTTTGCTCTTGGCTTCAGCAGGTGGTAGAGAGAGCGCGTAAGAAAAATTGGAGAAAAACCAACTGGAACAGCTGCTTGGAGTAGGTTTAATGACCCAGAGAGAATTTTTGTCTTGCAAACCACTAGCCCTAACTATGCAAAGAGAACCGAATATTAAAATATTTGCTTTCAAATATGAACAACTGCTGGGGGCAGAGAAAAAAAAGGGGCACGGAAATAGATCAGAGATGGGTTCCTACCAGTTCGCACCTATTCGGTAGAACCAGTTCGTCAAATCCACCAAACCGGTTAGAAGAGGTTCCACCAGTGGACCCGGAAAGCAGGCCACACCTACAGAAGAGGTTCCAAAAATTTTTGAAACCCACCACTCACACACACACACACACAGAGGCAGGCAGGCAGGCAGACAGACAGACAGACTGACAGAGAGAGAGAGAGAAAGAGAAAGAAAGGAAGAAATAAATAAAAAAGAACAAAGAAAGAAACAGAGTGAGAGAGAGAAGAAAGAAAAAAAGAAAAAAGGGGCAGAGAGACAAAAGGAAGGAAAGAGATAGAGAGAGAGAGACAGAGACAGAGACAGAGACAGAGAGAAATAGAGAGAAAACACATGGCCGGTAAGCCACTCCCACTAGGTCACATGGCTGGCAAGCCACTCCCACAAAGGAGGCCACACCCACAGAGTAGGTTCGAAAAATTTTTAAAACCCACCACTGAAATAGATCCTTTCACTTTTTGATCATTCAGCAGGTGGTATTTTCTTTAAATGTAACACAAGTGTCCGGCTAGATCTGATAGAGAGCCCATTTAGTTTAGCACAAGGAGGGCAAGTCATTTGGACTCACTGTGTCAAAACTTGGGAAAATTTCCAAATTTAATGTTGCTGGTGCCTACCCGATGATCAAAAGAGAAACATTTTTTTACTTATTCAATTTTTTTAAAAAAAAAATACAATCCAATCCCGTGTTATACAATGAAACAAACAGTTACACAAATAAAATATGGTTAAAACTCATTTTCAGAAAGTCTGGAGATGGTGTGAGAGCACGGCCTTTTCATGTGACTTTGGGAGGGTCTGGAAGGTGCACAAGAGCACACAATCACCCTCTGAAAATTGTGCAAGAACAGGATGTGCTTCAGAGGTGGGTTGCTAACGGTTTGGTCCGGTCTGGCCAAACCGGTAGTGAAATTCAGGCCTGGGTCACAGAACCGGCAGCGACCCAGGTCTGACACGCCCCCGAACTGGTTCTCCGGTGTCTTCTGCCATTGCCAGCACAGTTTTTAGTCAAATGCATATGTGAGGGCGATCTGGCTGCGACATCTGTCACCCCATTGATCGCCAGGGTGGATTCGGCTGATCTGGCTGGCTAGGCGGGTGTCCCCTTCCTCCCGCACCGCTCCATGTGCGTCCCTCCCGAAGCTGCGCGCTCGGTGGAAGAGGACGACCATCGCAAATAGAAGGAGTGTACCGATCTTCGGTTAAGGGTATACGATAGCTGCGCTCCCCTGCTAGAACCTCCAAACAAGCTCAAGCCAAATGCTTATACGCAAGCAACGCTTTCTAGAATAGTTGTTGGTCTTGTTGAACACTTGTGGGTTACCCAAAACATTATGTCACGTCACCTTTGATACACATCATAGGTTCACCACAGACGTGGGTTCCTACCAGTTCGCACCTATTCGGTAGACCGGTTCGTCAAATCTACCGAACCGGTTAGAAGAGGTTCCACCAGTGGACCCGAAAAGCAGGCCACACCTACAGAAGAGGTTCCAAAATTTGTTTGAAACCCACCACTGGTCCTTGGATATGATTATTCTACACTATCATGCTCCTATTTATAAAACTCAGTGCCTCTGTGAAAGGCAAGGATGACTACTGCGTTTGTGGTGCAATCAGAACATTGCGTGTGTTGAAGTTGTTTTAACGCAAACCAAAGATGCCTTTTAAAAAACAAGTTTACATCATATTCTTATGCATGCCAGTGCTGTGTGTGAGATCATTTAAGGTGGTTCTGACAAGTGTCGTCAGCATCTTCATATCCGGTCACATGGGCGGCAAGCCACTCCCATCCGGTCACATGGGCGGCAAGCCACTCCCACAAAGAAGGCCGCACCCACAGAGTAGGTTCGAACAATTTTTGAAACCCACCACTGGATCACCATCACTGGTTTAGCATCTCTGCATTGACCAGCCCTCATGTTCTAGCATTCTGAGATACATTACGATATCTATTTATACTTTATTAGAAAATCTGTTTTACTTTACTTTTAATGTGTGTATGCTCAAGATGATATACTATTTAAAAAAAAATCTACTTACACTTTATAAACACTTTTAATGTGCATGCTCAAGATGATATACTATTTTTAAAAAAATCTATTCATACTTGATTAAAAAATCTGTTTTACTTTACTTTTAATGTGCATGCTCAAGATAATATACTATTTTTTTTAAAAAATAAATAAAAATAAATTAAACTCAGTAGCTTAATAATAGCTGTAACTGCTCATTAGCTAGAAATGCCTGTTGAAGTATATGGATTTGGGTTTATACTTTATCGCATTAGCTAGAAATGGCTGTTGAAGGAAATGGATTTGGGTTTATACTTTCTTTACCACATATTATTTTCATTGTTGATTTTAATTATTTACATCTTTTTAAGTATCTTTGTTACCGAGTTTCATTTTAAATGAATGTTTTATAGTATTGCGAAAATAACTCCGTAGTTGGTGCTCTAAGTTAAATAAATATTTTAATTTTGACTTAATTTAGTATAACTTTTAAGCACATGGGTCAAAGTGGATTCTTGTTATATACTTAAACGGCAGAGGGGGAAATTGCATTTTAGTGATTTCCATCTGAATAAGAGGACACATGTTTTTGCTGTACAGTTCTCAGAAACAAATTCAGGTTGGGTTGCCAACAGCAGTAACACTTTGTCAAAGCAAGGATGAAAAAAAAATCTGGTGATCAAATCACAACCCCCATATGTTATTTTAGATTGTACAGGGGAAGCCACTGAATGAAGGGGAAATAATGTTTCATTTGTAAACCATAGTACTTCCAAGCTGTAGTAAATGCTGATTTTTTTCTGTTTTATCCTTCTTTCCTTAGCAAAACTTTTGGGGAAAGTGGGAGAAAGCCTTAGCAGGATTTGCTGTGTTCGTCCCCCAATGGAACGTTTCACTTTTGTGGGTAAGTTGTTGAAAAGAGGTTGTCTGAAGCCAGCTAAAACTTGTGACCTGTGACTGAAATTAGATTCTTTCCTAGATGTAGATGACCAGGCTGATCCTGAGGGAGGGATCAAACAGGTCATCAGTCACGAGTCCTTGTGTGCCCACAATAAATCTAAGTCTGGCCCACCTTGAATGCCTTCTTAATTCCCACTCATTTCCCTGGGGCTGCCCTCATTTTCATGGCTTCAACTGGTCCAGAATGCGGCTGCGCGGGTTATCATGGGGGCACGAAGGTGTTCCCATGTTACACCCCTTTTAGGCAGCCTGCACTGGTTGCCAGTTGTCTTCCGGGTGCGATTCAAGGTACTAATTATGACCTTTAAAGCGCTCCATGGCTTAGGCCCAGGATACCTGTGAGACCACCTACTGCCACCGGTAGCCTCCCATCGTCCAGTGCGATCCCACAGAGTTGGCCTCCTCAGGGTGCCGTCGGCCAGACAGTGTCAGCTAGCGACCCCCAGGGGGAGAGCCTTCTCTGTGGGAGCGCCTTCCCTCTGGAATGAGCTGCCCCCGGAACTTCGCATAATCCCCGACCTCCGGTCCTTCCGACACACCCTAAAAAGTTGGCTTTTCCAGCAAGCCAGCCTGGCCTGAACAAAACAAAACAAATTATTGATCATTGTTAATTTTAATTCAATTTTTTTTAAAAAAAATGTTAGTGTTGTACGCTGCTGTGAGTCCTTGGGAGAAGGGCGGCATATAAATCTAATAAACCTAAACCTAAACCTTACCTTTAGTAGCTCAGATTTTTGTAGAGAGTTTAAGCTTACAATAAATCTTTATACTCATCTGAACTGCCTGAATCTCTCGATTTCCCTGGTGCTTGACATTAGCTTTTCCTGTGGAGATTGTTTGTTGTATAACTAAATAGAACAGAATAGAATAGAATCAAATGATTTCTACCTACAATAGCTGATGATGGAAGTATGTTGGGCCTCTGGCAATACCAGTCTGCCTCAATTTACCCCAGGTATTTCGAGGACTGAGCTGAACACCAGAGGTGGGTTTCTACCGGTTCGCACCGGTTCGGTAGAACCGGTTCATCAAATTTACTGAACCGGTTAGAAGCGGTTCCACCAGTGGACCCGGAAAGCAGGCCACACCTACAGAAGAGGTTCCAACAAATTTTGAAACCCACCACTGACACACACACACACACACACACACACACACACACACACACACAGACTCACACAGAGAAAGAGAAAGAAGGAAGGAAGAAATAAAGAAAAAAAGAAAAAAAGAAAGAAAATGTGAGAGGGAGATGAAAGAAAAAAGGAAAAAGGGACAGAGAGAAAAGGAAGGAAAGAGAGAGAGAGAGAGAGAAAGAAAGAAAGAAAACATATGGCTGGCAAGCCACTCCCACCAGGTCACATGGCCGGCAAGCCACTCCCACAAAGGAGGCCACACCCACAGAGTAGGCTCGAAAAATTTTTGAAACCCACCACTGCTGAACACTATATGTGAATTACCTTGGATGTGTTTCAGAAAAGTTGGATCAATCCAAACTAGGACTGAACATGACTTTTTTTAGTATCTAATATGATACTTGATTTTCAATTTTTCAGGCATCTTTCAGGCTCAAAAATCCTCTGGTGCCAATAACTGAATTAAACATTTAATATATTCTGGAGTTCAGAAGAATCTCTTAGGGACATACTAGATATGGAGGATGAAGTAATTGAAATAATGCATTCAGCATTTGGGCTCCCAAGCTTCTTCCACATTTGATCTCCTGCTTCATTCCAGCCACTGTTATTATCACTACTTAGAGCAGAACCCTCATTTTACTGTAATTACTTTTAATTAAACCCTTTATAAAAAGTGCTCTAAGTACGATTGTGAAAGGGCAGGATAACTGATTGTGTAGTAAGAGTTGCTTAGTAAATATAGTGTTTTTTTAACTAAGAGATTTACCTCATTGTAGGTCATCCTGTGAAACATAATTTCAGCATTTTCTTTTCTTGCTTTCTAGATGAAAATGCTAATTTGGGGACTGTGATGAGATATGAAGAGATTGGTAAGTGAGCATCATCCATAGGATTGTAAAAGTGGGTATACTTGCATATAAAAGGGGCAGAAGGATTGTGGGTACTTTATTGCACAATTGATGTTGATATTCGTTGGGAAAACAATGCATATGTGCAAAGATTGGGTAGGTTATGGGGGCTGTAACGCACGATGGGGAAGACTGGAATGATATCATCTACAAAGATACCACTGAATTCTGCAAAAACTCTTGAAAAGCTGTGCATTACTTGGAACTGATTTCAGTCAGGGCTTTAGAACAGTGGTCTCCAACCTTGGCAACTTTAAGACCTGTGGACTTCAACTGCCAGAGTTCCTCAGCCAGCTTTGCACAATCACAATTTACAGTGCCAACTTTGCCATCTCAGTCTTGAACCTGAGGCCCGGGACATGGATGAATATGAGCTGCATGGAAGTGAAGGCATCTGCTTGGAGGAGATTGCAGCTACTGAGATCTGAACATGCCTGTAGAAGCTGTAGTGAATGGGCCACACTACCACAATGGGATACTGGCCAGGCTGGAGCATGTCTCTCTGGGATTTTGTCTGACTGAGCAACTGAGATCAGTAGTGGAAAGAGATACCTTTCCAGTTGTAAAATCCCAGTGATAGAACTCACAACACAGAAACTGCAACTCTCTTTTAAAGCCTGGTCTTTTCTGCTCTTCTTCCTTTTTTCAAGTCTTTGTACCAAGGCAAAGAGATTAGTGGGGAGTGGTTATCCAGGGGGAACATCTCAATAGTTGAATCTCTTTTCTTCAGAGCTTCGAATCTTGCTGCTGTGTGGAAGTGATCTTCTGGAGTCCTTCTGTATTCCAGGCCTTTGGAATGAAGCTGATGTGAGTACATAACAGGAGATGGTCAAAGCTGGGATCTTCCTTCCTTCCTTCCTTCCTTCCCTCCCTCTCTCCCACCCATCCTTCCTCTCCATTTACAGACAGTAAATACTGATTTAGCAATATATACTTCCTGGGGAGTTTTGTTAACTTTGTGATGGCTTGGGAAATCATAGAGCCGAGGTGGCGCAGTGGTTAAATGCAGCACTGCAGGCTACTTCAGCTGACTGCAGTTCTGCAGTTCGGCTGTTCAAATCTCACCGGCTCAGGGTTGACTCAGCCTTCCATCCTTCCGAGGTGGGTAAAATGAGGACCTGGATTGTTGTTGGGGGGCAATATGCTGACTCTGTAAACCGCTTAGAGAGGGCTGAAAGCCCTATGAAGCGCTATATAAGTCTAACTCCTATTGCTATTGCTATAGATTGACAGTCTACTTCCACTTTCTCTGTTCGTGGCCTCCTTTCCCCCAGTTCTGACAATAGTAAAAGGACAATGGTGATTTTTACAGTGTGGTTATAGAGGCCTTTGTTTGTAATATAAATAAATATAATTTCATATTTCAGTAGTAGGAGTTTATTAGTTGATTCCTCTTACAACCATATAAAAAAAAATAGACAGCTCTTGCCAAATTTATTTTAAAATGATTTACCCACAAGGATTTGGGTAAGGAATTGATTCAATGTTCTTATGAATGCATATGCTGGTTCAGCCTTTGAATTGGGTTTTCTCAAGATCTGAGGACTGCAATTCCTTTTAGGAGAAAGTTTCTGTAAATATACGCTTCCATAAAATATATTCATTCTAATTTAAACAGATGGAGGTGATAGTGGGAGACTTTGGCATTGTTGTGGTGCCACGGGATGGTGTTGATACCGAGAGAATCATGAGCCACTCCTCTGTACTTCGCAAGTATAAAGTAAGTTTTATTGTTTTTATTCTTCTAAAACTGCAGTAATTAATGGACTTTAGGCCGGCACTCAATCCTGCTTTCCTGAACCTCCCTGGTTGCATACGTGTCAGCTCTCCCAGGTAAACCAGACAGGACACATGACTAGATGAGATAATTCTACTGTATTGTAAAGATTCAGTAAAATGATCTTGCAAGTCTGAAGATACAAACTTCCTGACACCATTCTTAGCTGCCCAAACAATTATGGCAGATTCTTCCTAAATTTCTTCCTCTGAACATTAATCCACTGGGGCTCCTGCTTCTCTTGTCTGATTGTTTCCTAGGCAAAATCTCTTTCCCTAAAACCCCAACATCACCCACACACATTCCATTACAATGCAGTTGCCCATTTCAGGTTCTTCTACAATAGGGGCAGAGGTGGGTTTCCTACCAGTTCGCACTTATTCGGTAGAACCAGTTCGTCAAATCTACTGAACCGGTTAGAAGAGGTTCCACCAGTGGACCCGGAAAGCAGGCCATACCTACAGAAGAGGTTCCAAAAAAATTTGAAACCCACCACTGCCACAGACAGACGGACAGACAGACAGACAGACAGACAGACACAGAGAGAGAAAGAGAGAGAGAGAGAGAGAAAGAAAAAGGAAGGAAGAAAGAAAGAAAGAAAAAAAGAAAAAAGAAAGAAAAAGAGTGAGAGAAAGAGATGAAAGAAAAAAAGAAAAAAGGGAGCGAGAGACAAAAGGAAGGAGAGAGAGAGAGAGAGAAAGAAAGAAAGAAAGAAAGAAAGAAAGAAAGAAAGAAAGAAAGAAAGAAAGAAAGAAAGAAAACACATGGCCGGCAAGCCACTCCCACCAGGTCACATGGCCGGCAAGCCACTCCCACAAAGGAGGCCACACCCACAGAGTAGGTTCCAAAAATTTTTGAAACTTACTACTGAATAGGGGGCAGGAACCCTACTAGAATTCTGTCTTCTAGGTTTCTGAGAAGGTTACAGCCAGGGCAGTAGAAGAGCTTTGCCTGGAATTGGCTAAGTGGGAAAAACTTTGGATACTTAATCAGAAACTAACAATGGCTACGGCGTATAAAGAAAACCTGTATAAGATGTTCTATAGATGGCATCTCCCACCCAGCACGGCTCTCCAAAATGTTTAAAAATCTGGCCCCAAATTCTTGGAAGTGTAAAAAAACACCAGGGACTTTTTATCATATGTGGTGGACGTGCAATGAGGCAAAAAATTGTTGGAAAATGATTCAATCATGAACAAATGGTGGGAGACCAAATCTTGTTTAAACCGGAAGCTTTTCTCCTAGGTATAATACCAGAGGGGTTTAAGAAAGATACACTTTATTTAATTATTCATGTACTAACTGCGGTGCATATAATTAATTCACAATATTGGAAAAAAGAAAACACACCACCAGAGCTAGATATAATCAGAAAAGTGTTGGCCTGCGCGGAAGCAGATAGGCTCCCTCTTGAACTTAAAAATAAAGGGGAATCGGAATATTTTGAAGTCTGGAATAGATTTTATGACTGGTATAAGAGAAGGTGGCAAGACCTTCAACTCTTGTGCTCAAAATGCCAATTCAATACAACTTCACTTTCCTCTATTTTTTTTTAAACATAGAGCTCAGAAAAAATGGGACGAGGGCGGGGTGGTGGTGTTTGGCATCCTAAGGTAAGGGTGCCATAACTGAAAAGGCCCTTCTATTGAGTTTACAAATCTTAGATGCCAATATCCTGCTTCAGTGAGCATGTGGAAAGATTAGTGCTCACATCCCTGAAAATGTTTCCTCCGCAGAACAATATCCTGGTTGTGAAGGATGACGTGAATCACCCAATGGCTATTGTCAGTTCTACTAAAAGCAGGTGAGTGGGGAGAAATGGGCTATGACTGGGGAAGGTGACTTACTGGGAAAGGAACAATGCAGCAGCAAGATAATTAAGAAACTGGTTTGGTTCAAGGGGCAGCCATCTATTCAAGGATAATAAAGATAGTTCTCGACTTATAGCCATTCATTTAGTGACAGTTCAACATCACAACAGCACTGAAAGAAGTGACTTAAAACTAGTACACCCACATCACACCTATCCTCCGCGAGCTGCACTGGCTACCGATCGGTCTCCGGATACACTTCAAAGTGCTAGTCGTAACTTATAAAGCCCTTCATGGTATTGGACCTGGGTACTTGAGAGACCGCCTGCTGCCAATTACCTCCCAAAGACCCATTAGATCGCACAGGGTCGGCCTCCTCCGGGTTCCATCTACCAGCCATCTGGTAGTAGTCATCTGGCTACTACCCGGGGGAGGGCCTTCTCTGTGGCAGCTCCGGCCCTCTGGAACGAACTCCCCGCAGAGATTCGGACCCTCACCTCTCTCCCTGCTTTCCAAAAAGCTGTTAAAACCTGGCTTTGCTGGCAGGCCTGGGGTTGATGAGTTCCCCTCCCCTCTCGACCTGTGTGGTTATGTGATTCTTGGCTATTTTAACTATTTGTATTGTGTTCTATGTTTCCCCTTCCCCTTTTGAGTTGTTCGCCACCCTGAGTCCCTCCCGGAAAAGGGCGGCATATAAATAAACCAAATCTAAATCTAAATCTAGTCCTCACACTTAACAACTGTCACCGCATCCCTATGGTCATGCGATCAAAAACCAGAGGCTTAGCAGCTGGCATGTGTTTATGACAATTGCACTGTCCAGAGAGCATGTGATCGCCCTTTGCAACCTTCCCTACTGGCTTCCGACAAGCAGAGCCAATGACTGCCTGATTCAGTGGTGGGTTTCCAAAAAATTTGGAACCTCTTCTGTAGGTGTGGCCTGCTTTCCGGATCCACTGGTGGAACCTCTTCTAACCGGTTCGGTAGATTAAGCGCTGCCTTGTCTCGCAGCCGGGGCCGCTCCGGGCCGCCAGCCGCTGGCACACGCTCCTGTGAGAGCCTCTGTGTAGTGCCGGGAGGCCGCGGAGACGCTTCGCTCCGCTTCTCATCCAGCCTTCCCCCAGAGGCGATCCGGGACTTCCAGCGGCGGAGCCTGGAGAAGCAGGCCGGGGCAGCGGGCGGGCGGCAGCAGCGGGGGTGGCGGGGCACTTTGCATCGCGGGAGCCGCCAAGCGCCTTTGCTGCAGACCCGGGCGCTTGGCTGCTCCCGCGATGCAAATCCCCCCCCCCGGCCGAGGCCGACCGCTGCCCTGCTGAGCTGCTTCGCAAAAAGATGCCCAGCTGAGCCTCACCGGGTATAAACCTCACCGCACGCCACTGCTGTGGAATGACCTACCCGTAGAGATCCGGACCCTTCCCATTCTCTCGGCCTTCCGAAAAGCCACTAAAACCTGGCTATTCCGGCAGGCCTGGGGCTGTTGACATCATGAATGAGGTCCAGCCCCACCTAGATTGAGTGTATGGTGTGTTGTTTTTTAAATTGTTTCTTTTTATTTTTAACTCCTTATTTTAATTTGTTTCTGCAAGCCGCCCGGAGTCCTACGGGATTGGGCGGCATATAAATTTATTAAAAGTTAAAGTTAAAGAGTCTCTTAGAAATGGGCCAGCTAGCAAATTATACAGGGTTAGCCTAGGAAGAACCAGAAGATGGGTAGGCTGTCTGGCTTTAATGTAACTTGATTAATGCTTTCTCTTCCTTCTTCTTTCTCTCCCCACCCTTCACAGACTGGCCCTTCAGCATGGCGATGGCCATGTGGTGGATTACCTGTCTCAGCCCGTCATTGATTACATCCTTAAGAGTCAGCTGTACCTGAATGCCTCTGGTTAAAGCTCCTGCTGGCATTGTGGCAAAGCTGCCATGTGGCGCCACCTTCCTATGATTGTTCATCACGGTTCTCTTTCTCACTCTTGTTTCTTTTTTCTTTTTTTCAATGCCTCTTGCGTGCATCTGCCTATTCCACTCCGATTTTTCCCCCCCGCAGCCCCGGGAATTGCTGCCTACAGCTAACAGCCAAGTACATATGCCATCAAGCCACCCTTCTCCCCCTTGAAGTTAGGAAGGGAAAAGGGTAAAGAATATCAGGCACTATTGCTTATAGGGAGAAGATTTAGATTGCCCTTCCCAGCATGCAACAGAGGAAGCAGCATTACCTGACTTTCCAGCATGGTTTGGAAGCAGGATTGGTGGCTCTTCTGTTTCCCTTCCTCTCTCCCTCTGTTGGCTAAATAAATCTCGGTCGGGCTCTTTATTTTTACTGTTTCTCGTTGGCTTTCTCAACACCCTCCCACCCCCCTCACTCCCAAATTGGCTTTTTTTTAATAATTGCCACCCTTTACCATGACAATGAGATTATTAAAATCTAAAAACGCCCACCAGATATTTTAGGTCATTGATAGAAGAATTTCGAAACGAACACACACAAAACGAGAGAAAGCAGAAAAATAGAACCTTAATGCTTTTCTGCGACGGGAAGCTTTTTTTTAAAAAAAAGGTTATTGGAGAAAAGGGGTAAAAAACCTCAGTTTGCTTCATCTTTAGCATTTCTCCCTCCCCTCTCTCCCTCCCCCCCCCATTGTAAATAGATATCTGTTCCGGAAGGAGAGGATGACATGTTTTTTATTTCGGTCACTGTTGTATACTCTCGCGAGCCACAGAACCCAGGTTCTCTTGAATGATAGTTAGTGATGTGGCCCTGTTTCTGGATTTTGATGTCCTTCAGAAACCCATTTGGAGTTTAACTACTTGTCATGGTGTACCGTGGCTGGTTTTGTTAATTGTAGGCTCTCTCCATTCATCATTTTCTTCTGTCGAGGAAGTACATGTATATTTCTTGTAGGCAACAATTGTACATGGTCCTACAGTCTGGAAGCTTGTTTTCCATGGGTCTTTTTTCCCTTGACGGAAGGAAACTGCTGATCGAGTTTATGCTGTAAAATAGACACTTTACCCTCCCTACGAAAAGCAAATCCTCTCCCGAAACACAACAACAGTGACAGAAAAGCTGCCCTACAGCTGGAGTAGGTTAAATGGTCCGCCAATACTGCTGTTTAGTAGCGTGCGCATGTTATGGACACTTGAGAGGGACTAGGATCATTAAAGAACATCAGTGTGGCAAAAGGCAGCCGTGACCCGTCAAATGCGCGCCCGACAAAAGCTCGTCAACAAAACCGCGGCAAGAAAACAGTGAGGACAAAATCGCACCCACAGAAGCGCGGAGATAAATGGGCGCTGACGAAAGCGCGATTAGGGTTAAGGTTAGGGTTAGGGTTTGGGTTTGGGTTAGGGTTAGGGTTATTACATTGTTTTCACGTTTGTTGATGGCGCGCTTTCGTCGGCGCGCATTTATCAGCGCGCTTCTGTGGGCGCGATTTCCTCCGCGCTGTTTTCTCGCCGCGGTTTTGTTGCCGCGGTTTTGTCGAGCGGGCATTTGTCGGTGAACCAAGGCAGCTTCACAATGAGGAAAACAGCTGGGGGGGTTTCTACGCTACTGGCGGTGTATCACACAGAGCAGGAGGATCCAGTTCAGCGATGGGGAGGAACCTTAGTGACGATCCTTTTTATGAAATAATAATAATAATAATAATAATAACCTGTTTATTTTGTGCTGTGTGTTTATTCATTGAAACGAGTTTGCCTGTTTCAGACTGCAAAGTTGGAAGTATTTAATTAGGAAGGACGGAACTGGTTTTAAAAAAAAAGAAACCAGCCAGAAAGATGGGGATTTTTTTTTTAAGAAAAAAAAAAACGAAGTTGAAGTGTTACCGTGTTTTAATACTCTTCTATTTATGTCGTTTCTCTCTTTTTTAAAAAAAAAACTATAGCCAGGGAAGCACTTTAGTACTAAGATTGATGTGGGGGAGGGTGGGTAGAGGAATGGGTTTCTAAATTAATGCCCATTGCAAGAATTAATGTCAGTGCCTGAAATCTAAACCGTACTCTAAAAAAGTTGGACTATCACGATCAGCATTTACATCTGTGGCTATTATGCTACTCTTTTATTCTCACAAATGTTGTTTTTTTATATAAATAAGAAGGCTGCAGAAGTAGCACTGGGGGGAAATAAAATACCAGATGGCTGGTAATGTCATGTGGATTTCCCTGTGAAATGTGAGCAAACAAGGTAATGACAAATGTCCTTCTGAATTCCTTGTGCGCACAATCTCAGATGTGAACTGTTGCTTATGAGAACCAGCTGCCATCCAAACAAGCACTTAGAAGCCTGACAGAACAGCTGAGGACAGAGGTGTCTTGATGAGGCCCATCCTCATCGTTCACTGTAGCACCCAAAGCATTGAGTACTCCTGGGTGCTCACCGCTAGCATAGGCCGATGTACAAGAGACAGTGTCTTTGATAAGAATTTTTCTACTCAGAGAAGACTTCGATAGCCTACATTGCTAGATAAATCGCCCTCCTGCTGTCCTGTGAGACATATCAGCTACAACTTCTAAAGCACTTTCTCATTCACTTCCTGCTGCGATCCACTGTTGGTTTTAATGCCAAGCTGCAAGTTTCAACGCCCACCAACCCCATAGTCAACCCTGTGTGCGCGCATGTGTGATTCTGTCTGTGTGTGTGTAAACCTAGCCTTCCCAAAAGGCGTAAAGGACAATTTTGGTTGGACACACAAACAAGTTAGGACATGACAAGGAAATAACAGGATGATCTCTCCATTTCTCTGAACAAAAAAAAAAGATGGGTAATTGGGGCCACTTTCCAATTTCATCCAGTTTAGGACAGCATGCCTTAGAAACGTAGCATTGTGATACAGATGATGTATATAAAGTCTTACTACCGTACTCTTTGCCTTCATATTCTCAGTTATGCTTATAGTTGTGGGGGGAGAGGGGAGCAAGTGTAGCATCCATTTGGAGCAATGTTTCTAACCTTAGCAACTGTGGAGGTGTGGACTTCAACTCCCAGAAATCCCCAGGCTTCCAGGAGCTGAAGTCCATACCTCTTAAAAGTTGTGATTCGGAGCATGCCGGAGTGGGATTGCTTTGGTAAAAGTTGGAGATTTGACTATCAGACTGATTTTACCTTGAGACAAAATATGGATTTTTAGCTACGCAGGGAAGGAAGGAAAATTCTTTGTCGTTACAGAACCTGCCCTTTTAAAACTAAAACTTTTGCTTTGTTTAAAAAAAAAATGTTAAAAGGAAAAAAAGATTTGAAAAATGTCAGTTTTACACTGATGTAATATGCTGGAGTTCGATCATTATTGCTAAAATGGTCACGATCACCAAGACAATGTTGAAATTGGAAAAAAAAATGTTTAAAAAAGATATCAGAAATAAAATTATGCGAATTAAATTTTTGTGGGCTTTTAATGTCGCTTTGATATTAGGAAATTTGGGAGCATATTTTCTGTTTGCAGTGTGACAAAAGGTTTCTTCTGTCCTTACAAAAGATTAAAACAAACTGCGGTAGATATAGTGTTCAGCTGTAAAAACATCCTACGCTGAACACACTGGCAGCATTTTGTGTAGAAGCAGAATCCTGTTAGAAAGCAATACATCGTAAACATATTATTTTTTTCCGAAATCTCTCAAATTAAACCCTTACATAATGGCATAATTTATATTTTTATGGAACAAATAGATATCTTGCTTTTACTTCAGGAGCGTGGTCTTTCCATTTCAATATTTCCTGTAAGAACAAATTTGTTGGGAGTACTGTACCCCTAGACTCAGAGACTGTGACCGACCCCCCCCCAAATTAATGGTGGGGGATAGATTTCATTGGTGTAGACAGGTGTGTCAAACTGGTTGCCTGTAGGCCAGGCGTGTCATGCACAGGCCACACCCACCCCATCTCCACGCATGGGGAAAATGTCACGTGATGACAACATGACGCTACACGTTTAACACCTGTGGTGTAGCTGAATAGTTCATTACATACCTTGCAGTATGGGCCCAGATATATTTGTTTGCAAAGGATTGTCCAAAATACCTGAATGAGGTTACCAGTAAAAAGATTAAAGTCTGTAAGATTTCTTCCTGTTGGGTTTTATTGAATCATTTGTTCTAACTAAGACTCCGACAGCGAGGGGCCCTATGAGTCGGCTCTGGAGGATGTGGAGGACCCTGGACAGGGTTCTGACTCTGAGCAGGGACCAGAGAGGCTGGTTGGCCACCAGGAGGCACCTGAGCCTTGGACCAGTGGGGAGGAGACAAGGGAGTGTGATCCGGACGTCAGCAGTGGGGAGGAGACAAGGGAGTTGTTCCTAGATGCCCGGCACCAGAGAACTAATAGGTGTAAGGAACAATTACGCAGTTACAGGAGGTAATTGCACTCAGCTGGTGGTCATTAGGCTCCTCTCAAGACTATAAAAGGAATGCTTGTGCACACGCCCCTTTTTGCAGAAGTCAACGCATTAACTAATGTTAGAGAACAGTATTGTGAGCTTGGCAGGCTGGATTGCTGCCAAGGCTTATCTGTGTTGGATTTCTGTCCTGGCTTATCTGTGCCGGTTTGCTGCCAAGGACCTGTCTGTCTGTTAATAAATTCCATAAAGTGTTTTGGTGTGGGACGGGGGGGGGGGGGTCAGAACAGATTACTATATTTTTGAATGAAATTCCTGCTGGGATACACCCTAACAGCTGTTTTACTGGGAGAGAGGGGCTTTATTAATGTGAACAAGCAAAAATATAACCAGTTCATATTCATTCTAATTGAACAAACCATTTATTATGATTTTTTCATGTGCCACCATTTCAACCTATCCTTTTTTCTTAATTTAAACTCAGCAGATCCTACTTCGTATGTCAGGAACTGATTCTGAATCTCAGCAGGAAAGAATAGAACCATAGTGTGTAATAAATCTTGGGACAAGAGCTGAATCACCCAAATTGACGAAATGACCTGAATGCCACACCCAGCCTGAGGTGATATACCATAGGTACCCCCCCTCCAAAAAAAAATCAGCCCCTCATGGACAAACCCTGACGTTTGTCCATGGCTTGGTGTTCTGACCCCCTCCTCCATCCAGTAATGACTGCCGAGACAAGCTTAACTGGAATGTACTTTATTAGCAAGAAACCAAAACCTTGGTGGCTGAAAGCCAAGCAGAACAAACAGATAAGGACCCTGGCAGCAACTCAGACAAACCTTGGCAGCAATCCAGGCTGCCAAGCTAGTTACCAAAGTTCTCCAACTTTTAGTCAATGCGTTGACTTCTGCAAGAGGAGCATGTGCACAAGCAGTCTTTTTATAGTCTGGAGAGGAGCCTAATGACCACCAGCTGAGTGCAATCACCTCCTGTAATTGCGCAACTGTTCCTGATGCCTATTAGCTCTTCGATGGTGTGCATCCAGGAACAACTCACTGGCGTCCGGATCATTCTCCCTTGTCTCCTCCCCACTGGTCCAAGACTCAGGAGCCTCCTGGTAGCCAACCAGCCTCTCTGTGCCCTGCTCAGAGTTGGAACCCTGTCCAGGGTCCTCCACATCCTCCAGAGCCGACTCATAGGGCCCCTCGCTGTCGGAGTCTGGTGGCAGCTCCTGCTGGGCCACAACAGCTTGGTAAATGGAGTTGATGAAAATCTGCTTCTCCAGCAAAATCTTCAAGGTCTCTCAATGGACCACTGCCCTTATTAAATTCTTCCCTTCCTAGTTTGTCATTTAGTAAGTGGAGAGAAATTAAACGAAGGAAAATGGAGAACTAACACATCTAATCAAAGGTAGGCCTATTCATATGAGCTTATGTAAGCTGTGTATAAGGGCCAACAACTTCCCTGCTTGGGGAATTGTCTTTCCACCAGTTAATTGAACGTTCTACTAAACTCTCCTTCCCATCACAGAATGAGAGTTACCCCAATCCCTGGCCTGAGGTAATTATTGTAAAGGTCTATGGATAGATACATGTTCCATCTCTCATATGATTACAGCCATCAGACATGGTAGTAGGGGAAATTGTTTTTTTGAAAAGAAAAGGTATTTCTAGGACGCTTAGTGGAAAAGTTAATTATTCATTGCCTAGAATTTTGATAATTTTTTTTTATCATTTATCATTTATACTTTATTTGTATGCCGCCCTTTTCCCTGAGGGGACTCAGGGCGGCTCACAGTTGAAGGGGGGGGGGGGAGACAGACAAGTTACAAACATAGAGTCATACACCGTTAAAAACACAACAGTCACACCATTCGAGTGGGGTTACAAGTCGTTAGCCCCAGGCCTGTTGGAACAGCCAGCTTTTAAGGGCTATGCGGAAGGCCTGGAGGGTGGTGAGGGTACGAATCTCCACGGGGAGTTCGTTCCAGAGGGTCGGAGCAGCCACCGAGAAGGCTCTCCTCCGGGTAGTTGCCAGTCGACATTGGCTGGCTGATGGAATTCGGAGGAGGCCTAATCTATGCGATCTTATTGGTCTAGAGGAGGTAATTGGAGCAGAATAAATTTAGCAGGGTGCAGCAACATCTATTTTCTTCTGCTGAATCACAATTGAAGAAAGGAAGATCAAGGGCTAAATATAGCGGAGAGTCATGGGTTAGATGAACCGTCTAAGATAGCATCGTCAGGTGAAACCAGAAAACTACATAGGATTTTATATATTGGAAGATACATACACTACCTATCCAGCCTCTTCCACACTGTATTCTTTACGGTTGGCTTCTCTGTCATGTCAAAAGATTGTTTCCCCCTTGAGTGTGGGGGCTTGATTGACATTCCCTTCAAATTGTGCTGCTGCTGAAAGGTAGCTGTTGCCTCGGAAGGCAGAGTAAGGAAATTGCCCTCCCAACCGGATGAACAGACCTTCCAAGGGACCTGTTCGGTGGAGTCACAAGCCGCCATTCTTATAAGGCAGGCATCTCTTCATTTCACCCCAAAATCATTTGTCTAACCCTGATGTTTGTCCACGGCTTGGTAAATGGGGTTGTTGAAAGGTCTGCTTTCCCACCAAGGCCTTCAAGGTCTCTCAATGGCTTGTACGTTGTAACAATTTGGAGGAAGAGTATCCCGAATCACCTCCAAGTTCTTGATATCTGCAAGGATCTCAGTAATGGTACTATCCAGTGTCTGGACTCGAAGCTTCTGCCGGCTGGTTGTTTCCTCCAGTTGCACCAACATTTTTTTCAACTGATTGTTTCTTGTTCTGGCGTTGCCAAGATCAGTTTCAAGCTTGTTCACACTTTGATCGTCCACATCCTCCAGTTGTCCTAGCAAAAGAGTAACAGAAGAAAATGTTCTGCTAAACCCATAATTCCAAACTGCTGCATACGTAGCTGCCTCATCCTCCAAGTATCAAAGCCACTGAAGTCATTAGCAAGTGGACAGTTTTTTTCTGAGATTCCTCTGGGAAATGACAAGGTTTATGACGAACATATCCTTGAGAAAGGCAGATAACCTAGACCCTTTTCAATATGATTTAAGATCTGGTTATGGGACTAAGACAGCATTAATTAAACCAGAGGCGGGTTCCTACCAGTTTGCACCTATTCGGTAGAACCAGTTCGTCAAATCTACCGAACCAGTTAGAAGAGGTTCCACCAGTGGACCCGGAAAGCAGGCCACACCTACAGAAGAGATTCCAAAAAATTTTTGAAACCCACCACTGGTCCTTGGATATGATTATTCTACACTATCATGCTCCTATTTATAAAACTCAGTGCCTCTGTGAAAGGTAATGATGACTACTGCGTTTGTGGTGCAATCAGAACATTGCGTGTGTTGAAGTTGTTTTAACGCAAACCAAAGATGCCTTTTAAAAAACAAGTTTACATTACATTCTTATACATGCCAGTGCTGAGTGTGAGGTAGTTTAAGGTGGTTCCGACAAGTGTCGTCGGCATCTTCATATCTGGTCACATGGGTGGCAAGCCACTCCCATCCGGTCACATGGGCAGCAAGCCACTCCCACAAAGGAGGCCACACCCACAGAGTAGGTTCGAACAATTTTTGAAACCCACCACTGAATTAAACTATGTTTTCCTGAAAATACAACCTACTCCAAAAGTAAGTCCTAGCTTGATATTTTCACATGGACCCAATATAAGCCCTACCCCCCAAATAAGCCCTAATTAAGACGCCACCCACTCCAGGGTGCATAGATAAAATAGCAATAGCAATAGCAGTTAGACATATGCTGACTCTGTAAACTGCTTAGAGAGGGCTGAAAGCTCTATGAAGCGGTATATAAGTCTAACTGCTATTGTTATTGCTTTGAGCTGTTCTATGTGTATTTATGTGTGGCCTAGTTGGGTATCCTTTTGGGGGGGGAGGGTATTTGATTGAAGTGGCCATTATCTTGTACTGGTTTCGCTCCCTTCCTCTGGAATCAGTTTTGGTGTTGATGGAGGGTGGAGGACCTCAGGTCACTCACCCCATTCCTGATTAACATTTACATGAAGTCTCCTTGGATGAGGTCATCTGAAAGGATGAAGTATCATCAGTATGATGATGCTCAACTATACTTCTCTACCCTCATGGCTCCAGTAGCAATAGCAATAGCAGTTAGACTTAAATACTGCTTCATAGGGCTTTCAGCCCTCTCTAAGCGGTTTACAGAGTCAGCATATCGCCCCTACAGTCTGGGTCCTCATTTCACCCACCTCGGGAGGATGGAAGGCTGAGTCAACCTTGAGCCGGTGAGATTTGAACCGCCAAACTGCAGATAGCAGTCAGCTGAAGTGGCCTGCAGTACTGCACCCTAACCACTGCGCCACCTCGGCTCTCAATGATCAACACGTTTGTTGTTGCCTGTTATCATTGACTTAACCCGATTGACTTTTCTTGAATCATCCACTAACAAAACCAAATTATGCTTTAGCCATAAGCGGAAACCACTTCGCTTCTTACCTATCATGCGCGAAACATCTTCTAGGAATCTGAGTGTGTCTTGGACAGCATTTCCAGTACTGGCAGCATTTGTTTTGGCTCTCTGGGACGCCTCAGTTATCTGGAGGAATATCATTAGTAGGATTATCTTAAGTAGGATTTCTAACAGAAACAGAAGTTTCTTCAAAGCACTCCATTCTAAAAAAGGCAGAGTTGGAAACTTACGCCTTGAGCCATGGAGGCGTCCATATCAATCGCCTTTGCCTTTTCTTGCAGTTCTTTCCCCACAAGATTGACCTCATGCTTCAGAGACATGATCCCACTCTCCAAGACAAGGACCCCATCTGCTGTCCGATTTGCTTCAAAGGCTAGCCTTCCTATCTCCTGGAAATGCAAATACAAGGGGGAAAATATAGAAAATCAACAGAGGATATTCTGATGGATATTTGAACAAAAAAAATTGGTGGCTTGATATGCAGAAGGAATAAGCAATTGTAAACATTTTCAAGCAATCCGACAAATCTGAGACACTAACCCCCCCCCAATGTTATGCTGACTCTGTAAACCACTTAGAGAGGGCTGAAAGCCCTATGAAGCGGTATATGTCTAACTGCTATTGCTATTGCTATCACAGCTCTAGATCAAATTGGCTCTCGATTTTTCTGACCCCTAACAGGTTTCTTTTAAGAGTTGAATACATGAAAGCATCTGTGACAGATTTCTGAATAATCTGAAGTTGTATCCAAATGCTAAGAACTTTCTATAGTTGCTGAAGTTTTGAAGGGCATCATGCTAGTCAACCTAAACCTTCAAGGATATAAAGTCAAATGAAAGCCAATCAAATTGTCATCCATCCTCGAGCTCACTAGTTCTTCCATATCCAGATTTCTAACCCTAACACTCTCTTCCACTCCACTCCCCGGGGGAGAGCCTTCTCTGTCGCAGCTCCAGCCCTCTGGAATGACCTCCCCATGGAGATCCAGACCCTTACTACCCTCCCGGCCTTCCGCAAAGCCACCAAGTCCTGGCTGCTCCAGCAGGCCGGGGGGCTTGTGAAATATCCAGCCCCACGGTAACTGTGAATGTTGCATATTTTAAAGTGTTGTTTTGTTTATTTATCCCCTTCCCTTGTTTATTGTAAGCCGCCCGGAGTCCTTCAGGAGTGGGCGGCATACAAGACCAATAAACTCAACTCAACTCAACTCCTCTGTACCTGATCAATATTCCCAGCAATCTCCCTTGCTTCGCCAGACATTCTCCTGGCTGACTCTGCTTCGTTAACAGCTTTGCCCAAGGTGGCTTCTACACGCCTCAGTTTTTCGCGGGCGCTTGCAACTTTGTTGATGATGAACGGTAATCTTTGTAGAGCATTCAAGGCTTCCTTTTGCTTGTCACCTACCTGAAAATTAAAATCTATAAACAGAAGGTGGAAAAAATAAAAATAAATGTTAAAAAAACCCCAAACGGACAGAGTAAGTTATCTTTTTTTGTGTGTCTCAGCTTTCTTGAATTATCACTTTCTAATACTCTGAGAGTAAAAGTTTGGGTAGGCTAAGGAGGAAAATTGTACGAGATATAGAATAAGGTGGACGTCAGGCAGAGAACTGGAGCCAGATGTTGTGACGTTGCAAGTTTAGAATCTGAATATCAAGCGCAGGGCTAAAATTTCCCACCCTCTAACTCTGGATATCCATTAATTTGATTTGTACCCTGCAGTGAATTCTCAGGACAACTTGCCAAAGGTGATCATAAACCATCAACTATAAAATTTAATCCAAAAAATCCAGCCCTAAAAATTTGATTAGGAAGCAGGATCCAATCTGGATCAGTCACCAGGACGAGAGAGGTTTAGTCTTCTGAGCTAGAGCCAGGGATGGGTTCCTGCCAGTTCTAACCTCTTCTCTAGAAGAGGTTCCACAAATCTACAGTGCCGTTTAGAACCGGTTCCAGCTCCCTCCCCACCACCCGTCCGCACATCATCAAGATGAAGAGCGAGAGGAGGAATTCTGGGAGTTGAAGTCCACAAGTCTTAAAGCTGTCAAGTTTGAACACCCCTGGAGTTTTTTTTTCTAAAGGGTTAGGGGCGCAAGGGTCTTGTAACTTGACAGCTTTAAGACTTGCGTGCTTCAAATGCCAGAGTTCCTGAGCCAACATTTTGGTTGCTAAGCAAGAGCGTTGTTAAGTGAGTTTCACCACATTTTACAAGTTGGTCACGCTCACCCAGTCACATGGCTGCCAAGCCACTCCCACCTGGTCACATGGCTGCGAAGCCACTCCCACAAAGCAGGCCACACCTACAGAAGAGGTTCTAAAAAAATTTGAAACCCACCACTGGCTAGAGCCCATCCTTAGGGAAAACATGAGAGAGAGAATTTCCCTGAGGATGACCCCAAAAGCTCGGAAGACAAAACCTCTGGTCCCAGCGACTGACCCAGACTGGATACTGCAACATTATCCTGGGACATGCAAGAGCCGAGGTGGCACAGTGGTTAGGGTGCAGTACTGCAGGCCACTTCAGCTGAGTGTTATCTGCAGTTCAGCGGTTCTAATCTCACCGCCTCAAGGTTGACTCAGCCTTCCATCCTTCCGAGGTGGGTGAAATGTGGACCCAGACTGTGGGGACGATATGCTGACTCTGTAAACCGCTTAGAGAGGGCTGAAAGCCCTATGAAGCGGTATATAAATCTAACTGCTATTGCTATTGTTATATTTGCCTTCATTCATGAGACAAATCTTCCCTAAATCTAAAACGTTCAACTACAAGCTTTGCCTCAAATGCCTGCTGTCATAAACATGTTTTTACTGGTTACTGAAAGATGAAGACAAAAGAGGATTTTCGAACCTACTCTGTGGGTGTGGCCTCCTTTGTGGGAGTGGGAGTGGCTTGTCAGCCATGTGACCTGGTGGGAGTGACTTGCCAGCCATGTGTTCTCTCTCTCTCTCTCCTTCCTTTTGTCTCTCTGTCCCTTTTTCCTTTTTTTCTTTCATCTCTCTCTCACTTTTTCTTTCTTTTTTCTTTTCTTCTTTCTTCCTTTCTTTCTCTTTCTCTTTCTCTCTCTGTGTGAGTCTGTCTCTGTCTGTCTGTCTGTCTGTCTGTCTGTCTGTGGTAGGTTTCAAAAAATGTTGGAACCTCTTCTGTAGGTGTGGCCTGCTTTCCGGGTCCACTGGTGGAACCTCTTCTAACCGGTTCGGTAGATTTGACGAACCGGTTCTACCGAACTGGTGCGAACTGGTAGGAACCCACCTCTGCCTTACACACACACTCACACACACCAAACATTTTAAAAGAATCCGAGAACTTATTGAAATAAACATCACGTTAAAGAATGTAAAGAATTGAGCAGCTTTTTCCTTGAGAGTTGTGGATTCACATCACATTCATGTGATGTGAATCCATTTCTTGTTAAGCTTTTACATGATCATCAGTTGGAGCCGAGGTGGCGCAGTGGTTAAATGCAGCACTGCAGGCTACCTCAGCTGACTGCAGTTCAGCAGTTCGGCTGTTCAAATCCCACCAGGCTCAAGATTGACTCAGCCTTCCATCCTTCCGAGGTGGGTAAAATGAGGACCCGGATTGTTGTTGGGGGCAATATGCTGACTCTGTAAACCGCTTAGAGAGGGCTGAAAGCCCTATGAAGCAGTATATAAGTCTAACTATTGCTATTGCTAACTATTCCTATCATAGCTATTTCTAGTCTGTCCTTCAATGAAGTTCTCAGCCATTTGTTACATACAATAAAATTGATTCCAAAAAGGTCCTTTGGAGTATGTAAAACTCCACATACAGTGTATAACCTCTGCAGTTTACACCAGCTTTGTCATCCCACCAGATCATCGAGCAGATGCAGAGATGAAATACCTCCCAAAGCCCATCAGAAACTTGCCATTTGTTTAGACCCATGTGAAACTCACCCCTCAGTTTCTTCAAGAGATTCTCAACATCATTGAAAGCAGAATCACCAGCATTCACTGCCTGTTGGGCTTTTTGCTTGGCAAGGTTGACACGAGACAACAATTGAACTGATGACTGTAAGCAGAAAGGAAGACGAGCATGAAAAGGCACAGCCTGAAAATTCAGGTCTACACCTATGCTATGTACTATGTATAAAGGGTTTGTTCTGAACCCTCTCGTCCCACATCAACAAACACTCCGAGCCAAAGATAAGTTATGGCATTTAATTACAGACAGACAGGTCCTTGGCAGCAAACCAGCACAGATAAGCCGTGGCAGCAATCCAGCCTGCCAAGCTCACAATAATGTTCTCCGACATTAGTTCCTGTGTTGACTTCTGCAAAGGGGCGTGTGCCCAAGCAGTCCTTTTATAGTCTGGAGAGGAGCCTAATGACCACCAGCTGAGTGCAATTACCTCCTGTAACTGCGCAACTGTTCCTGATGCCTATTAGCTCTTTGGTGCCGGGCATCCAGGAGCAACTCACTGCTGGCGTCCGGCTCACTCTCCCTTGTCTCCTCCCCCACTGGTCCAAGGCTCAGGTGCCTCCTGGTGGCCAACCAGCCTCTCTGCGCCCTGCTTGGAGTCGGAACCCTGTCCAGGGTTCTCCACATCCTCCAGAGCCGACTCATAGGGCCCCTCGCTGTCGGAGTCTGGTGGCAGCTCCAATGGCTCCTGCTGGGCCACAACAGGGTTTTGCCTACTAGGGACCTTTTACCTAAGACTCAGAAGGCCAACAATTATTTGCAGACCAGGTTCAGACTTCTATTATACTTTAGGGGATGTCTCCATGCTTTCTAGTGGGGATTCCTAAGAGTGACATAAATTTAGTCATATTTTTTAATATTCATATAGAAATGAAGAAAACAAACCGTAAACATGCCATAATGTCATAAAAATCCACGATTGAAATTTTGGTTGAAAGTTCTCTGCTAAAGAGCAAATACTTTATGGACCCCCAAACGTACAATATTATGTTTGATTACTGACCTGTCCGTCATTTTGTCCTTTTTCCAATAACAGTTTGATCTCTTCCTCCCACTTCCCTAAGTTGCTTTTCAACTGCTTGTACTCGACCATGTAGGTTTCCATGAAGCCAGATAAAGAATCCATTTTCTGCTGGAGCTGTCTGGCCTCCTCCTAAAACACCAGAGGAGAAAGTAATAGCAATAGCAATAGCAGTAGACTTATATACCAGCTTCATAGGCCTTTCAGGCCTCTCTAAGCGGTTTACAGAGAGTCAGCATATTGCCCCAACAATCTGGGTCCTCATTTTACCCACCTCGGAAGGATGGAAGGCTGAGTCAACCCTGAGCCGGTGAGATTTGAACCGCTGACCTGCTGATCTAGCAGTAGCCTGCAGTGCTGCATTTAACCACTGCGCCACCTTGGCTCTAAGTGAGGAAAGCAGTTAACCCAAAGAGGGCAAGCTCTGAAATTGATAGGACTTAACCCAAAAAGTAATTATTAGTTTGGCTTTTGTACTTCTGAAACCTGCAAGGTTGGTTATTCTCTTCCCAATGTCCACTACTCTCAGGGAAGTCCTGGTTTCTCAGTTCTTCTCACACACCATGTCCTTAGGACCAGTGGTGGGTTTCAAAAATTCCATCCTTCCGAGGTGGGTAAAATGAGGACCCGGATTGTTGTTGGGGGCAATATGCTGACTCTGTAAACCGCTTAGAGAGGGCTGAAAGCCCTATGAAGCGGAATATAAGTCTAACTGCTATTGCTATTGCTAACACAGAGCACAGCAAAGCCATCCTTGTGGATACAGCCAAAGTTTCTCTCTCCCCTTGCCGGAATATCCCTTGTTGAAGAAATAAACGCATGAAGCAAAACAAAGGGATTACTGGAAATCTCTTGGAAGAATTACGATCGATCACAAGTGCAAGACTTACCTGAAAAAACTGTGTGTCAGTCTTCGTTAAACGAGTCAGGGAGCCAAGCTGCTGTTGACTATCCTTGTAGGCCCTTTCAGCATTAGATGCAGCTTGGCTAGCATCAGCCTCCAGGTCCTTTGTCAGCAGCTGCAGCTCATCATATCTGGAGATCAAGTAAAACTTTTCAAAGTTTCAAAGTTTATAACATTTGTATGCCTCCCAATCCCGCAGGACTCCGGGCGGCTTAACAATACAAATACATCAAAAAGAATAGAAAGTAAGAAAAGATAGACTTAAAAACACACCATGCACTTCATTCCAAGTGGGGGCTGGACCATATTTTGGAGTCAACAGCCCCAGGCCTGCCGGAACAGCCACGTTTTAATGACCAAAGCAAATTGGTGGTAGGTAAGAGCTAATGGAATTCAAGAGGTAAGGTGGAATTAGATCTCTTATGGGCACAAAGGGAGTTGAGACTGATGACACATTTGACCTCTTCCTCAGGCTCAGCCTGGTCATCTCCTATGGTAACCCCACACAAAGCCCACTGTGATGTTCCCGCTATATTACAACAGCCCACCACCTCACTTTTTCTGGAGCCCTTGCACAGATGTTGTCCCAATACCTTCTCCACTTGCAAAGGCCTGCAGCAGTGCCAGTGCTTCTTGGGAGGCATCTTCTGCTGCCCTGGCTGCTTCCTCAATGGTATCTGCCAGCTGCAGGTTGACTGAGAAAAAAAAAGAAATAAACGAAGTGGGTGAGAGAGTGAAGCTTATCCATAGGCCAGCTGTTGTGACCCCAGCAGGAGCCATTGGAGCTGCCACCAGACTCCGACAGCGAGGGGCCCTATGAGTCGGCTCTGGAGGATGTGGAGGACCCTGGACAGGGTTCTGACTCCGAGCAGGGCGCAGAGAGAGGCTGGTTGGCCACCAGGAGGCGCCTGAGCCTTGGACCAGTGGGGAAGAGACAAGGGAGTGTGATCCGGAACGCCAGCAGTGAGTTGTTCCTGAATGCCTGGCATCGAAAAGCTAATAGGCGTCAGGAACAGTTACGCAAGTACAGGAGGTAATTGGACTCAGCTGGTGGTCATTAGGCTCCTCTCCAGACTATAAAAAGACTGCTTGTGCTCACGTCCCTCTTGCAGAAGTCAACGCATTGATTAAAAGTTGGAGAACTTTGGTAACTATCTTGGTAGGTTGGATTGCTGCCAAGGTTTGTCTGAGTTGCTGCCAAGGTCCTTATCTATTTGTTATGCTTGGCTTTCAGCCACCGAGGTTTTGGTTTCTTGCTATTAAAGTACATTTCAGTTAAGCTTGTCTCAGTATTTGTTATTGGGCAGAGGAGGGGGTCAGGACAGGCAGTTATCATCCTTCTCTCTTGCCCAAAGAATATGGGAGAACCATATTGGCAAAAATGCAAAGCAATTCACCATTGTCACTGGACATTATTTAAAAACTTCTTAATCTAACAGCTTCAAGATTTACAGTGGACAACTCCTTAACAAGTTGTTTGGTTGACACTTTTAAAGTGAGTCAGTGTAACGGAAACAATGCGCGTCAATCTGAAGCAGATTCACCTGTTTGCTAACTTCATGGCTTCGTTGGCTAGGATTAAGAACCTGTTCGAACTACTTCCAGTGGCATCTGAAGATGGAACAATCTGAGGAAGGGAAAAAGTAATATTAAGTTGTGATTCCATCATGACCCATATCTCTTGAACACAAACATGGAACAGAAGACCTATACTTGGCAATATTTTTCCAAGAGAAACAAAAATTGTTTCCTTAGCTGCAGCCCCAGACACTGAGTAGCAGTCTTCAATGGCATAAATCCCACAAGGATTAAAACATTCCTCAAAATTGCAGATTTTGTAAGATCTCTTACATTTTTCTACAAATATATTACTCCATGGCGGTGCCCTTAAGCTCAAATGTCTCTGTAAATCTCTTGCCTTGATGCTTCCAGCCTCAAAGTCCAAAGCGAAGGAGGTTTTATGGTGTAATGAGAGTGGGAATGGGGAAAGTTTTTCATTTTATTTGTTAATTTTAATGCTGCCCGTTTGACTATCCAAAGTTATTTTGGGCAGGTTCTTCGAAGAACAGGTGTCCCCAACCCCCTGGTCCGTGCCATGAAACCTGGCAAAGCCCCATCAACAGGATGCAGGCAGCACATGAAACCATGCCTCCTCTGGTCCATGGAAAAAACCTCTCTCCATAGAACTGGTCCCTGAATGCCCGAAAAGCTGGAGGCTGCTGTCCCAGAAGCTTCTGTATTGTTTCCACCCTAAAATTCTTATAGAAATGCTTACCCTAAAGTGTACGTGTGTGGGAGCGGCAGTGGTAGGTTTCAAAAATTGGTTGGAACCTACTCTGTGGGTGTGGCCTCCTTGTGGGAGTGGCTTGCCACCCATGTGACCGGATGGGAGTGGCTTGCTGCCCATGTGACCGGATATGAAATTATGAATTAGTACTTAGGTCGGTCCAAGTAGCTATTCAGAAGTTAGTGGTTAGAAGCAATCGTAAAGCAAGATATGGAATTAAAACCAGAAATATTTTGCTGGCTATTGAAAGGGAGTATAATATATATTTAATTTTACAGATGTTAGCAGCTGCTGGAATTGTGTTTGCACACACGTGGAAAAAGAGAGATATGTCAATGAATAAATATTACAATGTGTAGGAATAAATAAATTGACAATTAAAATCAAGAGGGCTTTGAATGACTTTTTCACGTGGGATTGGTTTTAGCAATTGCCAACTAACGGAAACAGAAATTAGAAATCCAAAAGTATGAAAGAAAACACCAATTATGTAAGGAAAGGTCCCTAAAATGTATAAGGAAAAAATTACTAGATCATTATTAATGCGTATGATAACTGCGGGACCATTACACACCCACCAGTGGTGGGTTTCAAAAATGTTTGGACCTCTTCTGTAGGGGTGGCCTGCTTTCCGGGTCCACTGGTGGAACCTCTTCTAACCGGTTTGGTAGATTTGACGAACCGGTTCCACCGAATAGGTGCGAAACTGGTAGGAACCCACCCTGGGGAGCGGGGAGAGCTCCATCAAAATACATCCATTTTGCCACTGGATTTTGGCAACACATTCTTAAAGCGCTAGGGACTTCATGAAAACTGTTGGTCATAGTTATCATCCTGATTTACAATATGTTCACTCTTTCTAAATCTCATGTACAACAACTGGCCCAACAAAAAAATCGAACAAGGGAAGATACTTGCCACGCCTTCTATCTTTGCTTTGCTCTGATCCAAATCCAGGTAGGCTTCTCAATCAGCCTCTGGAACATCTTGTACCTGATTCTGGTACTGACTGCGCAGAGAGTTCACACTGCTGGCTATTTCGTTGATCTCATACAGATGACTCCGATAAGTGAACTCTTGCGACTTCATCTTAGAAAATCGGTTTCCCAAAGCTCCGCCGGTAGCTAATGCATCATAAGAAAAAGGAAAGAAACAGAGGAGAACAAGAATCAGTGTAAATCATATTGACATGATGAAAGAATGTCCTTTGCGTTCAGCTCCAAGTGGGGGGGAAAAAGACACTGGAGACCGGAAGGGGCTTGGAAAGATGGTTTATTGGTGGACAAGACCACATAGCTGAGCCCTGAACAGAAAAGGGGATCACAGGCTTCAATGTTGGTGGAGAAGAAGAGAAGGGCCGAGGGAGGGCTTGCTAGGTTTTTTATAACCTGTTTAGTCCCACCTCTCTGTTTCCTGTTCCTGTGTAAGAAATGTATTCTGATTGGTTGTCAGACTCCCATGGGGCCATGCAGGGGCAACTCTCTAGGCTGTGTTTTGAATCCAGGTTTGGTTGAGTTCTCAGATGCCATGTGGTCAGTTGAGTAAAGGCCAATATTATCATGCCTTACTCCCATCCCCTCTGGGCTGAAGTGGAGAAGTCTTTATTATGTAAAGTGGACTAGCTTGGCCTTCTTAATGGCCCATTAACAGTGGGGATGGGCAGGAAGCTACAGGCAGCTATTCTGTCTTTTAAAACATGTTTCTTTCTTTTCACATCCAGAGAAACATTCTGCCTTTTCAATATTTCCTAGGATATTTCATTTTCTGGGAGAGGCTGGGATAACTTCCCACAACATAAAAATGAAGTATTGGCTCGGGAAGCCCACTTAGCAAGCAGATAGATTTCATATGATTTCTGAACAATCGCACTTAGAAAGTTCATTTTTGCCACAATGTCTCACGGTGACAGACAGGAAAAGAGATAGCTGCCTACTCTTCATCATTATCAGAGATAAAATGGACAGGATTTTAAATGCGGTTTAACGTATTTCACCCCCTAACTTCACATTACCCTGTGTGCAGAGGCTGTACTTCCCATGTTGTTTGTTTAAATTAGCTAGATAAGGACTGTTATTGGAAT
The DNA here is from genome assembly GCF_009769535.1 of Thamnophis elegans. Classification (NCBI taxonomy): domain Eukaryota; kingdom Metazoa; phylum Chordata; class Lepidosauria; order Squamata; family Natricidae; genus Thamnophis; species Thamnophis elegans. Next base: position 5,422,536 of record NC_045551.1, read on the forward strand.
CACAGCAGATAAGAAGAGTGGCGTGATGCTTTCCTGTTTATCCAGCCAGCCAAACGTATCTCATCATCTGATACTAATAGAATATTTGCATTAAAAAGCAGTTTGTATTAATTCATTTGTATTAAAAGAAGCCATGGCTAAATGTTGCACATTACATACAAGATATGTTTGCCTTTCATTTAAATAATTCCTTGATGATCAAGATTGGAAACAGGCAGCCACAATCATAGGAACACATTTATCGATTTTTGGAACGTTCCTTCAATGTCATCACTGCTTTTAAAATAAACCAGTTTCAGAAAAATCTGGAAAATTAGGATCCATAAAAAATGTTTTCCCCCTCAATAAAGCTGCATGCTCACCTTTCACTAGCTTTTAAAAATAACTGTTTTTGTTTATTACTGTGGCCATGACGAAGCCAGGATTAAACGCTGTCAAAACTACTGATTCAAATAGAAAGGAAACATCTTTAAAGCATTCCCAATTTAAACAAACAAAAAAACCAGAATGAAATGGGGATTAACTTTGGCTGATTGTACTTCTGCAATGAATTGGAGAATCCTGAGGTTTCCTTAAAGTTTTTTAACGATTCAGTACATATTTAAAGAATTAGGAAAGTCCATGTTGAGGAATGCAGAAAACCACTCGAAAGAGCCCCATTTCTCCGGGGACTAATAGAGATTCAGTATGGCTGGATTTCCCCCCCCCCCCCCCCCGTAGTATAAAATTCCATGTGGTTCTCTGTTGAAGATGGGCAGTTTATGCCACATGGGAGCCGAAGCCTGACAGAGAAAGAAAGCAGATCTCTCTAGTTGGCGAAGATCATTTATCTCTCTTTGTGAGAATGTTAAAGGCAGTGGTGAGATTCAGCCGGTTCGCACCCATTCGGGAGAACCGGTTGGTAACTTTCTAGCAGTTCGGAGAATCGGTTTTGGAAGAAATCTCCTTTGTTTTTCCCCCACTTTACAGGGCTAATCCTGTAAGGAAGGGAGGAGGGAAACATTCTGTTGTTGTTTTCTAGCCTAATCTTTATTGACCTGCTTACGGAAACTGCCTCTCCAGTTAACCCTTATTACATTGTCACAGCGAAGGCGAAGCGCCCATCGACCTGAGTGACCTTGAGTTGGCCACGCCCACACAGTCACATGACTACCGAGCCCCACCTACCCAGATGGTCATTAGGGCAGAGAACCGGTTGTTAAATTATTTGAATCCCACCACTGGTTAAAGGTAAAGGTTCCCCTCGCTCATATTTGTTAGTCGTTCCAGACTCTAGGGGGCGGTGCTCATCTCCGTTTCAAACCCAAAGACCCAGCGCTGTCCAAAGACTTCTCCGTGGTCATGTGGCCAGCATGACTAAATGCCAAAGGCACACGGAACATTGTTACTCTCCCACCAAAGGTGGTTCCTATTTTTCTACTTGCATTATTACATCCTTTCGAACTGCTAGGTTGGCAGAAGCTGGGGCAAATAACGGGAGCTCACTCCATTACGCAGTGCTAGGGTTTCGAACCACCAAACTGCTGACCTTTCTGATCAACAAGCTCAGCATCTTAGCCACTGAGTCACAGCGTCAAATATAACAAATGTTAATTTGGTATATTTCAACAGAAAAATTAAATGCATTATTATTATTATTATATCACAACAACAGAATTGTATCACAGCGGCCAGTTATTTCACCTGATTTGGCATTGATTACTAGTCGGGCCCCACCCAGGGGCCTAGGACGTCGTAACTTATTTTCGTAATATGTGTGCGGATCCAAGCAGTGCGGCTTTTTGCATTTGACTGATGGTGATTTTGTCAATTTTTAACTGTTTTAAATGTAATTCCAGTGCTTTTGGAATTGCACCCAGTGTGCCAATTACCACTGGAATTACCACTGCTGGTTTGTGCCATAATCGTTGAATTTCGATTTTTAAGTCCTGGTATTTTGTGATTTTTTCATGTTCCTTCTCGGCGACCCTGCTATCACCTGGTATTGCGATGTCTATGATTGTGACCTTGTTTTTCTCAACCAGTGTGATGTCTGGTGTATTATGTGCCAGTATTTTGTCCATTTGTATACGAAAATCCCACAAGTTCTTGACCATCTGATATTCGGTGACTTTTTCAGGCTGATGTTCCCACCTGATGTTTGTTGCTGTTTTAATATTATAATTGTTGCACAAATTCCAGTGGATCATTTGTGCTACTGAATTGTGCCGCAATTTATAATCAGTGTGCGTGATTGTTGTTGTTGTTGTTGTTTAATTTAATAATAATAATAATAATACGGTATATAATTTGGATGAATCAACTGTGACCTTTTTTCTGTAACATCTGTTCTCTCTGCAGACCACAATTTGGGAAGGCATGAGTTACCTTGTAAAATTTCTGTGTCTCTCAAAATCCTCTGGAGCAGCTCCTCTGCTTCCCGCATTTTCCTTTCCAACTCAATGTAGTCTGCTGGCTTTCCACTTGTCTGAACTTGAGAAGCGAGTATCTCAAGTCCCTGCAGCTGCTGGAGGTATTGATCTACCTGGAAGCAAAGCATACCCTCTCTGTTAGCAGGCTAAAGCGAATTTTAAAACATGACTAAAAGTTCATTGAGAACTTTTCAGAACTTGATTAGCGACTCTGGGACCTTTACGGAACCACAGAAATGAGGCTCAAAGGAATCAAATCTCACCAGGGACGTGCAGTCACTAGAGGCAGGGGAGGCGTGGCCTCACCAGTTATGAGGAAAAGGAAAGAATTTTAAAGAATTTTTTAAAAATAATTAAAGCCAAGGTAGTTTCTACCAGATTCACAGTGACTTGGAACAGTGCTTGGTGTTAACTCTAGGAGGAGGCCAGAGAAATAGGGGCCTCCTGTGCATAAGCAATTTTTCGCCTTTTAAGAGTTAAGCAAGGGTTAACAAGCAAAAAATTTCGTATGCAAAGGAGGTGTTCTCTCGTCTCCTGTAGAGGCATTTTGAGAGGCTTTTTAGAGTTCTCTGGGAGCAACTAGCTCAGTCTGACTCAGAGCTCACCTTTCATGAGGGGAGGGCAGGGCAGGCAGAAGCAGAGTTGAAATCGTCTCTGAAACAGTTGGAAAAGGTGCGTGTGTGGGGAGGGGGGAGGAATTCAAAAAGTTTGATCGGAAGGCAGCAGGGGAATGGCAGAGGAACTGCTTTCAAGCCTTTGGAAAATATATCCAATCCAACTTCTGTGTTTGTGTTTGTTTGAGAGTGAGAGAGGGATCCAAGTTCTCTGTGTGCGTGTGTCTGTTTGAGAGAGGGGGAAGGGAGCGTGAGAGGGAGGAAGGGGGGAGGGAGAAGAAAAAGAATGGGAAAACTTATTTTGCAAGGGGGAAAAATCGGAACTGAGCATGCCTGGCTGTGGAATTCTGGGAGTTGAAGTCCACAAGTCTAAAAAGTGCCTCACCAGCCATAAAGCTGACCGCACGTCACTGAATCTCATATAGGTGTAACTTTTATTTCAGTTACTGATCGTGGTTGCCTATTCATTGCACTGGCGCTCAATTCTAAAATGCAATTATTGGGATGTATCTCATTTCTGCAGGGCCAAAAATAGTTAATTAACCTAAAATTGACTTATTCTGCGCCATTCATTTATTACTGGTTAAAATCTGGATTGGCAAAACACTCGGTATTTTAAATCTTTAAATATTTTAATTTTTAAAAACCCAACAGCAGACGTTTATTAGAAGAGCATTGCACCAATTATTCTACACAGGATCAAGTTTCAGTTTCAGTTTAATAAAATTTGTATGCCGCTCACTCCCATTGGGACTCGGGCGGCTCACAGGCAAGATAAAAAAGCATTTAAAAATTAAGATAAGAGATACAATTATTAAAATTACACACCATCCATTCTGTCTAAGTGGGGCTGGATGTTGATCAACAGCCCCAGGCCTGCCGGAACAGCCAGGTCTTGGTAGCTTTACGGAAGGCCGGGAGAGTAGTAAGGGTCCGGATCTCTACGGGTAGATCGTTCCACAGGGCCGGAGCAGCTACAGAGAAGGCCCTCCCCTGGGGGGCCACCAGCTGGCATTGTCCGGTCGACGGCACCTGGAGGAGGCCCAACCTGTGAGATCTTATTGGTCGTTAGGAGGTATGTGGCAGAAGGCGGTCTCTAGGTAGCCAGGTCCTAAACCATGTAGGGCTTTAAAAGTAACGACTAGTACCTTGAAGCACGTCTGAAGACCAATGGGGAGCCAGTGCAGCTCGCGGAGGATGGGTGTAACATGGGTGTATCTAGGTACACCGAATATCGCTCACGCGGCTGCATTCTGGACCAACTGCAGTCTTCGAACACTCTTCAGGGGCAGCCCCATGTAGAGCCTCTTCCAATATCATGCCTATTGAACATGGATGTCTTAGGGGGAAAAAGGAGGGGTTTCCACCTCCCTCCCCCCCCCTTCGGAATGGAATGCTGGTGTTGCTCATAATTACAAAGTAGCACTGGCTAACTTTGTTACAGATTCTAACCTAACAGTAGCCACTCCAGGCGTCCTATTTCCAAAGAATGAAGGGCAAGGGAGGGTAAAATATTTTCACACCATCAATTGATATAAGGATGGTACCAAAATACTGAGAAGAGAAGCCTACTGTGTCTTCACTTCATGGTAACAGACTGGACAACGGGTGTGTTCACAGCTAGGCCCCTCAAACCCTGGCTTACAAATGCAGCTACCATCACTACGACACTGTAGAGGCTCAGACCTACTGAATTGCAGTTGCAAGCTACAAAGGTTTGGGAAAAAAGCAGAATATTTAGAGATGGTTTGATCAGAAGACGTAAATGGAAAAACATTTTGTCTGTTCTCTAAGGCTCCAACCTAAACATTTGTAATTACCAACAATCATATCATCCATCCATTCCTCCATCCATCCTTCCATCCATCCTTCCATCCATCTTTCAATCCATCCATAATTCCATCCATCTTTCAATCTATCCATCCACAGAGTCACTTTTATCTGGCTCTATTAATAAAATAAAACAAAATAAACAAAACATGCAATACAAAAAATAAAACATAACACATACCAACTGGCATTATCCAGCCAATCATTGTCAGAGATGGGATGGGTCCAATGGCCAATCATTCATATAGTCAAGAGATGGGTTGTGTCCAATGGCCAATCATTCATACAGTCAAGAGATGGGTTGTGTCCAATGGCCAATCATTCATACAGTCAAGAGATGGGTTGTGTCCAATGGCCAATGATTCATATAGTCAAGAGATGGGTTGTGTCCAATGGCCAATCATTCATACAGTCAAGAGATGGGTTGTGTCCAATGGCCAATCATTCATACAGTCAAGAGATGGGATGGGTCCAATGGCCAATGATTCATACAGTCAAGAGATGGGATGGGTCCAATGGCCAATCATTCATACAGTCAAGAGATGGACTGTGTCCAATGGCCAATCATTCATACAGTCAAGAGATGGGCTGTGTCCAATGGCCAATCATTCATACAGTCAAGAGATGGGATGGGTCCAATGGCCAATCATTCATACAGTCAAGAGATGGGATGAATCCAATGGCCAATCATTCATACAGTCAAGAGATGGGCTGTGTCCAATGGCCAATCATTCATACAGTCAAGAGATGGGATGGGTCCAATGGCCATGACTTTGAAATCAATCTTCATTTGTGCAGATAACGGTGTACCTTGCATTTCTCTGCTGGGTTTGCAGATATAGGTTGTCCAAAGAATCCATCCTTGCACTTGCATTCCCCTGTCAAGTGGTCACAAGTCTCTGAAGCATTTGGGTCAACAGTGTTACATCGACATGGTTGGCAGGGTCGTACGGGTCCACTCTCACCCAAGGGGTTGCCAAAATAACCATCGGTGCAAAACTCACAGCGAGAACCTAGAAAGAAAAAAGAACAATGAAAAGCAAGAGGAGGAAATCCAGAGCCAATCACCTAGGATCTCCCCCTGAATTCTACCTGGAACACAGAGCTAAATCAGCATCCACCTCCTCTAATCAGTGGGATTTGTGTATGCACACAAATGGCTCACAGGAAGGAGAAGAAAGAGGGTAGGAGTAGGAGAGAGGTAAGGGAAGAAGGAAGGAGAAGGAGAGGAGGAAGGAAAGAGAGAAGGGAGGGAAGAAGAAAGGGAAAGGAGATGCAGGGTGGAAGGGAGAGAAAGAGAAGGAGAGATAGTAGGAAGGGAAGAGGAAGAGTGGAGGAGAGGCAAGGAAGAAGAAAGAGGTAAGGAGAGGGGGTGGAAGGGAGAGAAAGAGAAGGAGAGGAGAGTGGAAGGAAGAGAAAGAGAAGGAGAGGAGGGTGGAAGGGAGAGAAAGAGAAGGAGAGAGGGCAGGAAGGGGAAGAGAGAGGGTAGGAGTAGGGGAGAGGTAAGGGAAGAAAGAAGGGGAAGGAGAGGAGGAAGGAAGGAAGTAGAGAAGGCAGGGAGGGGAAAAAGAAAGGGAAAATAAGGCGGTGTTACAACAGGGCCCTAGGGATGGTAAACAAAGCAACATCAAACTGTATATTATAATCTTTTAAATGGAATACAAAGGTATAAGAATGGCAAAGAAAAAGAATAACTATGTGAATACCTATAATTGTATGTAAGAGAATAAATGACAGTAAGATATAAAGCACAACAGAGGTAAACAATATTTGGTTATAATAGCTAAGTATAAATAAATATAGAAAATGTACATAAAAATGGATAACGAATAAGGAGACCTTGAATGCAAGACAGAAATGTATAGAAGGGAAAACACTAACTGTAAAGAAACCCATACAGAACTGCTGTATGATATACGATGGAACTTATTGTTCCTATGTTGTTTTAACTCATGTGTCTGTTTCTGTTGATGTGTTTATGTGCTTAAAATAAAAATTTATTTTTAAAAAATGGCTCACAAACTTGTAATTCAGATTGCACAATATATTTGAATTATCCCTGAATTCTTTCTCTTGATATGTGTTATCCAGGGGTATAATCCACACATAAAATACAAAACAAATATCCGCACTTTTGGCTACAAGAATGTGTACGTGAGTGCTAGAACAAATTATTTGGGTGATGGAATATTTTTAAAAACCTGGAGGTTTTATAATAATTATAATATTTATATTTTTTATAAAAAAAACATTATTTATAATAATTTCAGGAAGAGACACTCTTAATTGCCAAAATTAATGGAGAAAGTAGTGGAGCTTAGAACTTTACTATCTGCTGTTTATCTGCTAATACTTTGTCTGCTAGTTTTTATGATATGCACTTGCAAGAGTAATTCTTCTTGCCTTCAGTACCTCAAAAAGTCCAAGAAACCCTTGCCTGTTTCAGTTTAACCCGATTAAACCAAAACAATAGAGTTACATGAAGAAAGCCTGAAACAATCCATCACAACAATAAAATATCAGTACCATAGTGAAGTAAAATATTTACGGTAAACACATATTTCTAAAATCACGCCTCATAGTGTGGGAAGTTATCACCCAGCCCTCTCCCAGAAAAATGAAATATCCTAGGAAATATTGGAAAGGCAGAATATTTCTCTGGATATGAAAAGAAAGAAACATGTTTTAAAAGACAGAATAGCTGCCTGTAGCTTCCTGCCCATCCCCACTTTGTCAATGGGCCATTAAGAAGACCAAGCTAGTCCCTTTTATATAATAAAGACTTCTCCACTGCAGCCCCAGGGGGGATGGGAGTAAAGGCATGATAATATTGGGCCTTTACTCAACTGACCACATGGCATCTGAGAACTCAACTAAACCTGGATTCAAAACACAGCCTAGGGAGTTCCCCCTGCATGGCCCCATGGGAGTCTGACAACCAATCAGGATACATTTCTTACACAGGAACAGGAAACAGAGAGGTGGGACTGAACAGGTTATAAAAAGCCTAGCAAGCCCCTCCCTCAGCCCTTCTCTTCTTCTCCACCAACATTGAAGCATATGATCATCTTTTCTGTTCAGGGCTCAAGCCATGTTGCCCTGTCCAACAATAAACCATCTTTCCAAGAAGCCTCCATGTCATCTCCAGTGTCTTCTTCCCCACTTGGAGCTGAACCCAGAAGGACATTTCTTTCATCAGAGCCCTCTTATTTTTCTTGATGATTCTTTTAACTTCTTGTTTTCCGTCAATTTTTGGGGCCACCATAAATTGTCTACAAGGACTTGTAGTACTTGAATGGGGTGCTCAATTGCTAGTATGTGAACTACAGATGTAGTACAGTGTAGCTTTAGCCTAGTACCTTTCTTTGCTAACTAAGGCTAGAGTTGGGTTTTCTGAGATAGAAAGAAATCTCCAGGATTTTATACTGTATTTCACCAGCAACACTCATGTTTCTCTTTGAGTCATACAACCCCTTCTTTCAAATTTGTCCTATGCTTCTGGTTTATCACTCCAAGGCTACAGGTTGGGATTTATCAGATGGAATGCTCAAATAATTGCTTACATAGATAAATAAATGTTAGGGTGAAAAGTTCTTTCCTAGATTATTCCATTATACCACTCTGGTTGTCCAAGCAATAATTTAAATGGAGGCCGTATTTAATCCTAAATACTAACTTCTACTCGGAAGTGATTCAGCCCAAGCAGAGACCAACATATCATTGATTGTCGTTCAGCAAAAATCAGATTTGGAAACCATGATGATCCTACAGTAACTTGTGCATAGAAAAGAGGCAGAGCTTGTATTACAACGACACAATGCTTCAGCACCAGTCTTACACCGCTTAGGTCCCTTCCCTATACAGATCTCTGGCTACTGCTGAGTTTCTAGAAAGCAACACAGGGAGAATGCAGTTGAAAGGGAGACAGTGGAAATAGAGGAAGGTTACAACAATGGTTTATTCCCCCTTTCCCAACCCCAGCCAATGTTTAATTCCCAGTTGCTGCAAGGATTATTTGGGAATCCTAACTGTTAAAGAGAAAGGCATATTCCTCTGCTTCTATCGCATATTCTTTCTGCAGGTTCACCGTCAAATGCGCGCTGGACAAAAGCCGCGGGAAAAAAACCGCAAGTTCGAAATCGCGCCGATGAATGAGCGCAGAAGCGTGCCGTTTGGGCAAGCAGAACTTAAACCTAACCCTAACCCTTACCCTAACCCTTACATTAACTATAATCACGCTTCTGTCGCTGCTCTTTTGTCGGCGTGCCTTTGTGGGCGTGCTGTCGACATCACAGTTTTATTGCCGTGGTTTTGTCAGCGCGCTGTTGTCGGGCACGCATTTGTCGGGTCACGCTTTCTGCAGATGAGCAGAGAGTGGCATCCCAAACATTCTCTGGATGCCTTATGGTCTTGCCACATATCACCCTCCCACTCCTTGCCTAGATTCCTGCCATTCCCTTGCAGAATGCCAGTTGGCTTGGGAAAAACGAAAGAGGATTATCAGACATCAAAATATGAATCCTACCACTGGTTCCTGGAGGACATCTGTTACAAACAATTTCCTGTGTGCCCGACAGGACTGAGCAGCCATAGCCACTTTGGCATGGGCATGGATGGCAGTTCTTGAGTCCCAAGGAAGGCTATAAAAACCCATTTGGGCAAGCAGAACTTATATGGTCCAAGGTTTCATCTCCAGCATAACACTCTCCTGAGCAAAGATGGAAAGAGAAAAGATAGAGGATTGGGTTGAATGGAGCCTTGTGTCAGCGTTCCAAGTATCATGTAGAATTAAATCAGAATCAAAGGCAAAACGATCCTTCAAGTTCCAATTTAATAAAGCAGACATCTTAGCACTTCTGGGTTAATCCCAATACTGGAAATGACATCAGAATTCCACCCAGTTAAAAGTTCATGATCTTGTCTCCACACCCACAATCCATCACATGGTCCAATCTTCTTCTTCCATGCTGGCATCCATACCCAGCTTCTTCCGGTCAGGTGTACTGGTGCGGAGACAAAGGATGACCTTGGCTTCTAGTAAAGAATGAAAACAATACATTCCACAATCCTACTCCTTTCTATTCCCCCCTCCCATCAACTATACTAATGAAACAGCATAATGAAATAAGAGAAAGTGTGGCAGGCCAAAATTCTAAAAGGAATATAATTGCAGGCCTGACATCTGGTATCAAAACCCATTGGCTTGTTTTATTTTAATGGAGAAACGTTTGCAACAGATGAGACAAAAAGAAAAATTTTGAAGGAAGAAACCATTAAGTATAGAACAGATCTTGATGTATCTAAGCTGGCATATGCAAACAAATATTAAAGCAGCTTTTTCTGAAGAAGATCAATAGTCTTTTCAAGAGCAGCTTTCATCTTGTGTGGCTAGAATACTATCATTAATTGCACTAATGGTAGTTTATTATAGGTGTCGGGCACGCTCGCAATAAGTGATGTAGAAGATCTATTCATTAATTGAATCACAGCTTTTCAATCCGGAAAAAAATGTGGGATCTGAAACTCAGCAATGAGGTTGTTGCCTGCTGAAAGATGATGCCCTTCCTGATCAAGGATTCTACGGAAAATAATAGATTTTCATCAATTGATAACGTATTAGGAAATTCTTAGAAAAAGGGGGGCAAGGAACAACTGCCTCAATCCAAAATGAAACTGCTTGACCTCCAAGGAACTGCATATTAGGTAGCTTATTTTGTGTAGGAATTGTACTTTTATATAATTAAAAATAACATTATAATTCCACACATACAATATAATGGTACAATAGCATTAGCAATATAGCATTAGGCTTATATACCGGTTCATAGGGCTTTCAGCCCTCTCTAAGCGGTTTACAGAGTCAGCATATCGCCCCCAACAACAATCCGGGTCCTCATTTCACCCACCTCGGAAGGATGGAAGGCTGAGTCAACCTTGAGCCGGTGAGATTAGAACCGCCGAACTGCAGATAACAGTCAGCTGAAGTGGACTGCAGTACTGCACCCTAACCACTGCGCCACCTCGGCTCTAAGTAATCTTGTTTTAAATTTGGGGATAAGAATGACAGAGACAAGTCATGACAATGAGAAGAATCTTAGCTGTCAGCCCTGCTCACATGGCAACAAGATTAAAAACTTTATAGCAGCTTTCTTCTTCTTATTGCTGCAGTGTTTCTGGTTTTTGGCAAGCCAAGTGGGCAAAAACAAGTGAAAACTAAACACCATGTGCATTTCAAACAATCTTCCTTCCAACCTTTTTGAGAGTCCATTTACTGAACATTTGACACAGAAACTCTCATAGTTTTTGCAGAGTTTCTTCCCAACCATGGAGGCTGAGCACATTGATGAGTGTGATTCTATCTCTATTTTATCTAAAATAGTGGCATATAATATGGAATATATGTCTTCATGCCTGGCCCTCCTTCACAAAGAAAGAATTTCTTGGTCATTATATAGACTGAGCCCACAGTGGTTTTAAGGTTCCACCACAAAACCGCGGACGACAAAATCGCGCTCGACGAAAGCGCGTACGTGATGTCATCACAGCGCGACAAAAACATCGCGCTGTGATCGATAAATGTAAAATAAAGCGAAAACCTTACCCTAACCCCCCCAAACCTAACCCTAAACCTAACCCTAAACCTAACCCTAAACCTAACCCTAACCTAACCCTAAATCTAACCCTAAACCTAACCCTTAACCTAACGCTAAACCTAATGCTAACCCTTAACCTAACGCTAAACCTAACCCTAACGCTCTAAACCTAACCCTAACCCTTAACCTAACCCTAACCCTAAACCTACCCTAAACCTAACCCTTACCTTTATGTGAATCGGCTTGCTTTAATTTTATTTTATTTCAATTTTTAATTTTTTTCGTCGCGCTGTGATGACGTCAATGCGCGCTTTGGCGAGCGCGCTTTTGTGGACCGCGGTTTTGATGGGTCACGGGTTTTAACATTCTCGCCCTTTCAAATAAAATCGAATAGACAAAAAATAATAATCACCATGACAGAACCTTAGACTGTGAATTTGCTTACCTGTTTCTGATTCACAAGTTCCTCCTCCCTTGCACTGACACGGAACACATTGTCTGAAAGCCCCAAAGTTACGTGAATTCTCTCTCTTGTACCCTGGAGCACACTTCTCGCAGAATTGCCCTTGGTATCCAGTTGGACATACACATTGCTCCACCAGGGGGCTGGAGAGCTGGTGCTTGGCTGTGCCGAAACCAGAATGACATTACTGAGGTACCCTGGGACTAAAGGAACAGAAAACGATTGTAGGAAATATTCCAGAGGAGAAATCGTGACAAAATTAGGCAATAACATCTGGATCGTGTCTGAACAGAAAATAGAATATGTGTCGGGGTGTCAGAGATCTATTTCCAGATGTCTTCTACAGCTCCTCTTTCAACATTTGTTCTCCACTATTTCTGCATTAATCTTTACTAACAAAAAATAAAAATTTGAGAGAAAACTAGATACACATAAAGCATTAACCTTCCCCCAAGCACATCTTGTCCAAACTGACGTTTCCAGATGTGCTGGACTTCACTTCTCATAACTTCTTGGCAGCGTGGTTTTTGGCTCTTCAATTACATGAGAGAAACCTACTCTATCCATAAGGAAAATTCTTTGTGTGATGCACAAAGTTCTGTGCTAAAAACACAAAGCAATTTTCTGTGAGTATAAAAAAATGACTAAAATCTTAGAAGAAGAAGCTAAGATCAATGTAGAGACGTTATTAATTTCTTTATTTCTTTTTTCTCAATAGATTTTAGACTGTGTTTGTTAAAAATCTATACTGTGTACCGTGACCCGACAAATGCGCGAACTTCAAAAGCGCGCCGACAAAACCATGGCGCTAAAACCGCGATGTCAAAAGTGCGCCGACAACAGCGCGCTGACAAAACCGCACCGACAGAAGCGCGATTTAAGTTAAGGTAAGGTTTAGGGTTAGGTTTAGGGTTAGGTTTAGGGTTTGGTTTAGGGTTAGGGTTACAGCGCGCTTCTGTCGGCGCGCTGTTGTCGGCGCACTTCAGCACTCATTCATCGCCGCGGTTTTGTCAGCGCAGTTTTGTCACCGCGGTTTAGTCAGGCGCGCTTTTGACGTTCGTGCATTTGTGGTGGAACCACAATTGTGTACGGGTTCTGGGAAGTCGGGGGGGAGGAGGGGGGTCAGGGGGGAGGGGGGAGGGAGGGAGGGATATATATTAGGCTAGACACGATGTGTTAGATCTCAATGCAATGTGACTTCACATGTATACTGTTTTTCTCCAATTTTTCTTTAAAAATAGGATAAGCCAAATACATTAACATATAGTGGAAATACACCAAGGGGAGGAGGAGTAGGGAAGAAGAAAGATGGGTAGAGAGGGATGGGAGAGAGGGTGGGAGGGAAGGTGAGAAGGAAGGGAGGGAGTGGATCGGGAGAGAGGAGTGGTAGAGGGAGAGGGGAAGTAGGGTAGAGGGGGATGATGGAGGGAAGATAGAAAGTTGGAGGGTGGTGGAAGAAAGAGGTGTATGGAGAATGGAAGAGGTATATTGGGCTTTTATTTTCTGGGGCATTGTCGACAAGAGGAATTGATGCAATTATTGTTTAATACTGTATGGTGTATAGATGTGAGCGTATGAAAATGAAAATAAAATATACTAAAAAAAAATATGACTAAAATCATAGCTTTACTTGGCTGACATTAATTACTTTCAAAATAGTTTATTGCTTTGTGTTCTTTAAAATGTTTTTATTGCTTTGTGTTCAAATAATAAAATAGGACAGAAATGTTCAAATAAGTAATCAAATGAGATATAACTTTTATGCCCAGTTGCTAATCCCAGCTCACCAGCTCCATGAGTGGCTCTGATTCGAATTGATGACAAATTCCCAATTAGCTGATGATACTCAGTGTTACTAAGCCTGGGGCTCCAGTTATTACTAGGATGTTCATTTAACCTGCAGACCAGAGATAAAGAAAGAAAATCATATATTAAAAAAAAACCATGCCTATCCATGAATGAATATAAAATATAAACAGAGAAATGAAAGAAACAGAACACTGTTGTACCAACAAAATGGCTATAAAGAATGAGAAAATAGCGTTCGGACATCAAAGAGGAACTGTAAATAGGGCATATACTGTAGAATCTCAGAGAGTCAAATATGGTTGCAAACATCAGCGACCTAGTAAATTAATATTTTTTTTCAATAGTTTTAGACAGCTAAGTATACTTCCTTAATATCAAGAAATCAAAGTTGCAATCAAAGCAAAAATAAAAGTGATCCTCCTAAACCCAAAAAGTTATACAAGGTTGGAGTAAACTTCCTTCAAATATTTCCAACTGGCGTGTCTGATGGCGCACAACTGTAAGGGTTCTACTCAGTGGTGGGATTCAAAGGATTTATCAACCGGTTCTCTGCCCTGATGACCAGCTGGGTAGGCGGGGATCAGTGGTCATGTGACTGGGTGGGCGTGGCCAAGTCAATGTCACTCAGGTCGATGGGCGCTTCGCCTTAGCTGTTATAATGGTAATAAGGGTTAACTGGAGAGGCAGTTTCTGTAAGCAGGGCAATAAAGATTAGGCTAGAAACAACACCAGAATGTTTCCTTCCTGCCTCCCGTACAGGATTAGCCCTGTAAAGTGGGGAAAAAACGAAAGGAGATTTCTTCCAACAACCGGTTCTCTGAACTACCTAGAAAGTTACCAACCGGTTCTCCCGGATAGGTGCGAACTGGCTGAATCCCACCACTGGTTCTACTCCAAAACCTGAATATGAAGATGCCAGTGTGGGAAAAGTTGAAGTACCATAATAGGTACCAGCCAGCTGTGCTGTGCTATGGTTCTATGTCACTTTAGAGGAGTCGGTGCATGGACTACATCTGCACAGGTTCCTCTATGCTACAAGGGAGGATCAGTTTTTCTTTGCTCCAGAATTCCTAACACACTTCCATAAAAGGTTCACATGAGGTAGTTAGAAAACTAGCAATAGCAATAGCAATAGCAGTTAGATTTGTATACCGCTTCATAGGGCTTTCAGCCCTCTCTAAGCGGTTTACAGAGTCAGCATATTGCCCCCAACAACAATCCGGGTCCTCATTTCACCCACCTCAGAAGGATGGAAGGCTGAGTCAACCTTGAGCCGGTGAGATTTGAACCGCTGAACTGCAGCTAACAGTCAGCTGAAGTGGCCTGCAGTACTGTACTCTAACCACTGCGCCACCTCGGCTCCTAACTACATGTCAAAACAATCGATTTGTTATAAAATAAAACCTTACAGAGCTTGTTCACATAGTAACATACTCTACACTATCTGATTTCTTCAAAACAGTTCTTGATTATTTGACATTTTCCTTACTGATGGGTAAACTGCTTATATTGAAAACCATTCAGGTGCAGACTGAGTTATATGGAAGTACTGCTTGAGATAATAAATCTGTGATAGTTCATTCAAATGTACATCATTTCGTGTCAAAGTCATCAAGGGCTGACTCAGAATAAGTGAACCATGTGAACGCAGAGTTAGTAATAGGGTGTCAGTGAGGGAGCTGTACTGTTGTCATTAATATTTGAGACGGCTCCAGGCAATTTACCCAAATGTGTACGTCTTCCTCATTCCACAAGGCAACATCCTGCCGTTAGATGGGAACTGGGTCATGATTCTTAAACCAGCTCCTTCCAAGATGACATCGTGCTGGGAAGGGCGAAATCCAGGCCGGTTGACTCGATAATCAAAAGACAGCATCTGTCCATAACTCAGCTGCTGGTTCCCAAGGAACCTGGCTACAAAAAAATTGCACAGCAAAAAGAGCAACACAAAATAAGAATTAAAAGTCTCCACAGGTGACATTTTTAAAGAAAACACACCATGGAAAAGTTTTATAGCAATAGCAGTTAGACTTATATACCGCTTCATAGGGCTTTCAGCCCTCTCTAAGTGGTTTACAAAGTCAGCATATTGCCTCCAACAACAATCCGGGTCCTCATTTTACCCACCTCGGAAGGATGGAAGGCTGAGTCAACCCTGAGCCAGTGAGATTTGAACAGCCGAACTGCAGAACTGCAGTCAGCTGAAGTAGCCTGCAGTGCTGCATTTAACCACTGCGCCATCTTGGCTCTTTATCTAAAAGTGCCAGCTTAACTCTAGAGTAAAGGTCTTCAAACTTGGCAACCTTTAAGACTTGTGGACTTCAACTCCCAGAGTTCTCCAGCCAGCTATGCTTCGAATTGAATGGCTTCGAATTGAATGGCTATGGTATACTTAAGAATCTGTGTGTCTATGGAGATTCTCAATCATCCAATCAATCATTTCCCCACCATTCAGTCCAGTGGTGGGTTTCAAAAACGTTTAGAACCTCCTCTGTAGGTACGGCCTGCTTCTGGGAGTGGCTTGCTGGCCATGTGACTGGGTGGGAGTGGCTTGCCAGCCATGTGACCAAGTAGGAGTGGCTTGGCGCTTAGCAACCAAAATGTTGGCTCAGAAACTCTGGCATTTGAAGCACACAAGTCTTAAAGCTGTCAAGTTGCAAGACCCTTGCACCCCTAACCGATTAGGAAAAAAACCCCCAGGGGTGTTCAAACTTGACAGCTTTAAGACTTGTGGACTTCAACTCCCAGAATTCCTCCTCTCGCTCTTCATCTTGATGACGTGCAGACGGGCGGGGGGGAGGGAGCTGGAACCGGTTCTAAATGGCACTGTAGATTTGTGGAACCTTTTCTATAGAAGAGGTTAGAACTGGCAGGACTTGCCTTGGACTCTGATTTAATTCTACATGATATGTGGAATGCTGACAACATCACCTCAAAACCAGGAAAACATATGTGACTATATATGAGACCCAAGCTGGAATATATGACTATATAGGAACAATTTAAAGGTCTATTTTGCTGAATGGTCCTTTAGAGGTGTGCCTCTCCACAATTGGATAGGGAAATATGCACCTGGAGCTACAAAATAACTGGAACCCAGCCTTCTAGAGGTCACAGAAACTTCATTCTGCTGTGGAGACCATTGGAGCTGTAATGGGGATCCATTTTCTTGAGCTTGCCAACCTTCATTGCCTGAAATGCAGAAAAAGCACACTTTACTGAGCTGATTTGGAAATCCAACCCACAGTCACTGATTCAGAAAATGTGACGAGAAGAAAATAGATATAACAGTAAAGGATTTTTTGTTAACCAATATTAATTATAACAACTAGCAATGGAATGATAAGGATAAGGGATACAGTTAATTATATATATATATATATATATATATATATATATATATATATATATGTTATATTTATGCTGATAAATAAATAAAGGGAGACTAGTATAGATCTATTTCAAGCTATTTAGCTCTCATCAGCTAGCCATACCCAAGTTTTGGGAATCGAACCGGTGCTCTATTGCCTCCCAGGCAGGGAGTTAACCATTTGAGCTACAGAGAACGACTCCTTATCAGCCAGCCAGGGTGGGAGGTATATACTTAAAGTCACAACCCCTGGTATGCCCAAGTATGGGAGGAAGGTCACACTTCCACTCTCTGTCATTAGGCTCGTCACAAGAGTCCATCCAGACAGAAACCCAATATTTTTTACTGTTGCCTCTGTAGCTCAAATGGTTAACTCCCTGCCTGGGAGGCAATAGAGCACAGGTTCGATTCCCAAAAACTTGGGTATGGCTAGCTGATGAGAGCTAAATAGCTTGAAATAGATCTATACTAGTCTCCCTTTATTTATTTATCAGCATAAATATAACAAATGTAACAAAAAAGGCAACAGTAAAAAATATTGGGTTTCTGTCTGGATGGACTCTTGTGACGAGCCTAATGACAGAGAGTGGAAGTGTGACCTTCCTCCCATACTTGGGCATACCAGGGGTTGTGACTTTAAGTATAAGTATAAGTATATATATATATATATATATATATATATATATATATATATATATATGTGTGTGTGTGTGTGTGTGTGTGTGTGTGTGTGTGTGTGTGTGTGTGTGTGTCACAACCCCTGGTAAGCCCCAATTATGGGAGGAAGCTAACTGCTTCCAACATCTGTCAATCGGCTCGTCACAAGAGTCCATCACGACAGAAACCCAATATTTTTACTGTTGCCTTTTGTTATATTTGTGTTTTTTTTTATTTGTGCTGATAAATAAATAAAGGGAGACTAGTATAGATCTATTTCAAGCTATTTAGCTCTCATCAGCTAGCCATACCCTTACTGGGATTCGAACCTGTGCTGTATTGCATCTTAGGCAAACGTCTTAGCCATTATGCCACAGGTCTCCTCCTTATCAGCTGAAGCCAGGGAAGATTAAATTATTTGAATCCCACCACTGGTCCAGCCATAGCTGCTTCACTAATATCTGTAAGAAGTCCTTACACTGTTTTACTGTTTTGTTGTAAAGAAATCCGAATCACACCCTGTTTAACCTTCTGGATTGGCATGTCTGGAAAAAAAACATGGAGACCCTTGAAAGTTCACTTAAAATTCAGAGAGCTCTTCAGTAAAATGCAAATAAGTAACAGAAGGGAATGATATGCTAAATATGCTGAGGGGAATGAAAATATAGAAAGATAATTTCTTGACTAGCGGGGGAGGGTGAGGATTGGAAACAGTATGTCTCAGCAAGAAGCGAATCAGATCTCCGCATGAAATTCACCCGTCATTTGCTCCCAGCCAGTCTCTATGCTAGTAATATCTGATGTAGTCACATACTGAATTGTGGCCTGTATTCAACATCTCTGTGATATCTTGATTTACATCTAGACCAGTGGTGGGATTCAAATAATTTAACAACCGGTTCTCTGCCCTAATGACCATCTGGGTAAGTGGGGCTTGGTGGTCATGTGACTGGGTAGGCGTGGCCAATTCAAGATCATTCAGGTCGATGGGCGCTTCGCCTTAGCTGTTACAATGGTAATAAGGGTTAACTGGAGAGGCAGTTTCCGTAAGCAGGTCAATAAAGATTAGGCTAGAAACAACACTAGAATGTTTCCTTCCTGCCTTCCTTACAGGATTAGCCCTGTAAAGTGGGGAAAAACAAAAGATTTCTTCCAACAACCGGTTCTCCGAACTGCTTAGAAAGTTAACAACCGGTTTTCCCGAATGGGTGTGAAGAATATGATGTAAACTTGTTTTTTAGAAGGCATCTTTGGTTTGCGTTAAAACAACTTCAACACACGCAATGTTCTGATTGCACCACAAACGCAGCAGTCATCCTTACCTTTCACAGAGGCACTGAGTTTTATAAATAGGAGCATGATAGTGTAGAATAATCATATCTAAGGACCAGTGGTGGGTTTCAAAATTTTTTGGAACCTCTTCTGTAGGTGTGGCCTGCTTTCCGGGTCCACTGGTGGAACCTCTTCTAACCGGTTCAGTAGATTTGACAAACCAGTTCTACCGAATAGGTGCGAACTGGTAGGAACCCACCTCTGCAGAGCACTCAGATAATGGCTGTCCCTAAGTATGGATAAATCTAAACTCTTGTCAGACAGAATGAAGCAAATGTTGGGAACCAAAGCAATTGTACAATCAGGAAAAGAATGCGGATCATGCAAATAAAAAAAAAAGACCAAATTAGTGAAGTGTTTTACCTTGTTGAAATGTAGATGTAATTTTATGGACACTATAATTTTCCGCACTGGAGCATGTAGTTGAATGTCCGTAACAGAAGCATGGGGAACAGCCCTCTGGATTCCTTGCATTTAAGTTATAATAGCCATGCTTGCATCTGTGCGAGAGAGAAATCAAGACACTGAATCGCAGGATCTCTTAAACATTTTTGACACATTTTCATTTTGGATTTCTCTACTTAACTGGTTGTGATATTAAAATATTTCAGCGTCTAGAATTAAGAAACCTCCAACCAGCAAATAAATAAATAAATAAATAAATAAATAAATAAAAACCCCTTTCTGGACTTTGAGATTAGCCATCATTAGATAATTTAGGCTCTCACTGGGAAGAATCAGTGCATTTCTAGTCAAATGACCCTTTGATGGTAGAACGGTTATCATTTATCCCTCATAGAGCGTATAAAAGCCACTATCTATGGTCAGGGGGGTTCGCAGGGGTTCGGGCGAACCTCTAGCTATGATTCTATGCGGTTTGGAGAACCGCCAAATCCCACTCCTGGCTGGCCCGCGTACCCAGCCCTACCTCTCCCAGGTGTCCCCCATGCGGCCCGTTTTGGATGCAAGTAAGTGCAAGGCACACATAGAGTCTCGGGGAGTGTGAGAAACAGGCCTACTGGAAGTTCAGGAAGGCCAGAAACAGGCCCATTTTCAGCCGCCAAAAGGCTGAAGCCCAATTGGGCTTATTATCCAGGGAGGCCTTATTTTCAGGGAAACAGGGTACATAGTTTCAACTACCTTCTGTGCTGAACTGAGCTTTCCTTTACTCCTCCTAGCCATAACTATGCCACCTATTTTGGTACCAGTTTTGTATTTCTATGAGCATGACGTTATCCTACTGTATAGATTTGATGGTGGAGCTTCTTCTGAGAAAGCTGCCTTGTAAAGCTTCTTTCCCCCCCTTCTAATTCCCAGTTCCTTCTTCCCAGTGCATTCCATTCCATCATTTCCCAGTATTTCTAGTCCCTCAGAGACATGGCATAAACAGTATTATCCTCTTTTCGCTTAAAATAAAAAAGGAAACTCAGTCTCAAAAATCCAGGCTCAGTTCGACACTCAGAGATTAAGCATGCTGAAGTGTGGACCTGTATAGTTATGCTGCATCTTGACTTCTGAATACCTCCGGGCTCCTCACAGAAGTCTATAGATATTGAAGAAATCAATCAGTGGTGGGATTCAGCCGGTTTGCACCTATTCGGGAGAACCGGCTGGTAACTTTCTAAGCAGTTCGGAGAACCGGTTGTTGGAAGAAATCTTTTGTTTTTTCCCACTTTACAGGGCTAATCCTGTAAGGAAGGCAGGAAGGAAACATTCTGGTGTTGTTTCTAGCCTCATCTTTATTGCCCTGCTTACAGAAACTGCCTCTCTGGTTAACCCTTATTACCATTGTAACAACTAAGGCGAAGTGCCCATCGGCCTGAGTGACATTGACTTGGACACATGATCACATGACCACTGAGCCCCACCTACCCAGCTGGTCATTAGGGCAGAGAACTGGTTAATAAATTATTTGAATCCCACCACTGAAATCAATGCACCTGAATGAAATACCTATGGAATTATTTAAAACTGCAGGAGCAGAAGCAAATAAGGAACAATATTATTTGTGGCTGAGAAATGTAAAAACATTGGTATAATTATACTAAGAAAGTAGATGCAAGAGAATGTGCCAATTACCAGCTCCTTCTTGGTGTGAGCAAACTTTTGCTTACAATCGTAAAAAGAACAGTTGAGCTATACATGGAAAGATAAATGCAAAATGTCCAAGTATCTTTTTAAAAACGCAGAAGGGCAAGAGATCAAATAGCTGATGGCTAAAACGGCAAGAAAATTTAAGGAATTTTTATTTTTGCTTTATTTACTACAGGCAAGCCTTTGATTGAATTATTTGTGCTAAAATATGGAATGTATTAAGGCTAATGAGTTTGCCAGAGTACTTGATAATTCTGAAACCTTTGCAATGAACAAAAATCTATTGTAAGAAATTATTTTGGAGTGAGATAAACAGATATCTGTTATCTGTTTAACTTACACAATAAATCTATTATATGACTAACAGGAATGGAAGAACTAGCAGCTAGAATTCAAAATTGGTGATGGACTCACTAACAAATTGAGAAGGCGGACACCATTTTCTTATGGTGTGGAAGTACACAAGACTTAGAAGGCTTGTTAGAAAAATAAAAATTGGAAAAGAAAAAAAAATCAGGGTTTACATTTAATTAGTAAAAAGACAAAAATGAGACCAACCAGTATTGTTGCTGAATTCAGAACTGATGTAGAAATAAAGGAAGTAGACTAGAGGTGGGATTCAGCGAATTCGCACCTATTCGGGAGAACCGATTGGTAACTTTCTAAATAGTTCAGAGAACCAGTTGTTGGAAGAAATCTCCTTTCATTTTTTCCCACTTTACAGGGCTAATCCTGTAAGGAAGGCAGGAAGGAAACATTCTGGTGTTGTTTCTAGCCTCATCTTTATTGACCTGCTTACAGAAACTGCCTCTCCAGTTAATCCTTATTACATTATAACAGCTAAGGCGAAGCGTCCATCGACCTGAGTGATGTTGAGTTGGCCAAGCCCACCCAGTCACATGACCACCAAGCCCCACCTACCCAGATGGTCATTAGCGCAGAGAACCAGTTGTTAAATTATTTGAATCCCACCACTGAAGTAGACAGTTCTGTTTCCATGAGCATGATAATAGATAGACAATGTGTGAAGCAGTCAAGAGGAGATGAATCCTAGACAGGACAATGAAGGATAATGATATTTCTATGTAAGGCTGTGAAAGATGAACACTGAAAAGGGGTTAGAGAAAGAAGAAGAGAGTTCTGAATTGTGATTTTGGACAAGAGCAAACAATCAGTTGGTTCTGGATGAAATCAAGACTGACAATTCTCCTGGAGACAATGGTTTTAGAAATGAGATGAGTACAAATGAACAACTATGCTTGCAAAGTTGAGTAAAGTAGAAGGGGAAGATCATGGACAAGGTGATCGATTGCATGAGAATTATCAGTGGAATGTCTTTCTGTAGTCATTAAGGACAGGTCAAGATGGAAGGAATTTGTTCATTTAATCACCTGAGGTTTGGGCCAAGTAGTTGATACCTAATTATCTGGGAAAAGATGTGAATTTCTCTACAATTCTTTTGTCTACATTGTTGTTTGATACAAATTCCTGCCCCCCACCTAATGGTAGGGCTTTTTTTTCATTTATTCTCTAGTTATTTGACACAGTTGTTTTATAGTACTGTTTATTGCAGTGAAGAAAAATCTATCTTGGGTCCGCAAAGTTCTTTTCTATCAAATTGGACATTATAGAGAAGCATATTTTCGAAAACCTTGAAACCCACAAATCTTCCCTCAACAAAACTGAAACTGTCAGAATTTAAAATTGTAATTTGACACACCAACTTTCTTACTTTATCTACTGACTGGCTATTTCTACCCTAGTGATCAGAGCAGTGTTTCTCAACCTTAGCAACTTTAAGAGGTATGGACTTCAACTCCCAGAATTCCCCAGCCAGCATGCTGAGAGTTGAAGTCCATATATCATAAAGTTATTAAGTACTAAGCTAGAGAAACACTAAATTAGAATGTCATCTTAGCACCAAGCAGCTATCACTGACCTAATATAGAGACCCTCATTACTGTTCATTAGTTATAGCGATGGTTCGATGACTCCAGGTGCTATGAATCGTTGTTGAGGAATTGATCTTTGATTCACTCTATTCAATAATCTTGATTAGTAATGCATCAGATACAGGATGCATTTATATGGTCTCATTCCAGGGATGGGTTCCTGCCAGTTCTAACCTCTTCTATATAGAAGAGGTTCCACAAATCTACAGTGCCATTTAGAACCAGTTCCAGCTCCCTCCCACCGCCCGTCCGCACATCATCAAGATGAAGAGCGAGAGGAGGAATTCTGGGAGTTGAAGTCCACAAGTCTTAAAACTGTCAAGTTTGAACACCCCTGGGGGTATTTTTCTAAAGGTTTAGGGGTGCAAGAGTCTTGTAACTTGACAGCATTAAGACTTGCACACTTCAATGCCAAGAGTTCTCGAGCCAACATGATTGGAGGAGGAATTCTGGGAGTTGAAGTCCACAAGTCTTAAAGCTGTCAAGTTTGAACACCCCTGGGGTTTTTTTTTCTAAAGGGTTAGGGGTGCAAGGGTCTTGTAACTTGATAGCTTTAAGGCTTGCATGCTTCAAATGCCAGAGTTTCTGAGCCAACTTTTTGGTTGCTAAACAAAAGCGTTGTTAAGTGAATTTCACCACATTTTACAAGTTGGCCACACCCACCCAGTCACATGACTGCCAAGCCACTCCCACTCAGTCACATGGATGGCAAGCCACTCCCACAAAGCAGGCCACACCTACAGAAGAGGCTCTAAAACAATTTGAAACCCACCACTGTCTCATTCACTAAAATCTGACTGAAAAGTAATTAGGAACCACTAAGCATAGATTCTCTGATTTTTGGGAGAAATCATAGCAATGCCCCCTCCACAAAAAAAACAAAGCAAAACATTTTAACCATAGAAACTACATGCTCACACCTGTCACATCGCTCTCCTGCAACTGAAGTCTTGCAATCACAGCGTCCAGAAATGCACTGCCCTGTGCTTCCAGATGGATCACAATTGCACTGAATGTTCCTGGGAAAATAAAACACAACCTTATATCTAACTTTGTTTTTGGGGTATTTGCAAGCATTTCTATATAAACAACAAACAGAATAAAATCAGGCTGACCTCAGCTCAAATTATTGAATACACTGCAGATGGAAATACTCCAGTACTGTATAATTCTTCATCCTTTAGAGTTTAGACAGTGCAGAGGTGGATTCCTACCAGTTCGCACCAGTTCGGTAGAACCAGTTTGTCAAATCTACCGAACCGGTTAGAAGAGGTTCCACCAGTGGACCCGGAAAGCAGGCCACACCTACAGAAGAGGTCCCAAAAAATTTTGAAACCCACCACTGACACACACACACACACACACACACACACACACACAGAGTGAAAGAGAAAGAGAAAGAAAGAAAAAAAGAAAAAAAATAAGAAAAAGTGAGAAAGATGAAAGAAAAAAAGGAAAAAGGGACAGAGAGACAAAAGGAAGGAAAGAGAAAGAGAAAGAGAAAGAGAGAGAGAGAGAGAGAAAGAAAGAAAGAAAGAAAGAAAGAAAGAAAGAAAGAAAGAAAGAAAGAAAGAAAGAAAGAAAGAAAAAAAACACATGGCTGGCAAGCCACTCCCACCAGGTCACATGGCCGGCAAGCCCCTCCCACAAAGGAGGCCACACCCACAGAGTAGGTTCCAAAAATTTTTTGAAACCCACCACTGAGACAGTGTGAATAATATTTACATTAGATAAGTATATATAGAATTGTAATGGTTAACTGGTGTAGTGATAGATTATATTTTATCTTTTCACTGTTTTAAAACACTGTTTATGCATTTTTTGAGAATGTATATATTTGCAACATAATTGTGCTTTGTTCTGCTATTTAGTTTAAAATATAATAATAACAAAACAGTCTGATCCAAAAGCTACTTACAGCCATGGACAGTAACATAGTTGAAAAAGTTAGCAATATGTCATTGTTGCTTGTTTGAGCCCTCCGTTAAAAACATGAGTTTTAAAATCAGGATTTGTGTTGTTCCTGGAGAGCTAATTCCAGTATAGGCCTTTGTGGCCTTGGGTACCCCAAAAATGTGTCCATTTTCCTCAATATTCAAAGCAGATCATACTTGGTTTGGGATAGATTCTGACATATTTATTTGTCAGAATCTATCCCTACCAAGATGTTAAATGCAACAAATGTAAACCCTTGGCAGCAGGGACGTGCAGTCAGGGGAGGCAGGGAAGGCAGAGCCTCACCACTGTCATCATGAAAAGAAAAAAAAACGCAAAAGGAAAAAGGCAAGAGCTGAGATCAGGCTGAGCTAGTTGCTCACTGTGGATGACTCT
This sequence comes from Thamnophis elegans, assembly GCF_009769535.1. Classification (NCBI taxonomy): domain Eukaryota; kingdom Metazoa; phylum Chordata; class Lepidosauria; order Squamata; family Natricidae; genus Thamnophis; species Thamnophis elegans. The sequence goes on from NC_045551.1 coordinate 5,447,992, forward strand.
GCTTAGTGCTTCACTGTTTAAAAAATCCTCTAGAAAAGCGCCCTCTACAGGAGGAGGCAGGAGAACGACGTGCCTCATCTAGTCTGACTTTAGGCGTTTTATGATCACTCGAGCAGAGTTAAGCAAGGGTTAAAAGCCTAAAAATTCCCGACGTAGGTGAGGCACGTCGTTCTCCTGCCTCCTCCTGTAGAGGGCGCTTTTTTAGGGGCTTTTTTAAACAGTTAAGCAGAGTCATCCACAAGTCTAAAAAAATTTGAAACCCACCACTGTGTCAGTGCCTCACCAGCCATAAACCTCACCGCACGTCACTGCTTGGCAGTAGATAAAAGCTTTGATCTTCTCGATGAACAGAGGGGGGGGGAAACACAGTGTGTATTGAATGAAAATCATACTGGAGTGATAGATTGGAGCTATGTTTTTTTCAATCTTGGCAATATCTGAACTTCAATTCCCAGAATTCCCCAGCTAGACTTATTGGCTGGGGGATTTGGGGAGTTGAAGTCCACACATTAAAGTTGCTAAGACTGAGAAACATTGCATTAGAGACTATATTATGCAAAATGACAGTGACATATAAATGGGCTGGGTAAAAATGTTTGTACGGAATTGCTCTTGTTATGACATGAATGGAAAGATGAGACTATATCACTTTTTAAATAGTATACTTATAATCTTCCAGCCAGACCTAGGAGCAAATGGAATTATCTTTGTTTTGCATTACTTTTTCAAATGTTCTTTCATTGTTGAGACCATTCTATACACAGAATATATAGAATTTAAATGCTTGCTTTTAAATGCAGTTTCCCCTCAAAATATGCATATTTAATGCATCGTGGTTGTTGAGCCAAACATTTCCACTGCAATGTTCATGCCGAAAAATTGTATGGACTAGATGTTCTGATCCTCCCATCAGCAAAGGAAGTCAGTTCAGTTCACCATTGAGTACACAAAGATCAAATTCTTTCAGCATTCCATAAAACACAGACTGTCAAATTGTTTCTCAACTGCAGGGTCTCTGCTGAAAAAAATGTATCTGCACAAAGAAGGCATTGTTCTCTGATTCTTACATATCTTCCAATGCATAATAGCAATAGCACTTAGACTTATATATCCCTTCACAGTGCTTTTACAGCCCTCTCTGAACGGTTTACAGAGTCAGCATATTGTTTTATTATATAGTTTTATCCAGCTGTGTTTGTGTGTGTGTGTGTGTGTATGTGTGTGTGTTTGAAAAGGCAATGTGGCTCTGCCTGCAATCAAACTATGAAGTTTGAATTCCTCCCCCTCCCTCTGACCCACACGTACCTTTTCCAGCTGTTTCAGAGAGGATTTCAACTCTGCTCTGGCCTGTCATCATGAAAAGAAAAAAAAATGTAAAAGGAAAAAGGCAAGAGCTCTGAGGTCAGGCTGAGCTAGTTGATGCCAGAGTCACCGTGGATGACTCTGCTTAACTGTTTAAAAAAAGCGCCCTCTACAGGAGGAGGCAGGAGAACAACGTGCCTCATCTATGTCAGAAATTTTTAGGCTTTTAACCCTTGCTCGAGTGATCATAAAATGCCTAAAGTCAGACTAGATGAGGCACGTCATTCTCCTGTCTCCTCCTGTAGAGGGTGCTTTTTTAGAGGCTTTTTTAAACAGTTAAGCACTAAGCAGAGTCATCCACAGTGAGCAACTAGCTCAGCCTGATCTCAGCTCTTGCCTTTTTCCTTTTGCGTTTTTTTTTTCTTTTCATGATGACAGTGGTGAGGTTCTGCCTCCCCTGCCTCCCCTGACTGCACGTCCCACGATTGACGCAATCTTGAGCCTGATGAGATTCGATCTGCCAAACTGCTGGCAGCCAGTGATCAGCAGAAGTAGCCTGCAGTACTGCACTCTAACCACTGCACCACCACGCCTCTATAAGTAAGCTTAGACCTACTATATGTGGGATGCCAAATTTGAGTGACCCCAAGAGGGTAGTAAAGAAATAGTGAAAACTCTACTCCTTCCCTGCTATCTAGTGGTTTTTTGGGACTTTTGCAATCTACATGCAGTAGGCCTAAAGAGATTTTTTTTAAATGGAGGAATTTAAACATGTATTCTCACTAGAACCAGCAAAATTGAAAAATGCAGTTTCCGATATACAGTCTATATAGCATTTTTAGCCAACGGTATGGGAAATCTATGATTCAGAGCTTTATGTAAACGCATAGAAAATCAACCAGATTTGTTTTTGTTGCCGTATTGAAGCAAATCTGAATTTCCACAGAGACACGATTTCCCGTGATCGACAGTTCCATAAACTTGAAGGTACTCACTGTACTTGCCCAACAGCTATGCATCCAGCCTCAGAGAAGGAATGGAAATTATTCTGACATCGGTCACATTTATCACCTGTCACACCAGGTTTGCAGCGACACCGGCCATGGTTATCACACTGTGTGCTGACAGAACCTATGGAGAAGAAATGTGGAAATAATAATACTGTAGACTAATTTCTGGAAGTATGATTTATTCTCAACTTGTCTGTGAGATCTCAAACATTTCAGAAGTTTGGAAGCGATAAGGCAATCGAGGAGAAGAAAACTTCTGAAGCTGAATTCCATAAGGTAAGTGTTCTGACCCCCTCCTCCATCCAGTAACGAATGCCGAGACAAGCTTAACTGGAATGTCACAGCACTTTATCAGCAAGAAACCAAAACCTCGGTGGCTGAAAGCCAAGCATAACAAACAGATAAGAACCTTGGCAGCAACTCAGACTTCGACAGATAACAGCTTCCCCAGGGTTAGGAATGACGTTGAATCCTGCAAAACCAGGCTCCTCCCAGTCTCTCTTTAAATACTATCTTGAGAGGAGCCTAATTAAAATCACCTGGGTCCAGTTATCTTTGGTAACTGCGTAGCTGCTCTCTACGTCAATCTGCCTGGCGTTGCCGGGCATCCAGGATCACACTCCCTTGTCTCCTCCCCACTGCTCCAAGGCTCAGGCGCTTCCTGGTGGCCAACCAGCCTCTCTGCGCCCTGCTCGGAGTCGGAACCCTGTCCAGGGTCCTCCACATCCTCCAGAGCCGACTCATAGGGCCCCTTACTGTCGGAGTCTGGTGGCAGCTTCAACGGCTCCTGCTGGGCCACAACACTTAGCTTTCCAGAAAGCCCTTAAAAATTTTTTTTTCAGCAAGTCTGGAGATCCTTAGTAACAGGGAGCCTATGCTTTGGTTTCATTATGTGTAATCTCCTCCTTGTGGTCTTGTTTTATTTATTTATCATTTTTAATTGGTTTTGTAGTAGGTTTGAATAATAGATTTAATTGAATATCATCCAGTGTTGTGTTATGTGAAATGTGCATTTGACAAATACATAAATAAGTAAAAATAATCCAGCACTCTAACAGCACCTGGTCTCCCACCCCTTAAACCTAGGCCTTTTCCACAGAAGGCCTGGGGATCAGATAGTCCTTAGATTTATATACCGCTTTACAGTGCTTTCCAGGGACGTGCAGTCAGGGGAGGCAGAGCCTCACCACTGTCATCATGAAAAGAAAGAAAAATGTAAAAGGAAAAAGGCAAGAGCTGAGGTCAGGCTGAGCTAGTTGCTGCCAGAGTCACCATGGATGACTCTGCTTAGTGCTTAACTGTTTAAAAAAGCCTCTTAAAAAGCGCCCTCTACAGGAGAAGGCAGGAGAACGACGTGCCTCATCTAGTCTGACTTTAGGCATTTTATGATCACTTGAGCAGAGTTAAGCAAGGGTTAAAAGTCTAAAAATTCCTGACGTAGGTGAGGCATGTCGTTCTCCTGCCTCCTCCTGTAGAGGGCGCTTTTTAGAGGCTTTTTTTTAACAGTTAAGCAGAGTCATCCAGAAGTCTAAAAAAATTTGAAACCCACCACTGTGTCAATGCCTCACCAGCCGTAAACCTCACTGCACGTCACTGGTGCTCTCTAAGCGGTTTACAGAGTCAGCATATTGCCCCCAACAACAATCTGGGTCCTCATTTTACCCACCTCAGAAGGATGGAAGGCTGAGTCAACCTTGAGCCTGGTGAGATTTGAACCACCAAATTGCAAGCAACTGGCAGTCAGCAGAAATAGCCTGCAGTACTGCACTCTAACCACTGCGCCACCATAGCTCACTTTTTTAAAATCCAAGATGAAGGCAGAGCCATGAGAACATGACACAAAAAAGATCTTGCCTGGAGCTTCTTGCCTATTTGTGTGTAAGTGGGGAGATGGCCTATGAGTCAGAGGTGGTTTTTTCCCCTTTGTCATTTCCTAAATCTTTGTCTACCTACCTCTGAGGTTGCAGTAGCAGGGCATGCAATGATCTTGTTGAGACCGGCGATAGAAGCCCTCTTTACATCGCTCACAATTTATTCCGTCCGTGTTGTCGATACAGTTGAGGCATCGGTACCCATTTCCCTGTCGCCTGAGCAACTCCGGGTCGAAGATGCAGTATCTGGATTTCCCATTGCAGTTGCAGGCTGGAAAACAAATCCACAGAACCGCTATCGTTAGGCAAAAGAGGCAGGGGTGATTAGATTTATTGTGCAGTTTATTTACTGAAGTATTAGAATCTCCTTACGTGCAACCCTATTACTAATAATGCGATTTTTTCCTTCCTTGAAACAATGCAATTTAGATGAATTACACTTCTCATTTGTAGGAATGTTTGCCTTTCTTAATGGCTGGCAAACCACGTTGAGAACGCAAATATCAACACAATAATCCTTCCTTAATTAGTGTGAAACCTGAGGAATGTAACTCAGCACAATAATCAATAACCTGATCCTTCCTTAACAAAGATGAGACAACATCTGGCACGTCGGCACATCCCATCGCTCGCAACAACATCTGGTTGTCCATTAACTTACTCAAACATAGCTGGACTTTGCCTGGTTCCACCACAAAACCACGTTCAACTAAAGGGCGCTCGACGAAACCGCGTAGCTGACGTCATCACAGCGCGACAACAGCGCAGAGACAGAAGCACGCTGTAAACGCTAAACCTAAAATTAACCCCTAAACCTAAACCTAACCCCCCTAAACCTAATCCTAAACCTAACCCTAAACCTAACCCTTAACCTAACCCTAACCCTAACCCTAACCCTAACCCTAACCCTAACCCTAACCCTTAACCTAACCCTAAACCTAATCCTAACCTTAACCTAACCCTAAACCTAACCCTAACCCTTAACCTAACCCTAAACCTAACCGTAACCCTTAACCTAACCCTAAAGCTAACCCTAAAGCTAACCCTTACCTTAAGTTGAATCGGCTTGCTTTCAAAGCGCTATTTAAAGCGCCCTTCTTGCTCCGCACTCGCTGTTGTCGCCCTGTTGATGACGTCAGCGACGCGGTTTAATCGGGCGCGGTTTAGTTGAGCGCGGTTTTGTCGTGCCACGCTTTGCCTAGCTAATCCAATCAGCACAAGGATACTTTGATCAATGTATTAGTTTCTGCCACGTAAACTGTTTTGATGACAAGGTGAGCGCAGTGGTTAAATGCAGCACTGCAGGCTACTGCTAGATCAGCAGGTCAGCGGTTCAAATCTCACTGGCTCAGGGTTGACTCAGCCTTCCATCCTTCCGAGGTGGGTAAAATGAGGACCCAGATTGTTGGGGGCAATATGCTGACTCTCTGTAAACCGCTTAGAGAGGCCTGAAAGGCCTATGAAGCGGTATATAAGTCTACTGCTATTGCAATAAATAGGGAGCTCTCACAAGCTGTTGAGAGTGCCTTCATAACCTTCTTCCTGCCTGCGTGTCTTTTCTTCATCACCACAACACTCATTCTTTTTGGTTTTCCAAGTTTCAAATTCTTTTCTTTTTCACCACAAATTCCTAATTTAATACGTAGAAGTTCCTGAGGGAAGCAAAACTAGACGTTCCCATGTTGAAACACAGAAGTAACTTACAACTGGGACAGGAAGAAAGTGAGTTAGTTTTGATCCCTAACTTCCTTGCTCCTCAGTTAAATTTTCTTGCAGACACAGCAGCTCTGAACAACAAAATCAGGGAAATGTCACATTTGCACTGCAGCACAAAATTAGTTAATGTATTAATTACCTTCATGTTTTATTGTTGTATGTGTTGTGTCGTTTTCCTGCCTCAGGGAATCTTATAATCTAAATTTTAACAGTAGCAGAGTAATAGGTAAATGATGAGAAAGAAGAAGTAAGGCTGAGGAACAACAAGGGCCAGGAGAGCAATTATTCAAAATTATGAACAAATGTGTTACTTTCAGGAGGATTAAAGGGAACATCACAGCCATAAGTACAAAATGGTTTGATGTTACAGCTATTTACAGTCTTTGGAAATCTCAGGATTGCTCATAGAATGTGGAGGCCACAGGAATCCCTACTAGCAATAGCAATAGCAGTTAGACTTATATAGCAATAGCAATAGCAGTTAGACTTATATAGCAATAGCAATAGCAGTTAGACTTATATACCGCTTCATAGGGCTTTCAGCCCTCTCTAAGCGGTTTACAGAGTCAGCATATCGCCCCCACAGTCTGGGTCCTCATTTTACCCACCTCGGAAGGATGGAAGGCTGAGTCAACCCTGAGCCGGTGAGATTTGAACAGCCGAACTGCAGTCAGCTGAAGTAGCCTGCAGTGCTGCATTTAACCACTGTGCCACCTCGGCTCTGTATTATATACTGCTTCATAGGGCTTTCAGCCTTCTCTAAGCGTTTTACAGAGTCAGCATATCGCCCCCACAGTCTGGGTCCTCATTTTACCCACCTCGGAAGGATGGAAGGCTGAGTCAACCCTGAGCCGGTGAGATTTGAACAGCCGAACTGCAGTCAGCTGAAGTAGCCTGCAGTGCTGCATTTAACCACTGTGCCACCTCGGCTCTGTATTATATACTGCTTCATAGGGCTTTCAGCCTTCTCTAAGCGTTTTACAGAGTCAGCATATCGCCCCCACAGTCTGGGTCCTCATTTCACCCACCTCGGAAGGATGGAAGGCTGAGTCAACCTTGAGCCGGTGAGATTTGAACCGCTGAACTACAGATAATCGTCAGCTGAAGTGGCTGCAGTACTGCACCCTAACCACTGCACCACCTTGGCTCTTTTACTAGATTTCTCAGTGTCTACACTTCAGTATTTAGAGTAGGGATGTCAATCTTATGCTGTCAAGCAGCATCAAGTGATGTAGTCCCCTTCACTAAACCAGGCATGGGCGTTGCCAGCGCATGACACATCTGGCCTGCAGGCCAGGAGTTTGACAGATCTAGAGATTTTACAGAGCAAAGGCTGTGATTATTAAAGAGATAAATCAAATATATTCACAGATAAGCCAAGAATGTTAGGTGCCAAAATACACACGAAAACTGGGTTTGGCTTAACCAAATATGGGCGTATCCCATTCTTGGGATATGTGGTAAATTTTCCCCCTCAGCTTTTTAAAAATATCCATATATAAATTTGTGCATAAGACCATCTGCAGATCACATTTTTAACCAAAATATTGCGGAAAATGCGCCAACCTCAAAGAAGCCAATTGTGAAAATTAAAACATACGAAGATTTGGGAGATCACCTTATTTACAGATAGAACATTTTTCATGATTTTATGGCTAAAAAATGTGAGGGTCAACTAATCCGTGGATGGGCCTATGCAGGAGCATATAAGGTAAACCAAAATAAAGTATAGTATAATTCAGAACTGTATTCAAATTCTTTAAGCTGTGGGTACAGTCCTAACTTATTAATATTCAGCACTAGCGTAGTTCTGTTTTGAGATATTGAGATGGACTGAAAGATTTGCAAAAAAAAAAAAAAGAAAGTTTCTTAGCAATATAAATTCATTTAAGGATATTTTTTTTGGCAATAGGATTTAGCAATAGCAATAGCAGTTAGACTTATATACCGCTTCATAGGGCTTTCAGCCCTCTCTAAGTGGTTTACAGAGTCAGCATATTGCCCCCAACAACAATCCGGGTCCTCACTTTACCCACCTCGGAAGGATGGAAGGCTGAGTCAACCCTGAGTGGGTGAGATTTGAACAGCCAAACTGCAGAACTGCAGTCAGCTGAAGTAGCCTGCAGTGCTGCATTTAACCACTGCGCCACCTCGGCTCCATTTAAACTCAGCATCTGCATGTACTGTATATGGGTTCAGTGGTTAAGACACTGTCTTGTCAGCTGGAAAATCTGCAGTCCAGGTTCGAGACCCAAGTTCCACACAACAAGGTGAGCTCCCATCTTCACCCCGGCTCTTGCCAACCTAGCAGTTCGAAAGCATGCAAATGCAAGTAGATAAACAGGTACCCCCTTCAGTGGGAAGGTAAACAGCGCTGGCCACATGACTGTGGAAAAATGTCTTTGGAAAGCACTGGTTCAATGGTCTTAAAACAGAGATGAGCTCCACCCCCTAATGTCGGCTATGACTAGTGGAGTAAAATCCGCAGGGAATCCTTTATCTTTCACCTTTACTGCATCAGAGGTGGGTTCCTACCAGTTCGCACCTATTCGGTAGAACCGGTTCGTCAAATCTACCGAACCGGTTAGAAGAGGTTCCACCAGTGGACCCGGAAAGCAGGCCACACCTACAGAAGAGGTTCCAAAAGTTTTTGAAACCCACCACTGGTCCTTGGATATGATTATTCTACACTATCATGCTCCTATTTATAAAACTCAGTGCCTCTGTGAAAGGTAAGGATGACTACTGCGTTTGTGGTGCAATCGGAACATTGCGTGTGTTGAAGTTGTTTTAACGCAAACCAAAGATGCCTTTTAAAAAACAAGTTTACATCCTATTCTTATGCATGCCAGTGCTGTGTGTGAGATAATTAAGGTGGTTCTGACAAGTGTCGTCGGCATCTTCATATCCGGTCACATGGGCAGCAAGCCACTCCCATCCGGTCCCATGGGTGACAAGCCACTCCCACAAAGGAGGCCACACCCACAGAGTAGGTTCGAACAATTTTTGAAACCCACCACTGTACTGCATGTATATAAACATGTATGCAAAATAAGAACAAGTCCTAATGAAAAGGGAGAAAATCCTGATCCTTGTACTGAGCAGAAACCACCCCCTAAAAGCATACATATCTCCATCACTGTCCCCTATGCCTCCAACCTCTTATCCATCGCATTGAGAATAACCACATATTTGTCAGAAACCCAGAGAGTCATCAACATCTGCTCTAGTTAATCCTCACCTCGGCTGCCAACGCATGCAGTCAAGTTCAGGCATGACTCTTACATTCCAAGCACCTGAGAGGATCCTATAATTCAGACCTGCCCAGGCTCTGCCATGGCTGCCAAGCTGATCTCATTCCCTTCAGCACTCACTCTGCGCCACCTGGAATTTACCCAGGCTGCCAGAGGCACGGCTGCAGCTCACACGCCTGGCAGAAGCCCCAAAAACTTTCTTCAGTGCCGCTGAAAGTAAGTCTTGCTAGAACTTGACTTTTCCGAAGAAATTGGCCTTTCCAGAAATTCAGAATGAAATCGTTTCGGTCACTATCTATTGCTTTAATCAGCATTTATAATATATGTTCTGATTGACCTAATATAACAATTGTACAAAACTGGGCTGAAGTCCACTACACATTGCATGGAGAAATTAGCAAATTAGATATGCTCTCTATCCATTGTTTAATTGGCAGAAAACTATCTGCTAGCATGAATTTTGCAGTCCCTATAAACAATCCCTATCCTACCTGCCGAATACCAATATCGGATTATGCATCTGTAGGATTTAATAACTAAAATCATTGGTTAATTCCTCCAGCTTTGGTTCTTCTCTGCATCCCCAAATGGTGGGAAAACATCTATTGAATATGATAGCGATTCAGAAAAGTGGAGAAGTGGTGGATTTCCATTTTCCTTCCCTTGACAGATAAAAACTAAAGTGAATGATATCACAGAGTGAGATAAGCAGCACGCACGCACATATGCGCCAGAGGTGGGTTCCTACCAGTTTGCACCAGTTCGGTAGAACCGGTTCGTCAAATCTACCGAACCGGTTAGAAGAGGTTCCACTAGAAAGCAGGCCACACCTACAGAAGAGGTTCCAAAAATTTTTGAAACCCACCACAGACAGACAGACAGACAGACAGACAGACTCACACAGAGAGAGAAAGAGAAAGAAAGGAAGAAAGAAAGAAAGAAGTAAAAAAAGAAAAAAAGAAAGAAAAAGTGAGAGAGAGATGAAAGAAAAAGAGGAAAAACGGGCAGAGAGACAAAAGGAAGGAAAGAGGGAGGGAGAGAGAGAGAGAGAGAGAGAGAACACATGGCCGGCAAGCCACTCCCACCAGGTCACATGACCGGCAAGCCACTCCCACAAAGGAGGCCACACCCACAGAGTAGGTTCAAAAATTTTTTGAAACCCAACACTGATATGCGCACACAAATGCTAATTTCTGCAACAGCCTATTTCTGCAACAGCCTGAAAAGGCTAATAAGAACAGGTAATAAGGCAGTCAAAGGAAAGAGGAGAAGGATTTATTTCTTCAAGAAAAACATGAGGGAGATTTGCAGAGGGAAATCCAAACTTGAAATAGGGAATTTCCTGACCATGATTGCTATTAAGCAGTGAAACAATCTGCCTCCTGAGTCATGGAGATTGCTAGAGGCTTTCAAAGTTTGGACAAACTTTTTCTTGTGAAAGTCTGAGGATTCCTAACCTGGAGCTCTAAAGTACTTTCCTACCCTCTAATTCCATAATTTGACCTCACCTATTCATAGAACAGCATTGAAGAGCATCCGATTTGATATAATTTGCAACTGCTGCTGTGGTGGGATTCAAATAATTTACCAACCAGTTCTCTGCCCTAATGTCCAGCTGGGTAGGTGGGGCTTGGTGGTCATGTGATCATGTGGGCGCGGCCAAGTCAATGTCAGTCAGGTCGATGGGCACTTCGCCTTAGTTGTTACAATGGTAATAAGGGTTAACCGGAGAGGCAGTTTCTGTAAGCAGGTCAATAAAGATTAGGCTAGAAACAACACCAGAATGTTTCCTTCCTGCCTTCCTTACAGGATTAGCCCTGTAAAGTGGGAAAAAACAAAAGGAGATTTCTTGCAACAACCGGTTCTCCGAATTGCTTAGAAAGTTACCAACCGGTTCTCCCGAATAGATGCGAACTGGCTGAATCCCACCACTGCTGAACTGCATGGGCCCGTGGAGAAAACATTCCATAACTTAATGCTGCCTCTTCTAATGGCTGATTACAGACCATGATTAACATGACTAATGGGCGGGGGGAGAGGAAAGAATAGGTCTTATTTGTACTGCACAGAAAGGCTTTAAATCCCAGTACCTTTTATTAGAGAAAAGCAATTTTGTGAAGGGATGAAATTCATGCCGAAACAGTAACAAACAAGGGGTAGGAGATCTTTCTCCCACTGACTGATTTCTGATGCAATTTCTATTTCTCTGCACTGGCTGCTCCCCAGACATACATTTTGACTTCCCAAGTATCAGGAAGGAAAGGATGCAGGGGTGCGAACTGGTTGGTTGGCCGGAAGTAAGTAACTTCCGGGAACGGCGAAGGGCCCACCCGCCCGCCCGCGCTCCTTACCCGGATTTGACGAGTTCTGCGCTTTCACGCATGCGCAAGACACATACAGCGCCTGCGCGATCCTCCAGGAGTAGCTGGAGCATCGCACAGATGCTAGTACGCATGCGTGCACTGCGCGCTTGCACGAGGACGCCACCGGCCCCGTTCCAACTAAACCGGTTGGAACGGGGCGAGAAACCCACCCCTGAAAGGATGCCAGGGGGAAGGCTGCCTGCAAACAGCAACCAGAAAGTTTTTGACTACAGTCCTTGGCGTACTTCCTCAATGATCTCAGTGACTGACCAAGTCTATCTAATAGCCACCTTGGGCCCATGATTTTAGAGTCTTGTATACCATCACTAAAACCTTGAACAAGTCTTGGTAGCTAATTGGCAGCTTCGGTTAAAGTGTTGCGTAGGCATGGACAGGTAGCTTACTGGATTGTTTTGCATAGTTTGTTGTGGCTTCCAGAGCAAGTGCGAGGATGGTCTACACACAGCACACTATGGGGTTATAAACATGGGGTGAAGTCAGTCCTGCTAGGTGAACCAGACCAAAACGTCAACCCCACAAGAAGGCTAAAATTACTTTTATTGAGATTGGCTATTATGACGGAATCATGCAAGTCTGATTGTACAGTACTTTCTCCTCCTTAGTTCAGTGAATTGGGGGGGGGAGCTTACGCTGGAGTGGTGACCCGACAAATGCGCGCTCGACAAAAGCACGGTGACAAAAGCGTGGCGACAAAACCGTGACGTCATCAACGCGCCGACAACAGCGCGCCGACAACAGCGCGCCGACAACAGCGCGCCGACAGAAGCGCGATTTAAGTTAAGGTAAGGGTTAGGTTCAGGGTTAGGGTTAGGGTTAGGTTTAGGGTTAGGGTTAGGGTTAGGGTTAGGGTTAGGGTTAGGTTCAGGATTAGGTTTAGGGTTAGGTTTAGGGTTAGGGTTAGGGTTAGGGTTAGGGTTAGGGTTAGGTTCAGGGTTAGGTTTAGGGTTGGTTTAGAGCGTGCTTCTGTTGGCCCGCTGTTGTCGGCGCGCTTCTGTCCTCATTCGTCGGCGAGCTTTAGAACTCACGGTTTTGTCACCACAGTTTTCTCACATGGCATCTGAGAACTCAACTAAACCTGGATTCAAAACACAGCCTAGAGAGTTGCCCCTGCATGGCCCTATGGGAGTCTGACAACCAATCAGAATACATTTCTTACACAGGAACAGGAAACAGAGAGGTGGGACTGAACAGGTTATAAAAAGCCTAGCAAGCCCCTCCCTCAGCCCTTCTCTTCTTCTCCACCAACATTGAAGCATGTGATCACCTTTTCTGTTCAGGGCTCAAGCCATGTGTCCCTGTCCACCAATAAACCATCTTTCCAAGCAGCCTCCATGTCATCTCCAGTGTCTTTTTCCCCACTTGGAGCCGAACCCAGAAGGACATTTCTTTCATCAATACAAAATGTATATAAACCTATATATAAGAATCTAGTCAATTAAGGCTAAGCATCAAATTGACACTAGATAAAGGTCAATAAAATTCAATTTTCTTATGGCAATGCAAGGTCTCTAAACTGATGGTGCATTTAACTCCACCCCTCCCAGGTCTTCTTCTCCATCAGTGCCCTGTTCATTGTTCTTCTGAACAGATATTACTCAAATCCAGGATTTTGCAAGATGTGATACCTCTTGCTTATTTACTACAAACTTCAAATATGAGAATGATATCCGGTTAATTAACTGTCCACATATAATTATAGCAAAGTAATTTTCCTATCCAACAGATTAATTCATTTATGGATGACATCAATCCATCATGTCTGGGTTTTGCTGCAACTTGTAAAAAAGTATATTTAAAAAAACATAAACAACAGTCTTGAAAACAATGACATCATGATAAGGCTTTCTGTAATTTTTACAAAGTTAAACCACATCTCTTGCCTATCTTGCTGTGCCGATCAAGTTGTTTCATGATTTCTGTTTGTTTATTCAATTTTTGAACGAGACTCTCAGTTCTGAAATGGGTTCTCCTCCTAAAACTATATTCCCATCTTCAATATGATTCTAGACATGGTTTTTTGCCATTGGAAAATAATGTGATTGAGATAAGCAGAAAAATATCTCAATAAATGAGCAAATTGTCTTTAAAAATAATATCATCTGCTTGTGGAAAAAGTTAAGAAGATGATGAACAAATCAACCCTAAAATGTATTTCGCGAAACATATTTGATTTGTAGTATTTTAAATGCTATAAATGTTATTTGAAGAAGACAGTATCTAAAAATCTTTAGTGTGGTTTATGGACCCAGAATAGTTTTCGGCTGCTGTTCCAACCTGCATTATAATTTTGCCGAAGTAGAATTCAAGATCTCAGCTTAGAAGTCATAGAACAGATGAAGAAAAGAAATGTTTTCCGACTTTCCTATAACACTACAAACTCTCACAAAAATTCCAGAGAGGGATTCCAGAAGGAAGGGCGGTAACCAATACTAATGTTTGCTGAAAAAATAACATACAATTGCAAGAGCACAGTTAATGCTGCTATCAGTGATCCTGAGACACAAATCTTATCAAGAACGATGCTTTGTTTAATTCAATGGGTTTTACATCTAAGTTGACACGCGTAGGATTATGCTGTGGCTCACTTCCCTCAACACCATGAAGGTCTGTGTTGTTTTTCTGAATTTAGCTTGGGCATGGTGCCCAAGCTAAATTCATTACAATTCCCTCTAGCAATGTTGTACCCTATTTTTTGCCATTAAGGGACAGTTTAGTACAGTGTTGGTGAACCTTTTCAGCACTGAGTGCTGATGGGAGAGCGCCAGGGGTGGGATTCAGCCAGTTCGCACCTATTCGGGAGAACCGGTTGGTAACTTTCTAAGCAGTTCGGAGAACTGGTTGTTGGAAGAAATCTCCTTTTGTTTTTTTCCACTTTACAGGGCTAATCCTGTAAGGAAGGCAGGAAGGAAACATTCTGGTGTTATTTCTAGCTCAATTTTTATTGCCCTGCTTACAGAAACTGCCTCTCCATGTAACCCTTATTACCATTGTAACAACTAAGGTGAAGCGCCCATCAACCTGAGTGACATTGACTTGGCCATGCCCACATGATCATATGATCACCGAGTCCCGCCTACCCAGCTGGTCATTAGGGCAGAGAACTGGTTGGTAAATTATTTGAATCCCACCACTGGCGATCGGGAAAAAAAAACCAGAAGAGCAGCTGCCCAGTGTGCATGCATGTGCCGGGAACAGGAAGATGGTCTTTTGGTTTCTGGCGCGCATGCACGCACGAAGACCAGGTGGCCGGTGCACATGCACTCACTGGAAACCGGAAGAGCAGCCGTCTGGTGCACATGCACACTCCGGGAAGATGATCTTCCAATTTCCAGTCCACACATGAGCACCGACCACCTGGACCTCTGGTTTCTGGTGTGCATGCAAGTACTGGGGCGCATGCTGAAAACCAGAAGAAAATCTTCCTGGTGCGTGGATGGGTGGCTGCTCTTCCAGTTTCTGGTGCTCCCACGTGAAGACCAGCTGGCTGGCACACCAGAACCTGGAAGAGCAATAGACAACGGTTCGGGTCCTGGAGAGATGGCTGTGTGCCACTTCCCGCACGCATGCTATAGGTGCGCTTTCACGGGTTTAGTATCTTTTTTTTTAATCAGATTTTTAAATTATTTTTTCCCTTCTACAACACCTTACAGTCATTACATCAACATTGTTGTGTCATCATACCTGTACATGTATATAATATTTCGCTTCTATATTTACACACCTTTATACACCTTTATACACACACACACACACACACACACACACACACATATATATATATCCATATCCATATCCATATCCATATCCATATCCATATCCATATCCATATCC
This sequence comes from Thamnophis elegans, assembly GCF_009769535.1. Classification (NCBI taxonomy): domain Eukaryota; kingdom Metazoa; phylum Chordata; class Lepidosauria; order Squamata; family Natricidae; genus Thamnophis; species Thamnophis elegans. The sequence goes on from NC_045551.1 coordinate 5,463,360, forward strand.
ATATCCATATCCATATCCATATCCATATCCATATCCATATCCATATCCATATCCATATCCATATCCATATCCATATCCATATCCATCTATCTATCTATCTATCTATCTATATATATATATATATATATATATATATATATATATATATATATATATATATATCTATATATCTATATATCTATATATCTATATATCTATATATCTATATATCTATATATCTATATATCTATATATCTATATATCTATATATATTAGTTATTTTTTTACAACCCCCGGTATGCCCAAACATGGGAGGAAGATCACTACTTCCATTCTCTGTCCTTCGGCTCGTCACAAGAGACCATCCAGACAGAAACCCAATATTTTTACTGTTGCCTTTTTGTTACATTTGTTGTATTTATGCTGATAAATAAATAAAGGGAGACTAGTATAGATCTATTTCAAGCTGTTTAGCTCTCATCAGCTAGCCATATCTCATCGATTCCCAGTAAGGGTATGGCTAGCTGATGAGAGCTAAATAGCTTGAAATAGATCTATACTACTCTCCCTTTATTTATTTATCAGCACAAATATAGCAATCCAAAGTTTTTTTTTATCACTAATTCTTCCGAGGGGGGTATTATTTTGTTTCCAGCATTGGGCAAATGCTATTCTAGCTGTAGTTAGCAGATGTGTTAATATGTACTTAATTTTCTTTGTATATTTCCCTTTGATTATTCCCAGTAGAAAGATTTCGGGTTTGTATGTTATCTGTTCTCCTGTAATTTCTTGCACCCATTTCCAAATTTTTGTCCAATGTTTTTGTGCTTCCGGGCAGGTCCACCATATGTGATAATATGTGTCAAATTTAAACCCCTGGGTTTTTTTTTCTAAAGGGTTACGGGTGCCAGGGTCTGGTAACTTGCCAGCTTTAAGACTTGCGTGCTTCAAATGCCAGAATTCCTGAGCCAACATGACTGGAGGAGGAATTCTGGGAGTTGAAGTCCACAAGTCTTAAAGCTGTCAAGTTTGAACACCCCTGGGGTTTTTTTTCTTAAGGGGTAGGGGTGCAAGGGTCTTGTAACTTGACAGCTTTAAGACTTGCACACTTCAAATGTCAGAGTTCCTGAGCCAACATTTTGGTTGCTAAGCAAGAACGTTGTTAAGTGAGTTTCACCACATTTTACAAGTCGGCCATGCCCACCCAGTCACATGGTTGGCAAGCCACTCCCACCCGGTCACATGGCCAGCAAGCCACTCCCACAAAGCAGGCCACACCTACAGAAGAGGTTCTAAAAAATTTTGAAACCCACCACTGTTGTACTTACACTAATAACTGGCACCCTAGTTTACCTTGAAGGCACACACATACACAACTTTGGAAGAAGTTTAAATTGAATAGCCTGTTCTACTGATGAGGAAGCATGGGTAAGAAATAAACCTCTATTTCTTTCTCCTTTTTTTCAAACATAAGTCCATATTGAAGACTTCACACTGGCTGGCAGTCTCGGTGGCTGTATTTGGGTGTTCCAGAACTCAGGGTTATCACACTTTCAATCCTTCACTATTAGCCAGATTGATGACAAGAGTTCCCTGCTTCTAGGAAAATAGGATCTGGCTGTAATTCAAGTTACTACTTATGGCTCTCAGGATTTTGGCAGGCAGAAAAGTATGTTTTTTTTCTCTCTCTCTCCTTCCAGTCTTTACAAAGGGAGTATTTTGGGGTCAGTACTTTTCATTTTGTTCATTCACGCAGCAGGATTAAGATATTTGCTCAGTAACCAGAAGCACTCAACACTATTAGACACAACTGGGCTGTTAATTGTCGTAGTACAACTTGTACTTCAATCTGCTTCTAACATTTCCAGCTTAAGCATTCTGCGTTTTCATGTCTCTTGACGAGTAAAGAGAAAGAAGAGAGAACAGGTGTTGTTTTAAGAGTCTTGTCTACATGGTATTGAAACCTGCCTACGGTAAGCAAAGTCATTTTGTAACAGAAGCTGACTGGCTGGAATTTGATATACAGGGAGTCCTTCACTTACAACCATTCATTAATGACCGTTGGAAGTTACTACACTAAAGAAAAGTGGCTTATGATCATTTTTCACACTGGCGAGAAATTTGGATGCTTGGCAACTGGCTCATATTTATGATGTTTGCAGTGTCCCCAGGGTGATATGATCATCTCTTGCAACCCTCTGACAGGGAAAGTCTTATAAGAGCCGAGGTGGCGCAGTGGTTAGAGTGCAGCACTGCAGGCCACTTCAGCTGACTGCTATCTGCAGTTCGGCGGTTCAAATCTCACCGGCTCAAGGTTGACTCAGCCTTCCATCCTTCCGAGGTGGGTGAAATGAGGACCCAGACTGTGGGGGCGATATGCTGACTCTGTAAACCGCTTAGAGAGGGCTGAAAGCGGTATATAAGTCTAACTGCTATTGCTATTGCTATTGAAGTCAATAGGGAAGCAAGATTCACTTAAAAAAACATGTTATTTACTTAACAACTGCAGTGATCCACTTAACAACTATGGCAAGAAAGTATGTAAAATGGGGCAAAACTCACTTGACAACTATCTCACTTAGCAACAGAAATTTTGGGCTCAATTGTAGCGATAAGGACTTCCTGTATAGCAGGTGGCAGCATGTATCCCATCTAAGATAGTCTCAAAATGCTAAGCAGGGTCACTCATGATGGGTATCTGGATGGGAGTTTACTAGGAGACTCTAGAGCTATAGTCTAAACTGGAATTTTAAAATATCTGGAAGAAGACAATAGGTTATCCCACAGTTTATAATATAGAAGAACAGAGTTGGAAGGGACCTTGAAAGTCATCTAATCCAACTTCCTGCACAAGTAAGAGAATCTATACCATTTCAGACAAGTGGCTGTCCAGTCACTTCCTGAAAATTTCCAGTGATTGGGACCCACAACTTCTGAAGGCCAGGCATCCCACTGGTTGATTGTTCTCACCATTAGGAAATTTCTCCTTAGTTCTATGTTGCTTCCCTCTTTGGTTATTTTCCATTCATTGGTTCTTGCCTTGCCTTCTGGTGCTTTGGAAAATAGGTTAATGAGATCCAGTAGTGGGATTCAGGCAGTTTGCACCTATTCGGGAGAACCGGTTGGTAACTTTCTAAGTAGTTCAGAGAACCGATTATTGGAAGAAATCTCCTTTCCTTTTTTCCCACTTTACAGGGCTAATCCTGTAAGGAAGGCAGGAAGGAAACATTCTGGTGTTGTTTCTAGCCTAATCTTTATTGCCCTGCTTACAGAAACTGCCTCTCCGGTTAACCCTTATTACATTGTCACAGCTAAGGCGAAGCGCCCATCGACCTGAGTGACCTTGAGTTGGCCAAGCCCACCCAGTCACATGACCTCCGAGCCCCACCTACCCAGATGGTCATTAGGGCAGAGAACCAGTTGTTAAATTATTTGAATCCCACCACTGATGAAATCCCATTCTTCTTTATGGCAGCCCCCCAAATATTGAGGACATTATTGAGCAGAGAACCAAAGTATTGAGGAAACTCTTCCTCTCACGTTCCAGAAAGAAAATTATGGCAAGAAGTCATTAAATAGAGCCAAGGTGGTGCAGTGGTTAAATGCAGCACTGCAGGCTACTGCTAGATCAGCAGTTCAGCGGTTCAAATCTCACCGGCTCAGGGTTGACTCAGCCTTCCATCCTTCCGAGGTGGGTAAAATGAGGACCCAGATTGTTGGGGGCAATATGCTGACTCTCTGTAAACCGCTTAGAGAGGGCTGAAAGCCCTATGAAGCGGTATATAAGTCTACTGCTATTGCTATAAAGAAATAGATGTCAGAAACAATGGGAATCAAAATGTTTACTGTTAACTAGAAAAGTAAAAGTAACTATTTTAATTTTCTTGGGCTGAAAATTAGTTAAAGGCGAGCAATATGCTGAAAAAGTGAAGAGGAATTTTAATCCTAGGAAGAAAGACAAGGATAGACAACATTTTGAAGGATATTGATATTTTCATGATAACAAAAATCAGAATAGTAAAAGCAATGGTTTGCATCTTCAAATTACGGATGCGAACATTCTAATAATACCATGGCCTACAAGAAGGATGAATCAGTCCTTGGTTAAATAAAAAAATGGGATTGCTTGTGGTGATGATCAGCAAGTAGAAATTACTATAATACCAGCATATGATATACGGTAAGTAGATGATGGACTAGGAACAAATGTTTATGCTTGGCCCAAGTAGAAGGAAGTAGAAGAAGACAATACATACGATAGATGGGATCAAAGAAATTACAAAAACATTTTTGGAAGAACTACAAATCATTATTGGAAGTAAGATGGTGAACACCAGGAATCAAACTTGATTTTATGGCCCCCAACTAACGCTGATTTATAAGCTCACAAATAAAACCCTTCTCTCCATGTTAGCTCTCATGCCTTAGCTTTCTCTTATTTAGGTCTATGCCCTAGTAATCTGGTTCACCAACAAAAGGGCGACTGACAAAAGCGCGCCCGACTAAACAGCGATGACAAAACTGCGAGTTCTAAACCGCGCTGACAAATGAGCGCTGAAGCGTGCCCGCAACAGCGCACCGACAGAAGCGCGCTCTAACCCTAACCCTAACCCTAACCCTAAACCTGACCCTGACCCTGACCCTAACCCTTACCTTAACTTAAATTGCACTGTTGTTGGTGCGCTGTTGTTGGCGCGTTGATGACGTCACGGTTTTGTCACCGCAGTTTTGTCGGCGCGCTTGTGTCGTGCGCGCATTTGTTGGGTCATGAGTAATCTAATGGACAGTGACTTCCAATAATCTGGGGATCATTATCCATTAGATTTTCTAGTTAACATTCTGAACCTGTGAAGCCATTATATATATTCAATGCTACATTATAAATTGTAAATGAACAAATCTCAGGGTATAGTGAAACGTTTACAAATATGCCATTAGACTAAAGCTCAGAGAGGATTAAAAGTACACTGTTACTTTGTGCTAAATCACATTCTGAGGTTGTAGATCACTGAACTATAGTCTTCATTTTCTTTTTTAACCCATCTTTAGCATTTTATTAATAATTAATTAATCCTATTTCCCCCACAACAAAAACACTGTGATGGGAGTTGGGCTGAGAGAGTGACTGGCCCAAAGTCACCCAGCCAGCTTTCGTGCTTAAGGTGGGACTAGAACTCACAGTCTCCTGGTTTCAAATCAACCCCGATTGCTCTTTAGAAGGCCAGATCCTGAAGATGAACCTTAAATACTTTGGCCACCTAATGAGAAGGAAGGACTCACTGCAGAAGAGCCTCATGCTGGGAAAGATTGAGGGCAAAAGAAGAATGGGATGGCAGAGAATGAGGTGGCTGGATGGAGTCACCGAAGAAGTAGGCATGAGCTTAAATGGACTTCAGAGGATGGTAGAGGACAGGAAGGCCTGGAGGAACGTTGTCCATGGGATCACAATGGGTTGGACATGACTTTGCAACTAACAACAATAACAACAAAAATGTGTATGTGGGTTTGTATGCTCTCTCTCTCCTGTATTAAAATGTTTTTATTTTCCATTTTCCATTTTCATACAGTCACATATATACTGTGCATAGCCGGGGCCATACAACATTAAACAATAATCACAGCAATTCCTCTTGTCAACAATACCCCCCAAAATAGAAACCCAATATACCTCTTCCACTCTCCATACACCTCTTTCTTCCACCCCCTCCAACTTTCTATCTTCCATCCATCATCCCCCTCTACCCTACTTCCCCTCCCCCTCTACCACTCCTCTCTCTCGATCCACTCCCTCCCTTCCTTCTCACCCTCCCTCCCATCCTCTCTCCCGCCCTCTCTACCCCTCTTTCTTCTATCCCTCTACTCCTCCCCTTGGTGTATTTCTACTATATGTCAATTTACTCAACTTGTCCTATTTTTACAGAGAAATTAAAGAGAAACAGTATACATGTGAAGTCGCATTACATTGAAATCTAACACATAGTATATATCCCCGCTCCCCCCTCCACCCCAACAATGCTCTCTCTCTCTCTCTCTCTCTCTCTCTCTCTCTCTCTCTCTCTCTCTCTGTGTGTGTGTGTGTGTGTGTGTGTCTGTGTCTGTGTGTTATGTGCATAGATAGTGAGTAATAAAAGTTAAAAGTCATGGGACCATCTGATGATGACCATAGCATATGAAAGATTATGATTTGGAACGTGAATGAAAATGATCCACGGGGTGATTGTTCCAACATCAATGGGTGTACAAGATTTTTAGGTGGCATTCATAGGTGTATGGGAATGAGATGAGTGAGTACAGAAAAAACGACTAAGACACCAATTGTTTCTGCTGGAGCAAATATGGTCCAGGTCCCCTCCATTAAATGTTGCCATCTTGTGCAAACGAGAAGCATGCCTTCTCTGTTGTGGCTCCCACCCTCTGGAACAACATTCCCCCAGAGATAAAAAAAATAGCATCCTCTCTCCTAGGGGTCCAGAAAACTTTGGAAACCTAACTTTGGTCCCAGGCCTAGGATTGATGTTTGTTATTTGTTTAATGGCCACTGATCTGTTTTCTGGATTTTGTTATTAGAATAATTTAGTCAAAGCTGCCTGTGGTTAGCTGTTTTTCTCTCTTTTTAGTTTGCACCCTATCCACAATCCACTACATTGGGCAGTCAATAAACTTAAAACAAACAAACAAACAAACAATAAAGTTCAAGAATGGATGGAGTGTTTGGTGAGCTTCCACTGAAAAAAAGCAAGCAATAGCAATAACAATAGCAATAGCAATAGCAGTTAGACTTATATACCGCTTCATAGGGCTTTCAGCCCTCTCTAAGCGGTTTTACAGAGTCAGCATATCGCCCCCACAGTCTGGGTCCTCATTTCACCCACCTCGGAAGGATGGAAGGCTGAGTCAACCTTGAGCCGGTGAGATTTGAACCGCTGAACTGCAGATAACAGTCAGCTGAAGTGGCCTGCAGTACTGCACCCTAACCACTGCGCCACCTCGGCTCATCAGCAGAGAGAGAGAAGAGAGACTCTCCTCATGATGTATAGAATAAGGCTTTATATTAAAATTCTCTGCATCCCCGTGAAATGACATTTCCTACAATGTTTAAAAGGAAAAACATTTACAATGGTATAAAATACACATCTATTTGCAATATTGATAGCGAGCGTTATATATTATCAGTTGTAAGATGATAAATGTCTCAGGGGCACACATCATCCAAAGGCATACTGATAGAAACACCTTTTTAATCCTAGTGAAATTATGTCATGAAATTAATTGCATGAACATGTGTTACAAATGCTCCACCACTTGTACATTCAGCTCGGTGTCAAACTTGAAAGCCAGAATAAATAATTACAGCATTCCCTTCAGGGAATAATTGCATTGCCTGCAAAATGATGTGCAAAACATAGAAAGGCCCTTTAAATTGTCTGCTTTTGGACTTATCAGCCGTCTGAAAAATTAGACAAAAAATAGAATTTCCGTGGCATTTAGAACGAACAATTTACTTTATGAATGAAACACTCTGAGTCCTAGCTATTACCCAGTTATTTTCATTTACAATGAAAGGACCTGTTGAAACGGTACGATGTATGTCCCAAGCGGTGGCCAGGTAATGCTGATTGCAACAGCCTTGCAGTGTTTTTAACAAAACATCTGAACATGCTTCTTTTAGTTGCTAGCTTCAATGAGGGATGATATGAACTGGTTTAAGGAGAGGAAAGGGGTCAAAACCTGGAGAAGAAAAGTTAGGTGAACAGCTAATCTTGTCTTCTGCATCATCCACTTGTTGAGAGCTGGCCCACATCGAAGCGCTCTGCTATTAGTTCCTGATAAATCCTACCTGCTTACTATACACCCTCTTTTGCACCTCCAGATGTGCTGCAACTTGGAGAATTGCCTAAGGGGAAACCTTCACGTGGAAAACGGGAAAAAGAGGAAGGGGAACTACTAAACGGAACCCCTTTCCAAAACCAGAGCAGGATGCTTTTAATTTAAGTTTCTGGACTCTCACCTTCTCTTCTTTGGGTGCCGAGAGTTGCAGGGAAAAGGGAAGCTGAAAGGCAACTCAGAGTTATCAGCCAAGGTAGAGACATTCCAGGACTAGCTGCGTCTCCAGAGGTGACTCAAATCCAACGTCCTTCCCAGCGGAGGTTCTTGAATCAGGAGGTCTGGTGGCTCTTCCTCTGCAGCCTATTCCACTGTGCCTCCTTGTCTTTCTTTCAGGGAATTTTTATTGCCTCTCCTGCCTGAATCATTCTCAAGAGGAAGAAAGGAGCTTGCCTCCACTCTGACTCACCTTGTGAATTAAAAAAAAGAAGTGGGGGGAGGAGGAGGGAGCAGCCCGTGTACAGTGCGGAGAGGTATAATACTTAACTATTTCTTCTTAGTTGTTCACAGGGGCGGTTCTCTGCAGAACACAGCAGCAACCGCCCCTGGCGACGAGCCAGGAGGGAGTGGGATGGCAGCAGAAGGAACTGGAAGTCAGATTTAAGCTTGGATCTTTCCAATTTCTGCTATTGACTTAAAACAGAGGAACTGCTTAGAATGGGAAGGTCAACGTCATTTCCCAAAGGAAAGGAACCCACCATTTTTCTACATTTGGTTGGAATGATCTGGGCATGTTCTCACTCACCTCCAGTCAATTAGAGTAATTTTGAAGAAGCTCAGCCTGATGATTATAGGGAACGCGGCAACAGCCTTCATGTTTGCCAGTTCTTGAATTTACAAGGGAAAGGAAGATGAGACAGTTTGATTCCATCCAGATTAAAGTACTTGGACATATTTGGAAGCAGAGTTGGTACTGTATATGCATTTAGGGAAATAGGAACATGACTGAATTGAGCTAGATTCTCGATGACTTAACCTACATGTGCGTGTGGCTCTCTTGGCAAGCATTTAGAATCGGTTTGCCATAACTTCCTTCAGGCATTATTTTTTTTCAACTTTACAGCCTAGCCTGTAGGCGCAGGATTTCCAGATGGCTTCAAATCCAAGTGCTAATCGGGTCTGACCTTTTCAAGATCAGCTAAGGAAGTGTTTTTTAAAAACTTGGAAGCTTGAAAATGTAGGGACTTCAACTCCCAGAATTTCCAAGCCAGCCCATTTTCCACGCTACAATTGATAAAATTTAAGAATAATCCCGTAACTTCATCCTCTTTTATTTCATTTTTCAGAGTTCTACTGATTCTTGAGAGCAATTATTTGGATTTGCATAGTTACCCGTAATGCAAGAGTAAAGAAGAAAGGACATAATTCATTTAGACCAGAATTATACAATTTAGGGTGACCCATCACTATCTCCACCACCACCATCATTACACAAATTCCTCCAAAGCCCCTTTACTGCCCTATTTAAGGAAAAATGCTAAATAAACTATTTTTAATTTTAAAAAATGTCCTTTTAATAATTTATAATATAATTTGAATGAAATTTTGATTTAATATTTGATATTTAAAATATCTCTTTTAGTTCTTGTCTTGTTTGTCTGTATCTATCTGTTGAAGCACAACGCAACTTAGTGCTGAAGGTTAACCCTTTATCTGGAAAAAAAATCCTCTGTTTTAGCCTCACCTTTTCCAAAAGTAATACCTTCTTAAAACATATGGCACCTAAGTCTCAGTTCTTGCTATACCAGTAATAATAATTACCTTCCTCCCCACAGTTCTGCTTTGATGAAAAGCAGAAATTCTTACTTGAGGATTATTTACTTGAGGAAATCCTACATAGCTGCACCATAGCTATATCTACCCCAGTGGTGGGTTTCAAAAATTGTTCGAACCTACTCTGTGGGTGTGGCCGCCTTTGTGGGAGTGGCTTGCCGCCCATGTGACCGGATATGAAGATGCCGACGACACTTGTCAGAACCACCTTAAATTACCTCACACACAGCACTGGCATGCATAAGAATATGATGTAAACTTGTTTTTTAAAAGGCATCTTTGGTTTGCGTTAAAACAACTTCAACACACGCAATGTTCTGATTGCACCACAAACGCAGTAGTCATCCTTACCTTTCACAGAGGCACTGAGTTTTATAAGTATGAGCATGATAGTGTAGAATAATCATATCCAAGGACCAGTGGTGGGTTTCAAAACAGTTTGGAAGCTCTTTTGTAGGTGTGGCCTGATTTCCGGGTCCACTGGTGGAACCTCTTCTAACCGGTTCGGTAGATTTGACAAACCGGTTCTACCGAATAGGTGCGAACTGGTAGGAACCCACCTCTGATCTACCCCTATGTCATAGCCTCTTTACATCGAAAGCCAACTTGATGGTGACATCACGCGAGACCTCCCACAGCTCCTAGTTCAGGGCTGCGGATTCCTAACTCTAATTTTGTGTAATTAATGCTTAGATGCTTTCCTTAATCTTTTGAGTTGTCTGACAGCTTCCTCAGCCTTAAGTCTCTGATGGTGGTTCAGACAGGGTGATGTTTTGTGGTTGCTCATGGCTGGGAGAATCAGGAAAGGCACTGATATAGGACTGCGCGTAAGATCATCCGCTTTTGATTTGCACTGTCAGTTTGGCAAGCGAGGCCTGGCAGCAGAATGCTAAGGCAACAGAAATGGAGGGTATCAAAGCGCTTCGAAGTGTCTCCACAGCAAATGAGAAGTGAAAATGTTATTAGCAATTCCCGGGACAAAGAAAGAAATTGACAACGATTTTGAATCCAATGACAAAATATGAACAAGAACGCATGGAAGCAAGGGGAAAGACCTGTAAGTTTCAGAATTAGAAATCAGAAACTAATTCCAATCTGGATGAAATCAATTTCATAGGCCTAGCACTCTCCCAGAAGACGGAATAGTCTGCCTTCTACCCCAAAACTATTATCTGAGTGATGATGAAAAGCTGATTTGAAATTCAAAATCAAGAGATCTGAACCTGAGACTCTCGCCGTTATTGTTCTTCTGGACTTTTCTTGCCCTCCTCACAAAAGATGATCAGATGCCCCAGGATAGTGCAATCGTCATAAATATGAGTCAGTTGCCAAGCATCTGAATTTGAATCATGTGACCATGAGGATGCGGCAATGGTCGTAAGTGTGAAAAATATTGATAAAAAAGTCATTCAGTGCCATTGTAACTTCAAACCGTTATTAAACTGTTCTAAGTTGAGGACTACCTGTATAATACAAACGAAAATGATGATTTGTTGCAAGAAAGATTGTTTGATCATAGTGGTTTGACTATTGTCAGAACAAAAGACTGGGCAAAGTTGTGAACCCAATAAAAACGAATATTTGTAGTTCGGAATTGAACTAATATTTGTAGTTCGGAATTGAGGTGGCGCAGTGGTTAAATGCAGCACTGCAGGCCACTTCAGCTGACTGCAGTTCTGCAGTTTGGCGGTTCAAATCTCACCGGCTCAGGGTTGACTCAGCCTTACATCCTTCCGAGGTGGGTAAAATGAGGACCCGGATTGTTGTTGGGGGCAATATGCTGACTCTGTAAACCACTTAGAGAAGGCTGAAAGCCCTATTAAGCGGTATATAAGTCTAACTGCTATTGCTAACTCTGAAGTCCTCTGAGCTCCATTGTTTGCTTACAGATTTTCATTAGTCAACTAGGTAATATCATCAGGGCTGGTGAGTGTTGGGTTTACTTCCTGTTTATATACAGTAACTTTCCTCATTTATGTGGGTGGAGGTGTGTTGTTCCTGATAGTATTTTCATTAGGTTATTGTTTCTTGCTTATTTGTCTGGTGTTAATTCCTGCTTATCTGGGTGTTGCCTACTGGGGAGGGAGTGCTTCTGGTTTTCTTCTTAGCTTTTTAATTGTCTCCTTTGAATGGTGTGCGAATGTGATTTATAACTATGTTTTTGTCTCTAGATGATAAAAAGATGTGAACCCCCCGCCCGGCTCTGTCTCAAAATTCAATATTGTAATGACAGGTAAGACCCCCCCCCCTTAGTCAGGCCATGCCATACTTGAACTGAGGCAGGCTGCACATACTCCCTCCCCCCCTCCACCAAAAACTGTTTAAGCAAATGAAAGTATAGCTGCTTGTGTTTAAGATGATTAACCAAGGTGGATGTCTCCAACAATATTAAACATTGAATTATTATCACTATGGCAAATTGTATGAGCCGAGGTGGCGCAGTGGTTAAATGCAGCACTGCAGGCTACTTCAGCTGACTGCAGTTCTGCAGTTCGGCGGTTCAAATCTCACCGGCTCAAGGTTGACTCAGCCTTCCATCCTTCCGAGGTGGGTAAAATGAGGACCCAGATTGTGGGGGCGATATGCTGACTCTGTAAACCGCTTAGAGAGGGCTGAAAGCCCTATGAAGCGGTATATAAGTCTAACTGCTATTGCTATTGCTAAATTGGAACGATTTGCAAGCATTGCTAAAATACATTCCCCCGGTGACATTATCTAGGCATCAATGACTACCTCTCCACTCATATAAATTAGCCTCAGGGATTCCCTTCTTAAGCTTAGGCTGAAGTAAAATTCTATTGCTGCAGGGCTGTGGCAGATAAAAGGGAAGACACACCTTGCTGCTCCCTTCCAGTGATATGAAACATCCTTGGCAAGCAATATGAAACATCCTTGGCGAGACTGAGGCTGAGTTGTCAAGGAAGGCAGGAAAGTAAAGTCTGATTTGGCCTTGCCCTGTCTACTTCCTCTCTAGAGAAGCACTCTCCCCCGCGAGGGTCAAAACTCCTTGTGTAAACTGTCTGTATAATTCTTTTTCTTTCTAATGCTTTCCCCGCAAATGCAGGGTGCTCTTTTTTTTTTCAGATCAACCAAGTGTTGATCCTTTGGCTGTGATTAGAAATTGACTGACTGGCTTGTCACCCAAGCAGAGGTGGGTTCCTACCGGTTTGCACCGGTTTGGTAGAACCGGTTGGTCAAATCTACCGAACCGGTTAGAAGAGGTTCCACCAGTGGACCCGGAAAGCAGGCCACACCTACAGAAGAGGTTCCAAAAATTTTTGAAACCCATCACTGACACACACACACACACACACACACACAGAAAGAGAAAGGAAGGAAGTAAGGAAGGAAGGAAGGAAGAAAGAAAGAAAGAAAGAAAGAAAGAAAGAAAGAAAGAAAGAAAGAAGAAATAAAAAGTGAGGGAGATGAAAGAAAAAAAGGAAAAAGGGATGAGAGACAAAAGGAAGGAGAGAGAGAGAGAGAGAGAGAGAGAGAGAGAGAGAGAAAGAAAGAAAGAAAGAAAGAAAGAAAGAAAGAAAGAAAGAAAGAAAGAAAACATATGGCCAGCAAGCCACTCCCACCAGGTCACATGGCTGGCAAGCCACTTCCACAAAGGAGGCCACACCTACAGAGTAGGTTCAAAATTTATTTGAAACCCACCACTGACACACACACACAGAAACACACACACACACACACACACAGACTCACACAGAGAGAGAAAGAGAAAGAGAAAGAAAGGAAGAAATAAAAAAAGAAAAAAAGAAAGAAAAAGTGAGAGATGAAAGAAAAAAAGGAAAAAGGGACAGAGAGACAAAACGAAGGAAAGAGAGAGAGAGAGAGAGAGAGAGAGAGAGAGAGAGAGAGACAGGCAGACAGACAGAGAAAGAAAACACATGGCCAGCAAGCCACTCCCACCAGGTCACATGGCTGGCAAGCCATTCCCACAAAGGAGGCCACACCCACAGAGTAGGTACGAAAATTTCTTGAAACCCACCACTGCACCCGAGCCTAATGTTCTGAGCTGAGAGAATGACTGGCCCAAAGTCAATCCACCATTTAGCAATAGCAATAGCAGTTAAACTTATATACCGCTTCATAGGGCTTTCAGCCCTCTCTAAACGGTTTACAGAGTCAGCATATTGCCCCCAACAACAATCCGGGTCCTCATTTCACCCACCTCGGAAGGATGGAAGGCTGAGTCAACCTTGAGCCGGTGAGATTAGAACCGCTGAACTGCAGATAACAGTCAGCTGAAGTGGCCTGCAGTACAGCACTCTAACCACTGCGCCACCTTATTAGGTCTAAGGCAGGATTTAGAATTCACAATCTCCTGGTTTCTAGCCTGGTGCTTTAACCTCTAGAACAAGGCCGTAGGCTGGATGCATCACATGCTGTTAAGTGGGAGTGAGCAATTTGATTGCCTAAGTCTGCAAGATGTCTGAAGCACAGATGCTCAAAATCAAAACTATTACCTTTTGCCATTTGGAAATAGGAAGCATTAAAACTTTCTCTAACTAGTTTAGCAGATTATTGTTGCGGTTATTTATTTTTTAAGTAATTGCCTCGTTTAGTCCACTAATGAAAGAAAGACAATACAATGAAGCCTCCATACCTTCCAACATCAATAAGAGCCGAGGTGGCGCAGTGGTTAGAGTACAGGCTACTTCAAGCTGACTGCAGTTCTGCAGTTCGGCTGTTCAAATCTCACCGGCTCAAGGTTGACTCAGCCTTCCATCCTTCCGAGGTGGGTGAAATGAGGACCCGGATTGTTGTTGGGGGCGATATGCTGACTCTGTAAACCGCTTAGAGAGGGCTGAAAGCCCTATGAAGCGGTATATAAGTCTAACTGCTATTGCTATTGCTAATATGTGTCCATTGCCTTCTGGTCATTGAAAGCATATTAAACATGAAACACTGAACTTTCCAGCATTTTCCATCAGTGGAAACCAAATTCCACCAGGGGAAATTCCTTTAACGACATTCTAGCAATTCCCAGAGATTTGACAATTCTGCCAACTCTTAAGTTGCTGACAGTTTCTTTAATTAGTTGCCTAATAATCAGTCATTTGAGTCATCAACTATGAATTCACAGATAAAGATTATTAATTGCGCTGAGTCTCAATCAGAGCTTCCTAAAGCTTATAGAATTATATGGCAGGTGCTTGATTCCCCTGTATATGATGTTACTAGGAATGATTCATTCCAAACCCTTTCAGTTCCTAAAATTAACACAATGGATCGAAAGCATCAGTGAGGTCACAAGACCCAGCAAAATGGGCGGGTGGGTTATGAATTCACAAACGACCAAAGGACTGCAGTTATAGTAACCGGTTCCACCACAAAACCGCATTCGACTAAAGGGCGCTCGACGAAACCGCATAGCGGTTTCATCACAGCACGACAACAGCGCGGAGAAAAAAGCACACTGTAAATGCTAAACCTAAAATTAACCCCTAAACCTAACGCCCCTAAACCTAATCCTAAACCTAACCCTTAACCTAACCCTAAACCTAAACCTAAACCTAAACCTAACCCTAACCCTAACCCTAACCCTTAACCTAACCCTAAACCTAACCCTAATCTTTAACCTAACCCTAAACCTAACCCTAAAGCTAACCCTAAACCTAACCCTTACCTTAACTTGAATCGGCTTGCTTTCAAAGCACTATTTAAAGTGCCCTTCTTTCTCCGCGCTCGCTGTTGTCGCCCTGCTGATGATGTCAGCGACGCGGTTTAATCGGGCGCGCTTTAGTCGAGCGCGGTTTTGTCGTGCCACGATAGTAACCATTTAGTAGACGCCCTGAGTCTCTCGAGAGTGGGCGGCATACAAACCCAATAAAATCAATGAAAATGAATGAAATGCATTTATATATTGTGATGAATGAATAAATCACTTGCTTCTTACTTTGAGAAAGTTGGTTCAATGTAAAGTGACAAAAAGAGGACAGGCCAGCTGGAGCTTCGGAATTAATAGTAGTAGAAAAATACTTGGAAAAGCGAGCTCACGACGTTGCCATCTCTCTTGTGCGAAGAGAGCGGAGAACAGAAGAGGACAAGGCTCTTTAGCAAGCTCGGATCACAGTTGAATGATGGGCACCAGAGGTAGCATTCAGCCGGATTGGACCGGTTCAGGCGAACCAGTAGCTCTATCAGCTGACCTCGCCCATCCTCCCCTGCTCTATCCTGTCTTTATTTCCTGCTTTCTAGCTCATCTCAATTGTGTGGCGCAGCTGTTTTATTTACCGTTGCTGACTTGGAAAGTAAGCAGCTGAGCTACTAATTGTTCCATTTTGCTGCATGCATGCAAAGTGCAAGCTCATTGAACCGGTTATTAAACCGGCAGTATCCCACCACTGGTGGTCACAATCCATTTGGAGCAATACAAGGGAAACGACATTCCATCAATGGGTCTTGATGGCCAGGAATAAACACTAGTCCCAGAAATATAGAGCTGAACAGTTTGAATAGAAAAGTGACAGCAAGACAGACATCCCAGACAGTGGTAGGATTCAAATAATTTACCAACCGGTTCTCTGCCCTAATGACCAGCTGGGTAGGCGGGGCTCGGTGGTCATGTGATCATGTGGGTGTGGCCAAGTCAATGTCACTCAGGTCGATGGGCACTTCGCCTTAGTTGTTACAATGGTAATAAGGGTTAACTGGAGAGGCAGTTTCTGTAAGCAGGGTAATAAAGGTTAGGCTAGAAACAGCAATAGCAATAGCAGTTAGACTTACATACCGCTTCCTAGGGCTTTCAGCCCTCTCTCAGTGGTTTACAGAGTCAGCATATCGCCCCCACAGTCTGGGTCCTCATTTCACCCACCTCGGAAGGATGGAAGGCTGAGTCAACCTTGAGCCGGTGAGATTTGAACCGCTGAACTGCAGATAACAGTCAGCTAAAGTGGCCTGCAGTACTGCACCCTAACCACTGTGCCACCTCGGCTCTTGCAACACCAGAATGTTTCCTTCCTGCCTTCCTTACAGGATTAGCCCTGTAAAGTAGGGAAAAAACAAAAGGAGATTTCTTCCAACAATCGATTATCTGAACTGCTTAGAACGTTACCAACCGGTTCTCCTGAATAAGTGCGAACCGGCTGAATCCCACCACTGATCCCAGAAAACCTGATACAGAGAAGTTGGGAGAAAGTAATATGTCTTGACTCAAGTAGGTTGACCTCAAACCTGACAGAAAGTCTCTGGGCAAATAACAACACTCAGCACTCAGTTTCATTTTGAAAAAGACACAGAGCAAAACATGTATGCGTAGGAAGCCCTTGTGGAAAACTTCCCACAAAGCCAACATAATCTGCTTTTCCTCTTCCTGGAGGTGTTGTTGAATTAAATTTTCCATACTGGAAGGAAGGAAAAAAGCAAAACATATCCCTCATCGATGGAGAGGTCAATTTGGGTCAGGAGTTGGGATGGAATCAGTGGTGGGATTCAAATTTTGTTTTTTACTACTGGTTCTGTGGTCGTGGCTTGGTGGGCGTGGCAGGGGAAGGATACTGCAAAATCCCCATTCCCTCCCCACTCCAGGGGAAGGTCACTGCAAAATCCATTTGGGAGGCAGAAAATAGAGGGGTGGGGCCAGTCAGAGGTGGTATTTACCAGTTTTCCAAACTACTGAAAATTTCTGTTATCGGTTCTCCAGAACTGGTCAGAACCTGCTGAATACCATCTCTGGATGGAATATCAGGGCAAATCACAGCAAGTGTGATACAGTCAAATCCCTAGCTGATCTTCACCAGGACACTGATTACCAAAAGCAGAAACAACCAAGGACTTAAGAAGAAAGCGCTAGGAGAGCTCTATTCATCTCCTATCATGGCTGGGTTCCTGCCAGTTCTAACCTCTTCTATAGAAGAGGTTCCACAAATCTACAGTGGCGTTTAGAACCGGCTCCAGCTCTCTCCCCCCCGCCCGTCCGGACATCATCAAGATGAAAAGCAAGAGGAGGAATTCTGGGAGTTGAAGTCCACAAGTCTTAAAACTGTCAAGTTTGAACACCCCTGGTTTTTTTTTCTAAAGGGTTAGGGGTGCAAGGGTCTTGTAACTTGACAGCTTTAAGACTTGCACACTTCAATGGCAGAGTTCCTGAGCCAACATGACTGGAGAAGGAATTCTGGGAGTTGAAGTTCACAAGTCTTAAAGCTGTCAAGTTTGAACACCCCTGGGAGTTTTTTCCTAAAGGGTTAGGGGTGCAAGGGTCTTGTAACTTGACAGTTTTAAGATTCACGTGATTCAAATGCCAGAGTTTCTGAGCCAACATTTTGGTTGCTAAGCAAGAGCGTTGTTAAGTGAGTTTCACCACGTTTTACAAGTTGGCCACGCCCACCCAGTCTCATGGCTGACAAGCCACTCCCACTCGGTCACATGGCTGGCAAGCCACTCCCACAAAGCAGGCCACACCTACAGAAGAGGTTCTAAAAAATTTTTGAAACCCACCACTGCGTCCTATAGAGAATCTGTTCTGTCGACAGTGATCAACCACCAATGCATGTGTAAAAATTGGCTTCCCCAATGAACACTCAAGAATCCAGAATATGAGGGGTTACAAATATTCAGACTTTATTATAAATAAGAAATACTGTTTTATACAAAAACTGCCAAGTGTTGCATCTTTGTTGTTTTTGTTCACTGCTCCTAAGCAGCAAGACCAGAGGTTGAAAGCAAAAAAAAAAAGGGGGGGGAAGTGAAGGCACATACAGAGGTGCTCACAGCTGTGTGTGTGTGTGTGTGTGTGTTTTAAATGAGGGGAAATCTTCAGGTGGTGTTTCCTGTGGCACCTATTTGCATGTTTCTGTGAGTAGCTGTTGCATTATTTTGTTATGCAAAGTAATAACTTGGACCTATACAAATGTGATAATGGCTATTATTAACACAGTATTTGTAATTAAGAGATTCCATATAAAGTCTCATTTATTTAAAAAATAAAACAAAATCTGTTACTTAAACCCAGTTTGTTTTTTTTCAGGAAAAAAAAAGGGGGGGGAAATGCTAGAAAAGGCCAGAATCACACAATTTTAATTCCATTTTGTTACTTACTTTAATATATATATGTTTTCTGAGGTTTTCGCGGGTGTTAGTATGTAGGTCTTTAGTTATTTGGGTTTTCTCCCGCAATTTCTCCCGCAATTGCTCCTAGAAGCACGAAGCCTGAAGATGACGAATGAGACTTCGTCGAAACGTCGCCAAGACACCTCCAATTTTACGCGGGAGAAAACCCAAATAACTAAAGATATATATATACATATATATATATATATATTTCTCTTTTTGGCAGGTGATACTGTTAGAATGCAGCCATATAAATGGCTTGGTCAAATGGAAACCACTGGTGTCACTTTTCGATTAACTGCTTCATGTATGAATGAAAGGAGTATACAAGTAGAACTTGGATGACTGTTAGAATTGAAGGCACTAAGGAAACATAAATTTTGATTTTTCTACACAAAGGTACATGTTGAAAACTGAGCTCAAGATTTGCTAGTGGGCCTACAGCAATAATCCCATCCTCAATATAGTGGTGTGACTGTGTATACCTGATACCAGTTCGAGAAATATACAAAGAGCTCATGTGCTTATAAAGCATTCTTTATTTCCTTCTGTGTGCCTGGGAGGAAGGGATCTAGAGTTCAACCTGTTCCCTGACATGACTGTCTTCATTGGGGGGAGATTTATCTGTGAAAAGGCGAGCAATATTATATTTTCTACAGAAGCCTAGCAAGAAGCTCATAGCCATAACAACAGGAATCAACTCAAATCGTTAATAGAAACCAACAAGACGATCCAGAGAAGCTTTGGAATTCAAGTGATATTTTGCTCCCGCTATAAAAAGGGGAGACAAATCCAGATCTGCTTCCTATTTTGCACCATGTAGTATCTCAGCGGACAAAGTATCCACTAAAAGGGCCCCAAATTAGCGTTTCATGACTGGTAGGGCCCCAAATCCTTTGGGCATCAGTGCTGGTTTTAGAAGAGATGGGCAAGAAGTTGGCCCTCCAGGGAATATAAAGGGCAAATATATATATGTATATATCTGAAGTTAGTATCACAGAAGGTATTAAAGGCCAGTATGGGAATGCAATGGGGCAGGTCTGGACAGGAAATGCTTCATCACTGCCACCACAAGAGGAAGGGTGTAAGTAGGGTGTTAATTATTGAAGAAGTGAAGGGAACTGTTCCTCTTTAGAAACAAGACCAATTATATTTACACGGGGGAAGAGGGGAGAGAAACAGACGTCCTCACACAAATAGCCATGATTTGAAACAAAGACACACAAAAAAACACCCCCCGTTCACACAAAAATATAACTTTGAAATAATTAATAGCACCAGTGTGTGTCAGATAATAACATTTCTTCCCCTCTACGCAAACGTACACAGTTGCATAGTGTTGAAGGCTTGGTACACACAGTTCTGAGAAGGCGGGGATGGGATGGAGTGGGTGGAAGCATCAAACCACACTAAGGAGGAAACAATGGAGGCCGACACAATTTCCTCTCGTTTTAAGATGATGTATCAGAGGTTATGGGGAAAACCACCTTCCACCTACAAAGCTTTCCCAAAGTGAAAAAGGGGCAAAACTTCTAAACAGGACAGACATTCACGCTGAGTTGCAAGTAACTCAGCTGGTCAATACTGCAATTTCTAAACATTTGTCCCTAGAATGAGGCTGGGTCATTTTTCTCGTTTTGCCAAGGGAAAAAAAGAAGGAGCCTAAACTTTATTGGGATTCGGTACTTTCAGGCAAAAGACATACTCTTCATGGCAAAATCATCTCTTGAGAGAAGAGCTGCCAAAATCCTCTGGGTTTGTTTTGACCAGATAAAAAGTTATAACAAACTTCATATTTCGGAGGGGAACATAGCAGGTAAAAGTTCTTTCTGAATAAAATTGCTTCCCCCAAAAGCAAATAGAAAATGTTAAAATCTCTTTTTCATTTTTAAGAGAGAGAGAGAGAGAGAGAGAGGAAAAAAAATCTGTCCGTCTTAATTCAGGGACAGGAACAATTTTTTTTCCCCAATTAAAACTGAAGCACCTGACTTTATCCTTATGGAGAAAACCACCTTCCACCTACAAAGCTTTCCCAAAGTGAAAAAGGGGCAAAACTTCTAAACAGGACAGACATTTTAGCATGCCAAGCTTTTAGCACCATGAAAAACTAAATATACCACTCCTTCCTCCTGACTCTTTAAAAAGCATTTCTGAGAACTGTCTCAGAAACAAGATACACATATACACATATTGCACACTAGAAAGGTTAAAAGCTGGCAGCTGGCTACCAAAGAGGGTTGAGTGGCTACTAGTTTTAAGAATAAGCCCTTTCTCCCTTCTTTGGGGAGAATGCAGATTCTGAAACCCACCTGCACCTTCTCGGAATGGGTGGTTATCCTGGCCATTGCTATTTAATACTTTGGTAGCCAAACCATTTCCTTCATAGATCAACAGCGATTTGCAGGAGGGCAGGAGATAACAGGAATGGAAAAAGGGAATGGAAAAAAAAAGAGAAGAGAGCCTGTGTTTGTGCCCTCCCTTACTTCAGTTCTCGGTACAAAGTCCATCGTGCTGTAAATTAAAATTTCTGAGAAAAAAGAATGTAGTGTTTGAGCAAAGTAGCGTATAGAGTGTATGTCTTTGATAACTTTCTGATGGCCCCCAAGGCTGGTGATTAAATTGCTTTTAGTTCATATAAACTTGCATTTCCCCATCCCAACCCCCCAAAGTAGGAAAGAATGAACAACCAAACTGTGTGGGGAGATGAGGCCAAGGTCCTGAAGAACATCATCTAGGAATTAAGGCACCCCACAGCCAAAACTGTTTCACCAGTCATTGAGGGAATGCCCCCACCCCCACCCCCTGCCCTTGGCACACCCTTAGGGTTTTTCAATGGATGGGGTATTGAAACAGCCACTTGGCAAGGTTTTCTTGATGTCCTCTAGATTGCTAATGTCTTTCAAAATGGTGTTGATGTCCCTGTTGTATTCATTGATGGCACTAGCTTGTTTTTCAGCTGCTTTCTCTAGTTCAGATACTTTCCGGTCTAGATCGCTATCCTTCATCTGATTTTTGGCAGCATTTAAAGTATCTTCAATGGTGCTAAGTTGACTCTGGTCCACAGCTTCCACTCGTGCTACAGAGATAGAAAAGTAAAAAAAAGTTAGGAAGCCCCCATCAATCTACTACAAAAAGTTATTTCTGACTACCAGATTGGAGAAAAAAAGACTGAATCTCTAATGACTGTATAACATCGAATGGCCTTTTGCTAAGCTTGCTGTTGTTGTTGTGTTTTTTAGAACAAAGAATTAAGATCACTCTAGCTTGCTAAGCCACATTAGAAGGGAACGTTTTATTTAACTTTGCATTCCAATTGTGAAATTCTCAGCTGGGGGGGAAATCTGTGAGCTGGGGGGAAAATACTTGAGAGACCGCCTGCTGCCAATTACCTCCACTAGACCAATAAGATCCCACAGACTAGGCCTCCTCCGAATTCCATCTGTATCGACTGGCAACTACCCGGAGGAGAGCCTTCTCTGTGGCTGCTCCGACCCTCTGGAACGAGCTCCCCATGGAGATTCCAACCCTCACCACCCTCCAGGCCTTCCGCAAGGCCCTTAAAACCTGGCTGTTCCGACAGGCCTGGGGCTAAAGAGCTGTTGCCCCCGTCTCGAATGGTATGACTGTTGTGTTTTTAGCTGTGTATGGTCTTTTTGTTCTGTAACTTTGTTTGTTTTCCCCCCTCCCTTGAATTGTGAGCCGCCCTGAGTCCCCTCAGGGAAAAGGGCGGCATACAAATAAACTAAACTAAACTAACTAAACTAAACTGTGAATCAAAATATAGTGATATTTGTACTGGGCCACAAACTCACTCAATTCAAAGCTTTTTTTTAAAATGTCTCCTCAGAAATTTAATTTTTTAAAGATATTGTGAATATTTATATTACCCACTGATGTTTATTTAATTTGTGCTTTAGCATATCCTTTTCTAACTATGTGTGTATGTACATTTTTCTTATTACATGAACTTATGCTTATTTCACCATTAAGGTTTCTGTTGTGGCCCAGCAGGAGCCGTTGGAGCTACCACCAGACTCCGACAGCGAGGGGCCCTATGAGTCAGCTCCGGAGGATGTGGAGGACCCTGGACAGGGTTCCGACTCCGAGCAGGGCGCAGAGAGGCTGGTTGGCCACCAGGAGGTGCCTGAGCCTTGGACCAGTGGGGAGGAGACAAGGGAGAGTGAGCTGGACGCCAGCAGTGAGTTGTTCCTGGATGCACGCCATCAAAGAGCTACTAGGTGTCAGGAACAATTACACAATTACAGGAGGTGATTGTACTCAGCTGGTGGTCATTAGGCTCCTCTCCAGACTATAAAAATTGAATGTCGGAGGACATTACTGTGAGCTTGGCAGGCTGGATTGCTGCCAGGCCTTATCTGTGTTTACTGCTGCCTGAGTTTGTCTGAGTTGCTGCCAAGGTCCTTATCTGTTTGTTCTGCTTGGTTTTCAGCCACTGAGGTTTTGTTGTCTTGCTATTAAAGTACATTCCAGTTAAGCTTGTCTCGGCATTCGTTACTGGACGGAGGAGGGGGTCAGAACAGGTTTCTCTCTCATTTTTTTCTTTTAACCATCCTATAATCCCTTGCATTGGAGTGGAGTTGGGTTGACTGAATGGAGCTGAGCATTTACTGGCTGGATGCCCTTCCTGACGCCTATGTGGAGTTCGCAGCAGATAATAGCTCACTGAGCCCGGAGAGAGAAATATCTGTTTCTACTTAGGATTGAACTCACAGCCTCCTGATTGTGAGGAGACAGCTCCACCTCTAGGCCACTGTGCCACTCCCTAAAGTTTCTCTCCCATATTATACTTTAATTTTGCACAACATCCATCAGTCCAAGCTGAACCACCTAAGATCACAGACATTTGCAGAATATCGGAAGCTATGCAACAAACTATACTATTGTATTACCTTCTCTGTATTACCTTGAGATACTTGGGAGGAATTTCTCTATCCAATCCTACATTTTATTGCTCTGACCTTTTAGATTCTATCGTAGGATGTTTGAAATTTTGGAGAAATAGTCTGTTCTGTTTAGGATTTTAAAAATTTAAAGAGTTCTAGAAAGCTTGTGATACTCAAATAAAACTTATTTTTTTCCTCTCTAGAAATGCAGATCAAAATATATAATAAATCAAATATATGGCCCAGAGTTTCACAAAACTAGACTGCTAGATTGTTCTGTGAAGAGTTGCTATGTAAAGAAAAGCAAATGAAAGTTCTCCTCGGCTCATAAAAAAGTTTTGTGTTTTCTGGATTCTGGCCAGAGAAAACTCAATGAAATTGAAAGCTGGAGGGGGGGAGGTGTGGACTATCAACATATGAGTAGAGGACATCCACAAGTAACGTTTGATTTACATGCCAATCAGTGGTGGGATTTAAATAATTTAACAACCAGTTCTCTGCCCTAATGACCATCTGGGTAGGTGGGGCTCGGTGGTCATGTGACTGGGTGGGTGTGGCCAACTCAAGGTCACTCAGGTCGATGGGCGCTTTGCCTTAGCTGTTACAATGTCATAAGGGTTAACGGGAGAGGCAGTTTCTGTAAGCAGGGCAATAAAGATTAGGCTAGAAACAACACCAGAATGTTTCCTTCCTGCCTTCCTTACAGGATTAGCCCTGTAAAGTGGGGAAAAAACAAGAGGAGATTTCTTCCAACAACCGGTTCTCTGAACTACTTAGAAAATTACCAACCGGTTCTCCCGAATAGGTGCGAACCGGCTGAATCCCACCAGATGCCAATGTAGAAAGACAAAAAATAAGCACAAATATTTAAAAAGCCAAATTACATGAATGATTCAGCAGTGGCCATCAAAAGTGCTTCTGTATTTCATCTAAGAAATTAATATGCCAGCATCAAGTATAGTGTCAATTTTATGGACATTACTATAGGTCTACTACTCACATCATTTTTTAATTTTTTTTCATTAGCCGATATAGCCTCCTTTCCGAATATGATAATTGAATATATGAAGACTGTTACTTGTATTTTAATTAATCAGAAATTTAGATTGCAAATTGACATAGTGTCTACTTGATAGTTCTGGAGTTGCCTATTTATGTATCTTCATTTAAAATCACTACAACCCATTCTAGATCTGTGTACGTTAGCATTTCAAATAAGTCCACAAGATGTTTAGATCAACTTTCTCAGCTACTTCCAAGATTAATATAGCCACGAATACATCCCAATGTTACTGCTGAAAGAGCAGAGATAATCCTCTGTTGAGAAATACCTATCATCCATCTTTCACAAACAATATATCCTCCAAATATTTAGGCTATGATTTCAAACACTGTTTGCCACATAGCCTCTCTAGCTAAGATTCATTAGGTTGAGGATCAAAACACCTTGAAGAATAGCCAAAGGCAATAACCTGACTCATTTAGGGCAGGATTTTCTAGCAAATCATCAGCTGAAAGGATACATACATACATACATACATACATACATACATACATACTTACATACATACATACATACATACATACATACATATATATATATATATATGATTTTATTATTATTATTTTTATTTATCAGCACAAATAAAAACACACACACACAAATATATACACACACACACACACACACACACACACACACACACACACACACACACACACCAGAGGTTGTGACACTAAATATATACCTTCTTCCCTGGCTTCAGCTGATAAGGAGGAGACCTGTGGCTTAATGGCTAAGACGTTTGCCTAAGATGCAATACAGCACAGGTTCGAATATGGCTAGCTGATGAGAGCTAAATAGCTTGAAATAGATCTATACTAGTCTCCCTTTATTTATTTATCAGCACAAATTTAAAAAAAACCACAAATATAACAAAGGCAACAGTAAAAATATTGGGTTTCTGTCGTGATGTACTCTTGTGACAAGCCGATTGACAGACGATAGAAGCAGTTAGCTTCCTCCCATAATTGGGGCTTACCAAGGATTGTGACACTAAATATATACCTTCTTCCCTGGCTTCAGCTGATAAGGAGGAGACCTGTGGCTTAATGGCTAAGACGTTTGCCTAAGTTGCAATACAGCACAGGTTCGAATCCCAGTAAGGGTATGGCTAGCTGATGAGAGCTAAATAGCTTGAAATAGATCTATACTAGTCTCCCTTTATTTATTTATCAGCACAAATTAAAAAAAAACCACACACATATATATACATATACATATACATATGTAGAAATATACCTAATTTTTCAAGAAGTTCGTTGATCATATTCAGCAAATTGTTTACAGAACTCTTCGCCTTCTTTGCATTATCTTCTGCTTCCTGAGCCGCTTGTGTAGCCTGTAACATTAAATGTAAATTATGCATTTTATCCAGTGACTCATGGGTGAACACATGTGGAATGATGCCATGTCCTACTACCAAACTTAAGAGATCGAATTGGGATGTCCACTTCTACAAATGCCCTGTTAAAATCACTGAAATAATGATCACACCAATATCAATTTTCTTTCATTGATACTTGACGTCATGTCATTTCCATAGGATGGCAGATGTCATCAGGAACAAGGTAGTCAGAGGAGGAATATTATGTGATTTCAGTGGTAAGAAGAGTTTTGCAACCTTATGACAAGAAACATACAGTATGCTGTGAAATAGATTTAACAACGAAAAACTGATACATCTATGAATTGAATACTTTAGAATTTTTTGCTTTAAAAAGGATAAGGATAACAACGATTTTATGTATACTTGATAGAGGATTGGTGATATAATGTATAATCTTAAGAACATATTACAATGATATCTTGTTGTTGATAAATAATTTTAATAAGGGAATAATTAAAAATTGGTATATATATATATATGTAGCGACTATTTAGAATATTTTGTTGAAAAATGAAGGAATAAGATTTCTGTTTGAAGGTGTGAGGTACAAGGATAACAATGAACATAAGCATACCTGATAGTTGATTGGTGGAATTATGTATAATGGAAAATAGTGATATATAAATATAAATGGTTGGTAAAAAAAATCTTTTCTTTCACATGGGGATTATATAAAGGTATACTGCTATCAAATAGATAATCAAGAATGTAAGGGAACTATGATTTATTGGAAAAAAAATAATACTAATTGTAATTGAACATATACTGTACAATGAAAGTGAGGCATTTAGTTATACTAGATGAAAAATCTGTGATGGTAAATGTTATTTGAGAATATGGATGTTAAAACACCTGTAACCAAACGACATGCTGTATGTGATGCTTTTTTATTTTTTATTGTTGTCTGTATGTGTTGTCTTTGTAATAAAAATAAAAATTTATATATATATATATATATATATATATAAAAAGAAACATACAGTATGTACTTTTACTTAGTTAAAAAGATTGGGAATAGCACACGCTGATCTCTATAATGGATGAGAATCTTAAACAACCAAATGGGTTTTTTTAAAGCAATCATAATTACTTACCATTCCTGCCATCATCATATCTTGATCGGCACTTTGCTGCTTCTTGTTTAACTCTTTCTCTGCTTCTGTCAATTGTTTTAGCATGTCATCAACTTCTTTGTCCAAGTCGGTGACCGTCTTAAAGGTGTTGTCTGCAATCTCCTTTGTGGCACTAGCATTCTAGAATTGGCAGAAATCATATTCTTGAAGATATTGGAAGACATTCCAACGTTAGAAAATTAGACACCAAAGGCCAAGCAACACAGAGGGCTGTTTACTTATTTCAACAGAGATCCCTGTGCATTTGCATTTAATGGGTTTCCTTAATTTAACAGTCTTATTAATGCCACGAGAACATTTATGAAAGATCTCAAGCTCTTTAGTCCAGGCAATCCAAAATTGCCAGCAACTGTGACATTTCATCACAACAATCCTCTTGTCCCATTGGTGAATATAGCAATAGCAGTTAGACTTATATACCGCTTCATAGGGCTTTCAGCCCTCTCTAAGCAGTTTACAGAGTCAGCATATCGCCCCCAACAACAATCTGCGTCCTCATTTAACCCACCTCGGAAGGATGGAAGGCTGAGTCAACCTTGAGCCGGTGAGATTTGAACCACTGAACTGCAGATAACAGTCAGCTGAAGTGGCCTGCAGTACTGCACCCTAACCACTGCGCCACCTCGGCTCTTGAAAGTATCGGGTCAGAGCATCTTGCAGTAATCTTGGCCTTAAGACCTACAGGCTACTGAAATTTTCTTAATTGCTCAGGTGATATGGCTGGGCTACATATGTTGTTCCCTTCCTATCTCCTAGAAGAGGCTAGGCAACAGCCTTGCTCATAGGCTTTGCATTCTCCAAGAGAACTGTAGAGGCCTGGGTTCATAGACAACACAGTTTTGCCCAGGATTGAGGAAGACACTGTTTTTTGAATGACTCAGAAATCTCCTACTAATATATGTTCTGACCCCCCCACCCCTCGGCCCACACCAAAGCACTCTGAGCCAAAGATACTTTACGGAATTTATTCACAGACAGACAGGTCCTTGGCAGCAAACCGGCACAGATAAGCCTTGGCAGCAATCCAGCCTGCCAAGCTAACACCACAATTCTCCAACATTCGTTAATGCGTTGACTTCTGCAAAAGGGGCATGTGCACAAGCATTCCTTTTATAGTCTGGAGAGGAGCCTAATCACCACCAGCTGAGTGCAATTACCTCCTGTAACTGTGTAACTGTTCTTTATGCCTATTAGCTCTCCGGTGCCGGGCATCTAGGAACAACTCCCTTGTCTCCTCCCCACTGCTGACGTCTGGATCACACTCCCTTGTCTCCTCCCCACTGGTCCAAGCCTCAGGCGCCTCCTGGTGGCCAACCAGCCTCTCTGCACCCTGTTCGGAGTCGGAACCCTCTCCAGGGTCCTCCACATCCTCCAGAGCCGACTCATAGGGCCCCTCGCTGTCGGAGTCTGGTGGCAGCTCCAACGGCTCCTGCTGGGCCACAACAAATATATATATTTTCCCACGACTTACATTATTTACAGACGTAGCAATTCTCTCGGCATCATCGGCTTTGTTTTTGGCTTCTCTGGCATCTGCAGCCGCATTGCCTAGGGTCAGTTCTGCTTGGCGGGTCTTACTGTTTGCATCCATAATGGTCTGGGTAATGGCAGGAATTTTCCTGAGAGCTTCCTCAGCAGCAGTCTTGTTATCATTCACACGTTTATCGAAGTCTGAAACCAAGGGGAAAAGAGAAGTGCAGCTACAGTAGACCACACAAAAATCTGTTGAGTCCAACTTTTCAGCCCAATGGCCGTCAGATTAACCCCACTGGCAGTTTGCAAAAGCCAAGATGAAAATCATAGTATTATTTATGATTAGTCCCAGTGTCAGGCCTGCAATTATATTCCTTTTAGAATTTTGGCCTGCCACACTTTCTCTTATTTCATTGTTCTGTTTCATTAGTATAGTTGATGGGAGGGGGGAATAGACAGGAGTAGGATTGTGGAATGTATTGTTATCGTTCTTTTCTAGAAGCCAAGGTCATGAACTTTTAACTGGGTGGGATTCTGAAGTCATTTCCAGAATTGGGATTAACCCAGATGTGCTAAGATGTCTGCTTTATTAAATTGGAACTTTAAGGATCGTTTTGCCTTGGACTCTGATTTAATTCTACATGATACTTGGAACGCTGACACCCAGGATGTTCCAATCATCCCTATTTGTTACTTGTGTTCAAGTCCTTGGTCAAGTCCTTGTTTCTGCGTCTCACTGATCCTTTCATAAAATAGGTTTTATAGCAAACAAATAATGACTTTTTAAAAAATTAAAAACACAGTCTTAGGATCTAGAGATTAGATCCTACATCTTCCTGACATTTGGCTTGGAGAGAAGTTATTTTCCTTTTAGCCTATTGGTTTTTTTGGGGGGGGGAAAGTCCATGTTTTATAATTGGCTGTACTCACTATGGCCTGTGTTTTGCAAGAGTATCACAAAGCTTGCAATATAGTCCAAGTAGAAAGTCTTAAAGGATTTAGCAACCTCTGCCCTTTTCTGATTGCTGATTTCAATCACTAGTTCCTAGCCTTACTTCCCATTAAATGGTCAATTCCCATGAAATTGAATCCTGCCTTTCCCACAAAGTGAAACAAAACTGCCTGTCAGCCTCTGTTTTGCTGCTTGCTTTTCGGCTGCCATTAAAACGGGGAGGGAGGGCATGGTATTTGGGAATGGGAAATAATCTGTGCGGTTCAAATCTCACCGGCTCAGGGTTGACTCAGCCTTCCATCCTTCCGAGGTGGGTAAAATGAGGACCCAGATTGTTGGGGGCAATATGCTGACTCTCTGTAAACCGCTTAGAGAGGGCTGAAAGCCCTATGGAGCGGTATATAAGTCTACTGCTATTGCTATTGCTATTGCTGACAGCTGTGGAGATATTGGATTGGGCTATGGACTGGGGTTACCAAGGGGAGAAGAATGGGTCATGTATTGATATCTACTGCTTTGCGCGCGTTTTTGCTCAGATCCAGCTTTGCTTAGCTTCTATTTATTTATAATCAGTAAAAGTTCTCTTAATTCTGCAAAAATGGAGTTGAGTGGTTTCTTTCTTGGTTGTTAAACGAAGCAGCCTTGACACTGCCTTTTCAACAGAACACATTCTATCATAGAGGTAGAGATGGTAAGAACCGGAATAATAGACTTGGCGAGACAACACCTTGATTTCTGTGCAATGAGAATCCTATTCTGGCAGGGCATCCTGCCCTTCTGCCACGTGGTTCCTCGGGAAGTTAGGCTGCCTACCTTTCAAATTGTTCAGGATCTCATTGGCCTCCCGGAGTGTGTTGCTTCCTTTCTTGGCAGCTTCTTCAGCCAAAGCTTTGGCGGCATCTGCTCGAGCCAAAAGCTGATCAGCAGTCTACGCAAACACACAATGAGTTGTCATATGCTCCCTTCTGACGTATCTGCTCAAATTCTAATGCTCAAATGGTGCAAGCATGAGAAAAGAAGTCTGTTCAAAAATGCAAGGTCATTTTCTAGATTTATTTCTATACTATATGCATCCCATACCATCGAAATGGGGCAGGGATAAAGACTTGCAAATTGTAATTTACTGATATCGCCCTTCCTTCCTCAACTTAATTTTCACCTGCAGAGGTAAGTCTAAAAGGTAAACTTTTATTATCCTTTATTTTTTTAAAAAAAGACTAAGACTTGGATAAAAAGGGAAGGGTTTTTCAAGAAAGTATAACTAGAAGCAATAAAGGATAAGGTCTCTAAACCCAGAGCTCTAGCCAATTATTATCATATGAAAAAATGCAGAATTACGTGGTATCAATCTAGTAGTTATAAAATGGAAATAAAACTGTGTTTAAAAACAAGTGCTAATGTACCACACAATGCAAACTTTATGTTGACAGACTCTATGGCTTCAAGAAAATGATAAAAGAGTACAGGGGTGGGTTCCTGCCGGTTCTAACCGGTTCGGTAGAAGCGGTTCCACAAATCTATCGTGCCGGTTAGAACCCGTTCCAGCTGTGAAAGGAAGGAAGGAAGGGCGGGGCTTCTTCAGAGGACCCGAGGCAAGAGCAGCATTGAAGCCCTCTCTGAAGCAGCTGGAAAAGGTACGTGTGGGTCAGAGGGAGGGGGAGGAATTCAACCTTCATTCTCCTGGTGCTGTGTGGGGCTTTGGCCAAAGGCTGGGGGGAAGGACTTGGCTCGCTCGTGCTCTCCCTCCCCAAGTGTAGTTTGATTGCAGGCGGAGCCACGTTGCCTTTTCAAATCTGTAATCAGTGAAGCTGGGCTGGATTTTTACATAGCCGATCCGGGGAAAGTGTGTGTGCTACAGCATGGTTCTTTGCCTGGCTTCCTGCCTCCTCCTGTGGTCTTCTCAGTGCTTGCTCATGCTCTTCCGGCCCAAGTGTAGTGAGTTCCTCCCCAGGCCCCCATCCGTTTCTCCCACACACACACAGCTGAATAAAGCTATGTAAAAATCCAGCCCAGCTTCACTGATTACAAGTTTGAAAAGGCAACGTGGCTCCGCCTGCAATCAAACTACACTTGGGGAGGGAGAGCACAAGTGAGCCCTGAGGAGACCACAGGAGGAGGCAGGAAGCCAGGCAAAGAGCCATGCTGTAGCATACACACTTTCCCCCAGCCCCTTTCTTTCGGAAGGCTTGGATCTGCTCCCCTCTGGCTTCTCTGCCTCTCCTCTCACCCCAGCCTGCCAGAAGGTGGTGAGTGGGTGGGTTTTATTGCATTCCAGGCATTTCCCACCCAGACAGCAGGCTGCCTTTGCAATGGGGGAGGTGTTTGGGGAAGGCAGCGGGGGAATGGGGGGGATGGCAGAGGAGCTGCTTTCAAGCCATTGGAAAAGATATCCAATTCAACTTTTCTCTCTCTCTCTGTGTGTGTATGTGTGTTTGTTTGTTTGAGAGTGAGTGAGAGAGAGAGAGAGGGAAGGAGGTAGGAGAGATAATCCGATCCAACTTCTGTGTGTGTGTGTGTGTTTGAGAGAAGAGGGAGGGAGAGAGGGAGGAAGGAGGGGAAGGGAGAAGAAAAAGAAAGAAGGAAGTTTCTTTCGCAAAGGAGAAAAACAAATGCTGTCGCTTTAAATAAGAACTGAGCATGCCTGGCTGTGTAATTCTGGGAGTTGAAGTCCACAAGTCTTAATAACTTTAAATTGAAAAGATGCAGGAAAGAACAAATTGGTTATATAATTATATGGTGGTATGTTATATGATTTTATGTTTTTGAAGTTTTGGGGTTTGTGCAATATGAGCATTGTGTTTCTAAAAGGGTTTGGATGATTCCCTGCTTGTGAATGGAACCAAACTTTCTCTAGGGTCATTTTCTCTATCTGGCAGGTATGTGGAATGAGCCTCAGGCAGGTTTCTTTGTTAGCAGAAAGAAAGAAAAACAGCACAGCAATTTAGGGCTAGAAGCCTACTAGGAGGTCATCTAGTCCAACCCCCTGCTGCAGCAGAAAACCTTACATTGAATGGATTCCTCTCTAACAGAGAGGAAAATTGCCAGAAAGGAGAAACAGTTTACCAGGAGAAGGCTGCCATGCAGAGGAAGGTAGGGATAGTCCTTGACTTTTGACTACAATTGAGGCCAAAATTGTGGTTGCTAAGCAAGAGCGTTGTTAAAGTGAGCTTCACCACATTTTACCCAATCCATGACATCTCCTGATGAGTGACATCAAGCTGGCCACTCCCACCCGGTCACATGACTGCCAAGCCACTCCCACAAAACAGGCCACACCTACAGAATAGGTTTCTAAAAAAATTTCAAACCCACCACTGATGAATAACCGTTCCAGTTTTGCAATGTGTGTGGTAATTATGAGAGTGGAATACACACACACACACACACACACACATATCAGGACAAGGACTGATGCTAGTTATAACTCACCTGCTGCTCTGTCTTGCCTTTCTCCAAAAGATTCTGAACTTCCAATTCTTTCTCTCTCATATCTTCTCTCAGGTCTTCATAATTCTTTAGTTTGTCTTTAATGAGCAGTTCTAACTCCTGGGCTTCCTCCTTGATGTTCTTTGCCTCATTCTGAATATGGAAAAAAGGCAGGAAGGAAAAACAGCTTCAGTGAATTTAAGAAACCTAAATGGATATATCATCCTACAGATTCAAGAGAATGTTCTTAGAGAACTATGAGCTGATGAATTGGATCAAACACACCCCTTAAAGAGATTCCAGACCTGACACAGATCCCCTTGTGCTCTCTGTAGCAACATCTTTGATGAAGGGAGTGCTGAAGAAGATGGTGTCTTCAGGAATACTCCAGAATCATAATCTTTTTCCATATATTTTTTTTTTTGAAATGTTGCACAAAATAAATGGACTGGGCATTTGCCACTGTGCAGGTCGCCTCCTTCAACCCCCCCCCCCCCCCCTAATGTATTAAGATGAAAGTGAGGGTTTTGCAATGTTTTAATAAGGCCTCAAGATATAGATACCTGAGAGACCGCCTCCTGCCGATTACCTCTCTCAGACCAATTAGATCGCACAGGTTGGGTCTCCTCCGGATTCCATCTGCCAGCCAATGTCGGCTGGCGACTCCCCGGGGGAGAGCCTTCTCTGTTGCAGCTCCGGCCCTCTGGAACGAGCTCCCTGTTGAGATCCGGACCCTTACTACCCTCCCGGCCTTCCGCAAAGCCAACAAGTCCTGGCTGTTCCCGCAGGCTGGGGGGGGGGGGGGGGCGCTGAGAAACATTTACCTCCACGGAAATTGTGAATGTTGGTTTTGTTTTTAATATGTTGTCTTTGTCTCGTTTTCCCCCTTTCCCTTGTCTTTTGTGAGCCGCCCGGAGTCCTCCGGGAGTGGGCGGCATACAAGACAAATAAATAAATAAATAATAAATAATAAATAAATAGCTTGGGTGCTGGTGTTAAGCATGAGTAACCAAAATATAGCAGGTCCTATATAGTTGGTCCTAGGAAGTCTTAGGAGTAGAGACCTCAAAAAAAAAAAAAAAAAAAAAAAAAAAAAAAAAACTAAGTCATGGTTGAACCTGATTAGTAAGTGGAAAGAAGATCTTTAGATCCTGGAAATCCTAGACTGGGAAGTGAAAAAAAATACTCTAGAATCAAGTCCTCAGCACATGACCATGGAAGCTAAATTCACACAGTGAATTTTAAATCGGATTTAATGCTAAGAAAAAAAGGGTTGGCTTATAGTGTTTTAGTGGTTAGGACATTAAGACAGAGAAATCTTGAGCTATCAAATCCTTCTTTTCACAGAGTTCCTAATAGAGAGATGTCTTGTTTAAGAGTTAAATCTGAAAAAATAGTAATGATCCTTCGGGTCCTCATTTATTCTGTTTTGAAAATGTTTCCATTTCCCAAATCCAAGAACGCTGATATACCCAGAAGAAAATGACAACGAAAAGGACACGGATGTGTCTGCATAATCATTAGGAGGCTGGATGCACGGGAGAAAAACTTTACCTACTTGCCAAACTGTACGCATGTTAGATAGCTTTGAAATATTCTATATACTTTGATCTCAACTTGGGGTGATTCTGCCTTTTACATGATTTGTTTTAAAAGGCATTTCATAGGTAATTCCTCAGCCGAAGTTAAACTTCAAGTGTTGTCATCTACGATACTCCAGTACAGTTTTCAAGATTTGCTAACCATAATGTCTAAGTGACTTCAACAAGGAGCCCATCTCAAAATACCTCGAGGCCTGCAGTGTCTATAGATGGCAGAGTGGTGAGATTTGCGTAGATCTGTAATGCTTTTTCCCCAGCTTCTTTTGCTTCCGCAGAAACCTTATTGGCTTGTTTTTCTAGGTCTCGGGCAATATTCTTTGCTTGGTTATACCTAAGAAATAAAAGCATTCCATTAGTGCTCTGTGTAGCTAACGGCCTAAGGCTGGTGCAGAGGTGGGTTCCTACCAGTTCGCACCTATTCGGTAGAACCGGTTTGTCAAATCTACCAAACCGGTTAGAAGAAGTTCCACCAGTGGACCCGGAAAGCAGGTCACACCTACAGAAGAGGTTCCAAAATTTTTTGAAACACACACACACACACACACACACAAACACACAGAGAAAGAGAAAGAAAGGAAGAAAGAAAAAAAGAAAAAGAAAGAAAAAGTGTGAGAGAGAGATGAAAGAAAAAAAGGAAAAAGGGACAGAGAGACAAAAGGAAGGAAAGAGAGAGAGAGAGAGAGAGAACACATGGCTGGCAAGCCACTCCCACCAGGTCACATGGCCGGCAAGCCACTCCCACAAAGGAGGCCACACCCACAGAGTAGGTTCGAAAGTTTTTTGAAACCCACCACTGGGCTGGTGCGAGCAAAGTCTTTGTAGCCGATGATCATTCTTGGCTATTTTGGGGGGATGTTGAGATTTGCAACATGGATAGGATCATGTGTCACACGAAAGCAGGGCCTGAAGACTCCCCAGCTTTGATTTAAGAATATTATTATTTTTTTCTTTCATCTTGGCATTCAACTTTTGCCAAGAGAAGCTGTAACTCAAATGGAAAGAGGCGTTCAATGGCAGGGAACAAATATTTTACTTGAGAGACCGCCTGCTGCCAATTACCTCCCAAAGACCCATTAGATCACACAGGGCTGGCCTCCTCCGGGTTCCGTCTACCAGCCAATGTCACCTGGCTACTACCCGGGGGAGGGCCTTCTCTGTGGCAGCTCCGGCCCTTTGGAACGAACTCCCGGCAGAGATTCGGACCCTCATCTCTCTCCAGGCCTTCCGAAAAGCCGTTAGAACCTGGCTGTGTCGGCAGGCCTGGGGTTGATGAGCTCCCTTCCCCTCTCGATTTGTGTGGCTGTTGGTTGTTTTTAAATGCCTGTATTTGTAGGTTTTTTTGTGTTTCCCTTTCCCTCCTTGGGTTTGTGCGCCGCCCTGAGTCCCGCTGGGAATAGGGCGGCATATAAATAAAACGAAACCGAAACCGATTTCGCTGCAAGTAAGTCTTCATTAAAACCCTCCTATCCTCTGTTAGAAGAGAGAGAAAAAGGCTTTCCTCCGTTCTAGTTCGACCTCTGGAGATGAGATGAGACAAAATTGAACCTTGAGAGCAAAAATATAGCATATTCTGTGATATCTTTACAGGTAGTCCTTGAATTACAACCGTTAGTTTAGCGACTGTCACAATAGCACTAAAAAAGCGACTAACGACCATTTCTTTACACTTACCACCATTACAGCAACCCCATGGTTACGTGATCAAAATTCGGACATGTGGCAATAGCCGTGTATTTATAATAGTGAGGCTGCTCCAGGGTCATGTAATGACCATTTATGACCTTAGGAGACAGCTTCTGACAAACAAGGACAATGAGGAAAATTGGACTCCCTTAACAATTATATGATTCACTCGAGAACAAGAAGACGAGCAATTTTATAAGATATGGGGGAAAAAACCTGGAAATGAAAAATGTTTTACTTATGTTTCAACTGAAGGAGCTAAGTGATAATAGAATTATGCTGTGAAATAGATTATCAATGATACAATGAAAGACTGATTATATATGTATGTGTGTGTGTGTGTATGTATATATGTATATGTGTGTGTGTGTATATATATATATGTGTGTGTGTGTGTGTGTTTTATTTGTGCTGATAAATAAATAAAGGGAGACTAATATAGATCTATTTCAAACTATTTAGCTCTCATCAGCTAGCCATACCCTTACTGGGATTTGAACCTGGGCTACATTACATACTAGGCAGACATCTTAGCCATTAGGCCACAGGCTCTTATCCGTTATCAGCAAAGCCAGGGTGAAAGGTATCTATTAGATTTTTACATACATATATATACACACACACATACATGAATGAATGAATGAATGAATGAATTGAATAGAACTTTTTGGTTTTAAAATGGATAAGGATAACAATGAATTCATGTATACTTGATAGAGGATTGGTGATATAATGTATAACCCTAAGAATATATTATAAAAATATCTTGTTGATAAATAATTTTAATAAGGTAGTAATTAAAAATTGGTACATATATGAAGTGACTATTTAGAATACCTTGTTGAAAAATGAAGCAATAACATCTTTGTTTGAATGTATGATGTACAAGGACAATAATGAACATAAGGATACTCGATAGTTGATTGGTGGGATTATGCATAATTGAAAACAGTGATATAAAAATATAAATGGCTGGTAAATCTCTTTCATATCGGGATCTGTGATTATATAAAGGTATATTGCTATTAAACAGACAATCAAGAATGTAAGGGAACTAGGCTTATTGAAAAAAAAATTAATTGTAATTGAATATACATTGTACAATGAAAGTGAGGTATTTAGTTATATTAGATGAAAAATCTGTGATTGTAAATGTAATTGAGAACATGGATGCAAAAACACTTGGAACCAAACGACATGCTGTATGTAATGGATGAGATCTTTTTTTTTTTTAATATTGTTTTTTCTTATGTTTAAAAATAAAAAAACAGATTGCAAAAAAAACCAATTCTATGATTCACTTTTTTCTTTTTTTCTTTCATCTCTCTCTCACACTTTTTCTTTCTTTTTTCATGTATGTATGTATGTATGTATGTATGTATGTATGTATGTATGTATTTATTTCTTCCTTTCTCTTTCTCTCTCTCTCTCTGTGTCAGTCTCTGCGTGTGTGTGTGTGGGGGGGGCAGTGGTGGGTTTCAAAAAGTTTTGGAACCTCTTCTGTAGGTGTGGCCTGCTTTCCGGGTCCACTGGTGTAACCTCTTCTAACCGGTTCGGGAGATTTGACGAACCGGTTCTACCGAATAGGTGCGAACTGGTAGGAACCCACCTCTGACATATTTGAGCCGATAGACAATTGGATGAAAAACTCAAGTAGTTTTTTTTTTTTAAGCAAAAGGCTTTTTTTTAAGCAAAAGTTCATCACTGCCTAATGGTTACTGAATGCAGTACTAGCTACACTGTGATGATGGTAGCTATAACAATAAAATTGTTGTAATTTAAATCCATTTGATATCAGTGGAAAGTACAGGTAGCCTTCATGTCTTGGGATGAGTTTCATAAGCAGCGTGTAGCACTGCTATTACAAGGTGTTTACTAAGAGACTCTTAGGGCTCTTGGTAGGGAATTTGGGGGAAGATATGCTCTGTACATGCTCTTGAGCCTGCTAATATTAGTAAATATTATTAATAATATTAATATTAGTAAATATTAATATTTTTCTTTCAGGGAAAAGACTTTGGTGTAGTTTCAAATATGGATTCCTACATATATTGGTTTCAGAGCAAGGAGTCTCATTGTTTCCTGTGACTGGAATCCTGGAAATACTTCAAAGTTTTGTCTCTTTCAGAAAACAGTCTACTCTGAACAATCTAATGGAATGTATCCAGGGCAGCTGTTTTATAGCAAGCTCGAACATATTTCTTGCTTGATATACATTGCCTAGTGGCCATCTTTCTGCAGGTAGTAAGCCGCCTAAGAAGGAAATCGTGGGTTGTGAGTAATGCTGATTGGTCACAATTTGTGGGAAATCTGAACAATTATTTATTTAACAAAAATTCACCTGCTTATCATTTATCCTAACCGCTCTTGAGCAAGATTGTGCTCATAGACAGGGGAAACCATGTTAAGAGTCACAAGAATGCTGTCATATAGAGCAATGCTTGTGGTCAGGTGTTCCCCCTGGGGATTGCTATTATTATTGTAGTTGCTATCTTCCATCTTGTTACTAGTATAAGCAAGAAGTAGTCAGTATATGGGATCTGTTGTGGCCCGGCAGGAGCCGTTGGAGCTGCCGCCAGACTCCGACAGCGAGGGGTCTTATGAGTCAGCCCTGGAGGAGGTGGAGGACCCTGGACAGGGTGTCGACTCCGAGCAGGGCGAGGAGAGACTGGTTGGCCACCAGGTGGCGGCAGAGCATTGGATCAGAGGGAGTGTTCGGGAAAACATTCGGGAGTTGTTTCAGGATGCACGCCGTCGAAGGGCTACTCGACGGAAGGAACAATTGCGTAATTGTAGGAGATGATTGCGCTTAGCTGATGCTGATTAAGATCCTCTCCTGATTATAAAAGAGACTGCTTGTGCCACACCCTTCTTGTAGAAGTCAACGTTAAGGACTAACAAGAAACAAACTTGGCAGGCTGGATTGCTGCCAGAGTTTGTTTGCATTGCTGCCAAGTTTTGTAGGACTTGCTGCCAGAGTGCTTATCTCTTTGTTTATGTGGCTTGCAGCCAACGAGAGTCTGGACTGATTAAAAGTATTCTGATTTACGTTTGCTTGTGGCTTTCGTTCCTGGATGGCGACGAGGGGGGAGGTCAGAACAGGGATCTATGTTTGCATGGAGCAACTGACAAAGGATCTCAGAAACGTTTTCTCCAACCAAATCCTCCCCACTTTGGCCTATCCTTTTTCTTCTTGCTTTTCCCATCCATTAATAATCTATTTTCTCTCCCTCTATTCTTTATTGTTATTTGCCAGCTGATGTTTATTTGATAATTTTATTAATTGGTTGGCCATCATTGAAGTGGGACACTGAAAAAGATATTTAAAGGATGGCTGATTCTTTAAACACTGGCTTGGGAAACCTACAGACCAAATATTCTGTCATACAAATGCCTTTGCTGTATTTCAATTACAATTCAAAATTAAGTGATGAATAAAAAGGGTCTGCCTGTTTCTATTTAATATGTTTGGTTAAGAAATAGTTAGCTTGCTATGTTTCATTTCGCTGTAAATGTGTTTTTATTTTCCATTTTCATTTCGTACCGTCACATATATACTGTGCATAACCGGGGCCATATAACATTAAACAATAAACACAGCCATTCCTCTTGTCAACAATACCCCCCCAAATATAAACCCAATGTACCTCTTCGACCCTCCATACACCCTTTCTTTCGCCCCCCTCCAACTTTCCATCTTCCCTCCAACATTCCCCTCTACCCTACTTCCCCTCCCCCTCTACCACTCCTCTCTCCCGGTACACTCCCTCCCTTCCTTCTCACCCTCCCTCCCGTCCTCTCTCCCACCCTCTCTACCCCTCTTTCTTCTATCCCTCTACTCCTCCCTTCGGTGTATTTCTACTATCTATTAATATATTCAGCTTGTCCTATTTTTACAGTGAAATTAAAGAGCAACAGTATACAAGTGCAGTCGCGTTACTTTAAAATCTAACACATACTATATATCCCCCCTCCCCCCTAACACCCCCCTCCCTTCCCCCCCGACTTCCCAGAGCCCGTACACGGTATAGGTTTTTAACAAATATAGTCTAAAATATATTAAGACAAAGGAAATAAAAAAGAAGTTAATAACATCTCTGTATTAAACTCTTGCTATGTTTCATGTCAATAAGAGAACTCAACAACAAACATATAATAGAGAGACAAAATAAAGTTCTTGTCCTGTAAAATACTATTAAAGTGCACTTCAATACTCCTGTAGTTCATAGAGATCCCTCTTTGAATTCTTCAGACTGAGACAGGGATTAAGAAATAAAAAGAGAAACAGCTCCTCTTCACAATTCTTTAAACCATTAGGTTTAACTCTGAAAAGCAATTCATATATTTAAAACAAAACAACCGTAAGCATTTCCTTGTTAGACTTACTTTCGATTTAGATCATCGATGTCATTAGTTGTTTCATTCTCTCCTGCTAGTGTGTCCAAGAGTAACTTATATGCTTGTGATGACGTATCGTTTGCTTCCTTAGCTATTTTCTCAATATTATCTGCTTCTGCTTTATGTCTGGGACAAAAAAAAAATGGAAAACATGATTTGAAATATGCTACTATTTGTATTTTGCTCTCCAAGCATCATCATCATCACGCATGATTGAATTGAATTGAATTCTGTTGATAACTAACTCAATCCAAGTTGAACAAGAACCCGTTTGCGTGGCAAATGGGGCTGCCCCTGAAAAGTGTTCCGAGACTACAATTAGTCCAGAATGCAGCCGCGCGAGCGATACTGGGTGTACCAAGGTACACCCACATTACACCTATCCTCCGCGAGCTGCACTGGCTCCCTATCGGTCTCAGAGCGCGATTCAAGGTGCTGGTTATTACCTTTAAAGCCCTACATGGCCTAGGACCCGGATATCTGCGAGACCATCTTCTGCCACATACCTCCCAACGACCGATAAGATCGCACAGGGTGGGCCTTCTCCAGGTGCTGTCAACCAGACAATGTCGGCTGGCGGCTCCCCGGGGGAGGGCCTTCTCTGTAGCCGCTCCGACCCTATGGAATGATCTACCCCCAGAGATCCGGACCCTAACCCACTCTCATGGCCTTCCGAAAGGCTATTAAAACCTGGCTATTCCAGCAGGCCTGGGGCTGTTGACCTCATGGCTGAGGTCCAGCCCCGATTAGATGTGGTTTTTTTAATTTGTTCTTCCTCCATTTTTAATTCTTCACTTTTTAAAATTTCTGTAAGCCGCCCGGAGTCCTTCAGGATTGGGCGGCCCTTAAATTCATTAAATCCAATCCAAATCCAATCCAAATGCACCATCGTGGAAATTTTGAGAGTGGGCTGATTTCTGGCCTAGCATCGTCTCCTGGAGATCAAGCAGTGGTGCAGTCTTTATTCCAGAGTATCCCAGGTCCATGCTTCCATCTCCTCTGGTTTCCACCTTTGACCTCACTCTGCATTGACCGAATGCCTGCCTTCCCATCTGCTGGAAAAGATTACCACAAAGATTCTGTTCTAAATCTTGTGGCAGATTACCTCATCCCCATTGTTCAACAGTATTGCTCAAACAGGAAATGAGTAATGCGTAGTGGTGGAGGGGGGGGGGAAAGAGGGGCATGCCGTGACAATAGATTGGAACTCAGTTTGCTAGAACATGTCAGGGTCCTCAAACCAAGAAGATGGAGAAAAATGCCTGGCTGATGCTGTAGTCAGTTTGAACAACTGAGTCGCAGAATACCATAATCACACTAGAGCAGTGTTTCTCAACCTTGGCTACTTGAAGATGTCTGGACTTCAACTCCCAGAATTCCCCAGCCAGCGAATGCGAATGCTGGCTGGGGAATTCTGGGAGTTGAAGTCCAGACATCTTCAAGTTGCCAAGGTTGAGAAACACTGCACTAGAGATACACTGTAAACTAGAAGTAGGATTTTTCAATCTCTCCGACTTCCCTTCTTAAAAAATCCCTTCTATTTAAAATCAGAATGAATCTATTAAGAATTAGAATCATGTTAAAATGTAAAAATACAAGTGCGGCCCATGTTCTCCATGAGTGGGGGAATCATGGGATTGCTTCGTTTTAAATAAAAACAAGTCGACAACCCATTCTTTCCAAGCTAATACTTGTCACATATAAACTTTGCAGAGAAAAGTTGCATATAGTTTATGCCTTTTACAAGTAATGCAGTATATATGTATGTATGCATGTATGCGTACTTATACAATAAAAGAGTAATAGTGTATAACTGCCCCATAGAAGAGCCGAGGTGGCGCAGTGGTTAGGGTGCAGTACTGCAGGCCACTTCAGCTGACTGCTATCTGCAGTTCAGTGGTTCTAATCTCACCGGCTCAAGGTTGACTCAGCCTTCCATCCTTCCGAGGTGGGTGAAATGAGGACCCAGA
Source organism: Thamnophis elegans (assembly GCF_009769535.1). Lineage (NCBI taxonomy): Eukaryota > Metazoa > Chordata > Lepidosauria > Squamata > Natricidae > Thamnophis > Thamnophis elegans. Next base: position 5,506,046 of record NC_045551.1, read on the forward strand.
CTGTGGGGGCGATTTGCTGACTCTGTAAACCGCTTAGAGAGGGCTGAAAGCCCTGTGAAGCGATATATAAGTCTAACTGCTATTGCTACTGCTATTATGGGTTTCTTTCAGTGGTGAAATTCAATTTTTTTTTTTACTACCAGTCCTGCGGGTGTGGCTTTGTGGGCTTGGCAGGGGAAGGATACTGGAAAATCTCCATTCCCACCCCACTCTGGGGCCAGCCAGAAGTGGTATTTGCCAGTTCTCCGAACTACTCAAAATTTCCGCTACTGGTTCTCCAGAACCTGTCAGAACCTGCTGAATTTCACCCCTGGTTTCTTTCAATCTGTTCTTTTCAGAGCAGAAAAGAGAAGGGAATGTTTTTTTGGTTTTTTTTTAAGGAATGAGATTTGGGGATAGAAAGAATATGGAAGCAGGGAACACTTCCTCCACAGGGTTGAGGAGGAGATCTTAAGCTGAAGGTGAGGTAGACAAGTTACCATTTAATGCAATGATGGACTTGGAGAAAAGATTAAGGAGCTGAGGTGGCGCAGTGGTTAAATGCAGCACTGCAGGCTACTTCAGCTGACTGCAGTTCTGCAGTTCGGCTGTTCAAATCTCACCGGCTCAAGGTTGACTCAGCCTTCCATCCTTCCGAGGTGGGTGAAATGAGGACCCGGATTGTTGTTGGGGGCAATATGCTGACTCTGTAAACCGCTTAGAGAGGGCTGAAAGCCCTATGAAGCGGTATATAAGTCTAACTGCTATTGCTATTGCTATTAAACAAAGAAGGGAGATGGTAGCTTTGGGTTCCTCAACAATCTGCCAAGTAGAGGCATGGTTAAGATTACCCAGGGGGAAAAAGATAAAGGGGGCATCTCTCACCGTGCAGCCAATTGCCGAGCTTCTTCTGCCAGGATAGTCATGTTATTGGGGTCCCTGGTTGATTCTGGCGGAGTGATAGACTGAAAGAGGAATCACAATACTTTCGAAAGCCATCTCTTGCATTTTACAATACTATAAGCAGATAACAGTCGTTTGTATTAGAGATGAGAAACAGAGGTGTTGCTAAATCTGGCAATCTAGTATTGTTCCTCTATTATCTCTGGGCCCTCCAGACTGAATCATAGATATCATTTCCTGCAACCTTCCACCACATGCAGGACATTAATCCTAGATTAATGACCACAAGTTTAAAATGGAAAAAAATTAAAAAAAATCAACAAAGCGGATGAAACTCAAGTTATGCTTTTTCTGCGTCCTTCCCTACTAGATAGCGGTTTGTAAATCAATGGTGAAATATAGGGATTGCATATTATTTTTCTACATAGCCCCATTCGCGAAGCAACGATTGAAAAAAAATTGAATCGGTCACTTTGATATCCATGAAGCTGTTTCAAAAACACAAAATTGAAAAAAAATTGAATCGGTCACTTTGATATCCATGAAGCTGTTTCAAAAACACAAAATTGAAAAAAAATTGAATCGGTCACTTTGATATTCATGAAGCTGTTTCAAAAACACAAAACATTCGGAAAGGCAAGGAGAAGGCAATGGTTTTTCTGGCGATTCAATGTACTTGTTAAAAATAAAGTAAAACATGATTGTTCTTAAACAGTTTATTGATAGAGAAAAAAATGTGCAGGGGAAGAAAAGCACATCTTCATGATGTACAGCCATGCTCATTTGTATGAGAGTACAAATGATTTCAAGGTTTCCTTATGAATGCCAATCTTGGTGTCTTTGCAAAGAGAATGCTTTATATTCAGCCAAGGGCAATGTGGAGGAGGGGGGCGACGGGGACGGGGACACTGATGGAGATGACTCCATCCCAATCTCTGAAGAGGGGATATAGAAAGGAGAAATTAGGGTCTTCCTCTCAAGGCTTCTACATGAAGTACTGAAATGATCTCCTTCAACTGCATTATTTCAAAGCATCTTCCACAGAAGACTATTAAAGCCAGTCCAGCAGGTGCTTCCAAATCAGTGGTGGGTTTCAAAAATTGTTCGAACCTACTCTGTGGGTGTGGCCTCCTTTGTGGGAGTGGCTTGCCACCCATGTGACCGAATGGGAGTGGCTTGCTGCCCATGTGACCGGATATGAAGATGCCGACGACACTTGTCAGAACCACCTTAAATTACCTCACATGCAGCACTGGCATGCATAAGAATAGGATGTAAACTTGTTTTTTTACAAGGCATCTTTGGTTTGCGTTAAAACAACTTCAACACACGCAATGTTCTGATTGCACCACAAACGCAGTAGCCATCCTTACCTTTCACAGAGGCACTGAGTTTTATAAATAGGAGCATGATAGTGTAGAATAATCATATCCAAGGACCAATGGTGGGTTTCAAAAAATTTTGGAACCTCTTCTGTAGGTGTGGCCTGCTTTCCGGGTCCACTGGTGGAATATCTTCTAACCGGTTCGGTAGATTTGACGAACCGGTTCTACTGAATAGATGCGAACTGGTAGGACCCCACCTCTGTTCCAAATGATGTGGTAGAATCATTCTGATACACAAATGAGGGGGCCCATGTTTTGTCAAGCTACACTGAAGGAGTATTTGGTCAAAGTCTTGATGAAGGCCAAGAGTTCAAGACTTTGCACATGCCCACCCCAACAATGCTTGAAAATGTTCTTCAGCAGGGCCATATTTTGATCTGTACTGGGAACCATCAAATTCTACACATTGGACAATCTTGTGTAACGTCTCTTACTTAGTAAAAATATACTGCATCTTTAGAGCCGAGGTGGCGCAGTGGTTAAATGCAGCACTGCAGGCTACTTCAGCTGACTGCAGTTCTGCAGTTCGGCTGTTCAAATCTCACCGGCTCAAGGTTGACTCAGCCTTCCATCCTTCCGAGGTGGGTAAAACGAGGACCTAGATTGTTGTTGGGGGCAATATGCTGACTCTGTAAACCACTTAGAGAGGGCTGAAAGCCCTTTGAAGCGGTAGATAAGTCTAACTGCTATTGCTATTTATTTTGCATCTTTAATTCATTTGAGAATCTCATTTTAAGTCCACCTTACAATGTTACCAGGTATTGCTCAGCATTCATCATTTCCCAGCATGATTCCATAACCAAAAAAAAAAAAAAAGGGTTAGACATTTGGGGGAAAAAACAAGGCACACTTATTGTGCAAGACAATGCCTGTAATAAAGATTTGATTGAGCAATATTCGTTTTTCAAAAGCATCATTCTCGCACTCATAAAACCCTGATTAATTCCATCGCGGGGTGTGAAATGTAAAGAGAATGCAAATGGAACTCACCACATTGGCAATAGCCATCCTGGCCTTATGGAGCACATTTGAAGCTCTGTCAATCAGCCATTCTGTGTTTTCCACCTGAGCTTCGGCTTGTTCAGCCAGGTTTTCTGTCTGACTAACTGTATTCTGGATGTTCCTCAACCGACCAAGTTGACTTGAAAGGGTTCTGTTAATTTCCTGCAGACGATCCATCAAACCCTGGTCGACATCTGGAATCAGCAAAGTAGCAGTGAGTCACAGAACTGGCAAATTAGAAGTTGATTATCACGTTTCTTTATCACTAATTGGTTTTTATGAAATGAGAGAACAGAAAATAAATTCAATGAGTAAATACAACAATGAAAGGAAATTATGAATTTCTTTTTAAGGTTTGTTGGTATTTGCCAAAATCACGACAATAGAGAAGATGAAATACTGAGCATAGATTTTTATATAGGATTCACAAAATCACCTTTCACCCTAGAACAGTGGGAGTTTTGTATGTCTTCAGAGAAGAGAATTCTCCACTAGGACCAAACACAGTAGACCAGATAATTCAGTAAGGAATCGCCTACTGTTTTTTTTCCCCTCCAAATGATCTCTTCTGTAAAGTTTTTCACTTATCTCTAACACAAATTGAGTTAAATGTATCTGCTAACATACATGACCTATGCCAGGATGGCTAAACCTTTTTGGCTTGGGTGCCAAAAGCGCGTGTGCCCACACCCATAATTCAATCCCCTCTGTGCATATGTGCATGCTGCCCCTGCCCCATCCCCCACGCATGCACGCACTATCCCCCCCCCTCATAGCGAGGGGCCCTATGAGTTGGCTCTGGAGGATGTGGAGGACCCTGGACAGGGTTCCGACTCCGAGCAGGGCGCAGAGAGGCTGGTTGGCCACCAGGAGGCACCTAAGCCTTAGACTAGTGGGGAGGAGACAAGGGAGAGTGATCCGGGTGTCAGCAGTGGGGAGGAGCCAAGGGAGTTGTTCCTAGATGCCCAGCACCAGAGAGCTAATAGGCGTAAGGAACAATTACGCAGTTACAGGAGGTAATTGCACTCAGCTGGCGGTCATTAGGCTCCTCTCCAGACTGTAAAAGGACTGCTTGTGCACACGCCCCTTTTGCAGAAGTCAACGCAGGAACTAATGTCGGAGAACATTATTGTGAGCTTGGCAGGCTGGTTTGCTGCCAGGGCTTATCTGTGCCGGTTTGCTGCCAAGGACCTGTCTGTCTGTTAATTAAATGCCGTAACTTATCTTTGGCTCGGAGTGTGTATTGGTGTGGGATGAGGGGGGGGGGGGCGGTCAGAACACATATACATATATGAACTGATTGATTCTGAAATAAATTATAGGCTGCCAAATGGTCTAACTCAAATTATAGCAAAAACAGTAGACTTATATACCGCTTCATATGCCTTTCAGGCCTCTCTAAGCGGTTTACAGAGTCAGCATATTGCCCCCAACAACAATCCGGGTCCTCATTTTACCCACCTCGGAAGGATGGAAGGCTGAGTCAACCCTGAGCCGGTGAGATTTGAACCGCTGAACTGCTGATCTAGCAGTCAGCCTGCAGTGCTGCATTTAACCACTGCGCCACCTTGGCTCTTAATTAACTGATGATAGCCAGCTACCTTTGATACTTTGGGCATCTTGAAGTAAGTCCATGACTTCTCGTTCAGCTTCTTTCAGCCTATCTTCAAAAGCCTGGTCAGTGATGACGTCATCTCCTGTTCCTATGTTAGCTATAAGATTCTCCAGATCACGCAGCCTCCCCCGTTGCTCCTCAACCTGAACAATCGAGACACCAAAGAACAACAAATCAGTAAGACAACCACATAGGTTTTGAAGGCTCCAGATAAAAAGGATAAAGAAAAAGATGCTGAAAATATGCAAAATGCAGTTCGCCGACAAATGCGCGCTTGACCAATGCACGCCGATGAAACCGCGCCGATGGAACCGCGCCGTGACGAAACAAACAAGATTCCGCGACGCGAAAACGTCATAACCCTAACCCCTAACGTTGTTTTTGCGTCCCACTATGTTGCTTTTTTTCCGTCGCGGCGTGGTTTTTTCGGCGCACATTTGTCGGGCGCGCATTTGTCGGGCCACGCAAAATGCAGATTCTTGGAACCGTTACAATGAAGGCTGATGTAGCTTTTGTATTATTCCTGTTGCTGCTTTTGCTTTTTAAGTATGTAACATTATATTTTTCCCAGTGTAACGTTTTTGGACCAAGCACAAATGTGTATCCTATTAATTTTCCCCATTATAAAAATACGTAAGCTCTAAATTGGCAAAATTAGCAATAGCATTTAGATTTATATCGTGCTTTACCGTGCTTTTACAGCCCTCTCTAAGCGGTTTACAGAGTCAGCCTATTGCCCCCAACAATTTGGGTCCTCATTTTACCCGTGACCCGTCAAAACCGTGCTTGACTAAGCCGCGCCCGATTAAACTGCGTCGCTGACGTCATTAACAGGGCGACAAAAGCCAGTGCGGAGAAAGAAGGGCGCTTTAAATAGCGCTTTGAAAGCAAGCCGATTCAACTTAAGGTAAGGGTTAGCTTTAGGGTTAGGTTTAGGTTTAGGGTTAGGTTAAGGGTTAGGTTTAGGTTTAGGGTTAGGTTAAGGGTTAGGTTTAGGTTTAGCTTAAGGGTTAGGCTTAGGAGGGTTAGGTTTAGGTTTAGGGGTTAATTTTAGGTTTAGGGTTTACAGCGTCCTTCTGTCTCCGCGCTGTTGTCGTCCTGTTGATGACGTCAGCGACGCGGTTTAGTTGGGCGCGGTTTTGTGGTGGAACCCATTTTACCCACCCCAGAAGGATGGAAGGCTGAGTCAACCTTGAGCCTGGTGAGATTTGAACTGCCAAATTTCAGGCAATCAGCCGTCAGCAGAAGTAGCCTGCAGTACTGCACTCTAACCACTGCTCTAAATTAACTAAAACCAACAAAAATTGTGGTCGGTATGACCTTATCTTTCACCAATCTGTAACACGCAGGACATTCTTGACAACCAGGCCAGGAACGGTTGTAGAAGTAGTTTTCTTCACACTGGTCACAGCGGATTCCCACAAACCCTTCTTTGCACTCACAACGTCCGTCTTCTCTGCACTGAAGAGAGCGGGAACCTTCAGAGTTGCAGTCACAAGCTGAGGAAACACAAGGCATTTAAGTATTGAACGGGGAAGTGGCCACTGAAAAAAGAACCATCTGAAAAATCTTTCATCTTGGGATATCTAGAACATTGTTTCTCAACCTTGGCAACTTGAAGATGTCTGGACTTCAAGTTGCCAAGGTTGAGAAACACTGATCTAGAAGACCAATGAATTAAAACCCTTTTCAAATGTCAGTTGATTGGTGCGACTAAGTGGCCTTTAGCTACTAAGAAAACCAGGCATTTCTGACTTTCACCTGTTAAATGAAGCAAGAAATTGTACATACAATACAGGTAATACTCAATTTACGTCAGTGGTAGTCAACCTGTTTAACTGTTTATTAAATTTATAGGCCGCCCAATCCCGGAGGACTCCGGGCGGCTTACAGAAACAGAAATTAAGAGAAATTAAAAACAGATAAAACACCACAAATTTAAAAAGACACAACATGCACCCAAAAGGTCGACTCAGCCTTCCATCCTTCCGAGGTGGGTGAAATGAGGACCCGGACTGTGGGGGCAAGTTGCTGACTCAATTTGCTAAAAAATTTGTAAACCGCTTAGAGAGAGCTGAAAGCCCTATGAAGCGGCATATAAGTCAAATAAATAAATAAATAAATAAATAAATAAATAAATAAATAAATAAATAAATCACCGCAGTTGATAAGTTAGTAACGCAGTTGGTTAAGTGAATCTGGCTTCCCCATTGATTTTGCTTGTCAAAATGTTGCAAAAAGTAATCCCATGACCTTGGGGCACAGCAACGGTCGTAAGTATGAATCAGTTGCAGGGGTGGGTTTCAACCGGTTTGTGGCGGTCCCTGCGAACCGGTTGGTCGGCGAACCCAGAAGTAAGTAACTTCCTGGAACGGCGAAGGGCCCACCCGCCCGCCCGCGGTCCTTACCCGGTTTTGACGAGTTCTGCGCTTCCACGCATGCGCAGGACGCATACAGCGCCTGCGCGATCCTCCAGGAGCAGCTGGAGCATCGCACAGACGCTACTACGCATGCGTGCACCGCGCGCGTGCACGAAGACGCCGCCGGCCCCGTTCCAACCGAACCGGTTGGAACGGGGCGTGAAACCCACCCCTGATCAGTTGCCAAATTTTGGAACTCCCCAAGACTAGTTTGCTAGTTTGGACTTTTTAGCGGTTGCTGTCCTACAACATCTGGCAGATGAACAGTTGAAGATTATTGACATGCCAAGAAAATAAGAGCAGTGAGGGATTCTGTCTAGCTCTTCTGGCTCATTTTTTTACCCTCTCTGATTCACTCTGCTGTCATGAATATAGACTTACCATGTATTATTTTACCATTAAAAAAAAAAACAATGATGCAGCAAATGTATCTGTATATAGTCTGACTCGATGCGTCATACCTGTCCCTCCTTGCCTCCGTTAGGGCATGCCTCTCAGGGATTTCCAAATATACACAGTTACCGTTCAAAGTTTTCCCACTTAGCAACCATTGTAGCATTCCGGGGTCACGTGACCAAAATTTGGACACTTGCCACCCGGCATGATTTATGAGTTGCAATGCCAAGGCAGTGGTGGGTTTCAAAAAAATTTGGAACCTACTCTGTGGGTGTGGCCTCCTTTGTGGGAGTGGCTTGCCGGCCATGTGATCTGGTGGGAGTGGCTTGCCGGCCATGTGTTCTCTCTCTCTCTCTCCTTCCTTTTGTCCCTCTGTCCCTTTTTTCTTTTTTTCTTTCATCTCTCTCTCACTCTTTTTCTTTCTTTTTTCTTTTTTTCTTTATTTATTTCTTCCTTTCTTTCTCTATCTCTGTGTGTCAGTCTGTCTGTCTGTCTGTCTCTCTGTGTGTGTATGTGTGGCAGTGGTGGGTTTCAAAAATTTTTGGAACCTCTTCTGTAGGTGTGGCCTGCTTTCCGGGTCCACTGGTGGAACCTCTTCTAACCGGTTCGGTAGATTTGACGAACCGGTTCTACCAAACTGGTGCGAACTGGGAGGAACCCACCTCTGTGCCAAGGGATCATGTGACCCACTCTTTGTAAACCTTCCCAGCCGGATTCTGACAAGCAAAGCCATTGGCAGGATTAATTTAACAACTGCAGTGATCTGCTTAACAACTATGCCAAAAAGGTCATAAAATAGGGCAAAAGGGGAAACGGGAGGCTTAAATAAAGAGGAATGTATATCCTAGATTAGCCTCCTCAGGGTGCCGTCAGCCAGACAGTGTCAGCTAGCGACCCCCAGGGGGAGAGCCTTCTCGGTGGGAGCCCCTTCCCTCTGGAATGAGCTGCCCCCGGAGCTTCGCATAATCCCCGACCTCCGGTCCTTCCGACGCGCCCTAAAAAGTTGGCTTTTCCAGCAAGCCAGCCTGGCCTGAACAAAACAAATCAAATTATTGATTACTGTTAATTTTAATTGAATTTTTTAAAATGGTATTATTAATCTTAATTGGGTTTGTTTTTTGGATACTCTATCTAATTGTTTTAACTTTTGTAATATGTATTTTTTTTAATATTGTACGCCGCCCTGAGTCCTTGGGAGAAGGGCGGCATATAAATCCAATAAACCAAACCAAACCAAACCAACCCAAAAACTCATTTAGCAACTGCCTTGCTAAGCCAAGGAAATGTTGGACTCAATTATGGTCGTAAGTCAAGGATTACCTGTATAATGTGACAAAAGTCTATGTTTGCTGTACATTTCTGTTGTATAAGATATGTTCACATTCAAAGTTATATTGAATATAACTTTTAAATACCATGTAGGGACTTTTAAAGCCCTACATGGTATTGGACCTGGCTACCTGAGAGACCGCCTCCTGCCATTCACCTCCCAACGACCAATAAGATCGCACAGGTTGGGCCTCCTCCGGGTGCCGTCGACTGGACAATGCTGGCTGGCGGCTCCCCGGGGGAGAGCCTTCTCTGTAGCTGCACCGGTCCTGTGGAACGATCTACCCGTAGAGATCCAGACCCTCACCACTCCCCCGGCCTTCTGTAAAGCAACCAAGATCTGGCTGTTGATTAAAATCCAGCCCCACTTGATTGAATGGATGACATCTTATTTTAAATAATTGTATTTTTAATATTTTATGTTTTTACTTTTGTTGTGAGCCGCCCAGAGTCCCTAGGGAGTGGGCGGCATACAAATCTTATTAAAGTTGCAAAGTTATATTTGTTATTGCTGTAATTTGTATTAGTGGTCCAAATGCCAGCTCCACTTACAAACCAGGGTATATGAATTAGAAACTAGACTCAAAATAATACGCTTCAAGAATTACTTTTCCTCTTCCCATTTTGCATTAAAGCTGTATCCCAACAACATTTCAAACTGGCATCAATATGGTTATGATACACGATAATGGCAATTCCTCAAAAGGAGAAGAAGGAAGGAAGGGAATTTACCTTGAAGACGACAGAAGAGAATGCACTTGGCATTCCCAAAGCCAGCTCTACAAGTCCTCCTTTGCTTATATAGTGTTATAAACGCCGTGGATCACCATATCCAAATCTATTCATCCAAGACTAATTTAATTTTTTGTTAAAAAAAAGTAAGGAAACGGGAGGATTAAATAAAGAGGAATGTATGTCCTAGATTTTACACTTTCCATGTCCTCAATCTGAGTTAGCTGCTTAAAGGCCACATTCCGCAGCAACAGCGTAGGAGTGTAAGAGCCAAAAACCAGGTCAGTTCTGGGACAAAATTCAGGGCAAGTGTTTATTCACAAGGAGCAGCAGATGGTCTACCAGAATATGCAATCTGAATGCCCTAGAGACAGAGCGCGAGACTCATATATAATTGCAAAAACATCCTTGCTGGACTTGAAACGAGAAAACATGCAAGAGGCAGACAAAAGGAGGGGGGGAGAGAATTAAACCTCTTGTGATGTCCCAAGTCTAAGGACACATTAGTAGCAACGAACAAATTCTCCATACAGAGCAACAGAGATGGGAAATGAATTGGATGAGGAAGGGTTGGGACAGGAAATACGGTCTTCCCAACTCCCCTTACGTTTGCAGCCTTCAGGACCAAATCCAAAATGGTTGGCTTCACACCTCTCACAACGCTGGCTGGTAACGCCTGGCTGGCATTCGCATTGCCCGGTCTGAATGTCACAGTGGCCATTAGTGGAGCCCAGAGGATGGCAGTTACATCTAGGAGAGGAAGAACATCTCAACATCAATGAACACAGGTAGCAATAGCAATAGCAGATAGACTTATATACCGCTTCATAGGGCTTTCAGCCCTCTCTAAGCGGTTTACAGAGTCAGCATATCGCCCCCACAGTCTGGGTCCTCATTTCACCCACCTCGGAAGGATGGAAGGCTGAGTCAACCTTGAGCCGGTGAGATTAGAACCGCTGAACTGCAGATAACAGTCAGCTGAAGTGGCCTGCAATACTGCACCCTAACCACTGCGCCACCTCGGCTCTAGGTAAGGAAGCAAGAGTGCGTATTATGCTTGCCATCTTCTGAATTTGACTAAACATGTCATTAAAAAAAAAACCCCATGTTGTAAATATGGGATGAAAGACAGATGTCATTTGCCTACACCTGTGGTAGTCAACCTGGTCCCTACCGCCCACTAGTGGGCGTTCCAGCTTTCATGGTGGGCGGTGGGGGTTTGCTGTAACTCTGCTTTATAAATTTTATAAAGTAAAGTTGTTTCCCTACTTTATAAATCACCATCACTGTGGAACCGGTGGGCGGTTAGAAAATTTTACTACTAACAGAGATACAAAAGTGGGTGGTAGGTATAAAAAGGTTGACTACTCCTGGCCTACACAATTGGTCAAAGGAAATGCGGCATTCACCGTAAAGCCCCAATGAGAATATATCGACTTTCTCTAAATTAAACCAGTTCAATAATGCAGTGTTTGAGGAACGATGAAGACTGTTTACATTTACATTTAATATTCAATCAAATGGTTTTAACACAAAGGGCCATTTACAAAATGAAATAAGAACAATATACAGGTAATCCTCGCTCAGTGACCTTTTTTTTCCCCCACTTTTAGTATATTTTATTTTCATTTTCATACACTCACATGTATACACCATATAAAGGCTCAGTGACCTTTTGAAGTCACAACGGATCCCCCCACTCCAATTCAAAACAGCTACTTATGGCCTGGTTGCATACACCCTAATGGTCAACTATTAAATGCATCTTTACCTCATTGGAAAACCTCACCTTTATGGCCAGTTGAAGTGGTGGGTTTCAAAAAAATTTCGAACCTATTCTGTGGGTGTGGCCTCCTTTGTGGGAGTGGCTTGCCGGCCATGTGACCTGGTGGGAGTGGCTTGCTGGCCATGTGTTCTCTCTCTCTCTCTCTCTCCTTCCTTTTGTCTCTCTGTCCCTTTTTCCTTTTTTTCTTTCATCTCCCACTTTTTCTTTCTTTTTTTTCATTTTTTTCTTTATTTCTTCCTTCCTTTCTTTCTCTTTCTCTCTGGGTGAGTCTGTGTGTGTGTGTGTGTGTCAGTGGTGGGTTTCAAAAAAGTTTGGAACCTCTTCTGTAGGTGTGGCCTGCTTTCCGGGTCCACTGGTGGAACCTCTTCTAACCGGTTCGGTAGATTTGACCAACCGGTTCTACCGAACTGGTGCAAACTGGTAGGAACCCACCTCTGGCCAGTTGCAATATTCATCAGTCACGTGACCATCTTATGTCCAATGATATAACCAGTGCAAAAATCAGTCATAAAATCAGATCCAGCCGCGTGAATTCCTTGATTTATGATGTCATGATTTATGGTTGTAAATCGAAGATTACCTGAATTTGAACTCTTAGTTATCTCCTCAGCCTTGACGGAAATTTGAAAGCTTGTTTGGAATGAAACCTGATGGATTTTCCTAGCCTTCATTTTAGCCCAAGGTTTTTTGCTCCGTGTACAACCCCTTGGAGACATTATCTTCCTCTAAACATGAAAACTGACACAGATAATGTAACTTTTCCCAGCTAGATAATAAAATCGGAGAGTCCTTTTTGGCTCTGGTTCCTTTGCAAAGAGGACAGCCTGACCTCCGCAGCTGCAATGAAATTAAAGCAGTTGCGCCACCAACACCACACACTGAATAAATGAGAGAGCCTGATGTTTGTTGCTATTTCCACTCTCTTTTTGGACAAAGCCAGATGCATGGGCTCCAGGGATGGTTAGATTAGATGGCGGTTGGGAAAGACATCAGGGAGTGAGGACAGATTGCCAGATCCCCAAAGGACTCACTTTTTTTTTTTAAATGAGAATTTTGAAAAACAAACTTTACAAATATTTACTTCCCTCCCCTCCCCCTCCCCTCCCACCCACCCCCAACCTCCACCCCTCCCCGACTTCCCAATATAGGGTATAAATCTTTAACAAAAACAATCTAAAATACACTTAGAAAAAAAAAGATAGTTAAGAACATCTTTCAATTGAGCTTTAGCTCCTCCTTGCTGGACTAGCTCTAGACAATTTATAATTCCTGGTCTCTAATCATAAGCTATCTGGAATTTAACTTTATCCTCTTTTTAAGAATATTTTGCATAATCCACCATATTTTTATGCAAAATGCTTTAACCTTTTTACAAGTCCACCATATATGGTAATACGTAGCATTTCAATATTTAAATGCTGGCTTCAGAAAAGTGAGGCCTTGAGAGAAAACTTTTATAAGATGTTTTATAGATGGCATTTAGATCCTAAAAAAATGGCTTCTATGTATCCGAATTTACAACCTAAATGTTGGAGATGTGATTGTGTGGACGCTACATATTTTCACGTATGGTGGACTTGCAAAAAGGTTAAAGCATTTTGGATAAAAAATATGGTGGATTATGCAAAATGTTCTTTAAAAAAGGATAAAGTTTACCCCTCAGTTATTTTTGTAAGGTATAATTACTGATTGTACAGTTCTAGAGATTAATTTGATTTTGCACTTAATAACTGCAGCTGGATTGTTGGTGGCGCAATACTGGAAGAAGGAAAAATTGCCTACTATTCAAGAATGGACGTTAAAAGTCACAAACTTAGCAGAGATGGCTAAAATATCAGCATATCTTAAGGACCATTCAGATGAGAAATACAAGCTGGAATGGAGAAGATGGATTGATTATATTCAGAATAAATATGGGACTAAGAAACTGCAGATAGCTTATGAGTGAATGAGCAAGGAATGATACAACTTGCTTAAAGTTAGCTTCACAAAAAGGGGAGTTAAAGTACAAGTGAGGGATGATGCTAAAGTCTGTTAGCTTATTTTAAAATATGGATGTTAATGTTTATACCCTGTATTTGCTCTGGGAGGTTGGTGGGAGGGGGTTGGTGGGGAGAGTTGGGTTTTTGGGGGGGGAGGGAAGGTATATATTTGTAAAACTTTTTTTAAAACTTTCAATAAAAATAAATAAATATTGAAAAGTAGTAGTTTCAAAGAAGCTAGATTCTCAAATCAGTTCCTCTGCCCGCATTTTATTGTTTTGTGTCTTTAGAGTTTGCTTTCTATTCTTTTCCTTTCTAATGATTTGCATTGTCTTAAAGTTAGGTAAAGGTGAAGACTCTTCAAGCAGAATCCAACTTCTGGGGAATACCAGATGATGTCCGTGTAGTTTTCTCGGGAAAGGGTTTTCCTACTGTGACCCGGGATGTTTTTTTCACCTCCTGGCCCATCCTACCCTCTTGCTATTCTCTCTGGCTTCCCATTCAAGTATTAACCACGCTGAACCCTGCTCAGCTTTTGGAGAACATCAAGGTTGGCCAGGTGCTGCCATCTGCTGCAGACTAATGGGAAGACCCAACAACAAAAATAAATCAATAGTCAACGACCACAGCAACAATCTTGTATGTTTGTATCAGTGGTGGGATTCAGCCAGTTCGCACCTATTCGGGAGAACCGTTTGGTAACTTTCTAAGCAGTTCGGAGAACCGGTTGTTGGAAGAAATCTTTTGTTTTTTTCCACTTTACAGGGCTAATCCTGTAAGGAAGGCAGGAAGGAAACATTCTGGTGTTGTTTCTAGCCTAATCTTTATTGCCCTGCTTACAGAAACTGCCTCTCCGGTTAACCCTTATTACATTTTAACAGCTAAGGTGAAGCGCCCATCAACGTGAGTGATGTTGAGTTGGCCAAGCCCACCCAGTCACATGACCACCAAGCCCCACCTACCCAGATAGTCATTAGGGCAGAGAACCGATTGTTAAATTATTTGAATCCCACCACTGGTTTGTATACTGTTGAGTTGAAAGTGCCACACAGAATAACAATGAGGAGGTCTCTGCTTTCTAGTGTTAGCAGGTTAAAACGCACCAGTGGCAGGAGAAGCAGAAGTGACTGAGCAAGGAAGTGTACATGTGGAAGAAGAAGATTGGACCGTGTGTAATTTCATGTATTGAGGCTTCATTTCAGGGAAGGGAGGGGATTATATTATATTCCTTTTAGAATTTTGGCCTGCCACACTTTCTCTTATTTCATTATGCTGTTTCATTGGTAGAGTTGATGGGAGGGGGGAATAGACAGGAGTAGGATTGTGGAATGTGTTATTTTCATTCTTTACTAGAAGCCAAGGTCATCCTTTGCCTCTGCACTTTCACACCTGACCGGAAGCAGCTGGGTGGAGATGCCAGCGTGGAAGAAGAAGATTGGACCATGTGTAATTTCATGTATTGAGGCTTCATTTCAGGAAAGGGAGGGGAATATGAGGTTTTTTTTTAGGAAGCATAAATGATCACAGGGGAGACCGAGAGACAGCCTGCTGCAGATGGCTTTCTTTCTTACTTGAGAGACTGCCTGCTGCCAATTACCTCCAACAGACCGATTAGATCCCACAGATTAGGCCTCCTCCGAATTCCATCCACTGGCCAATGCCGATTGGCTACCACCCGGAGGAGGGCCTTCTCTGTGGCTGCTCCGGCCCTCTGGAACGAGCTCCCCGTGGAGATACGGACCCTCACCACCCTCCAGGCTTTCCGCAAAGCCTTAAAAACCTGGCTGTTCCGACAGGCCTGGGGCTGATGAGTTCCTGTCCCCGCTCGAAAGGTGTGGCTGTTGATTGCTTTTAAAATTGTGGTGTTGTGTTGTCCGTTGTTTTTCTTTTTCTTTCTGTTTGTACCCCCCCCCCCCGACTTGGTTGTGAGCCGCCCTGAATCCCTCTGAGAATAGGGCGGCATAGAAATACAATAAAATCGAATCTTTCAAAGTCAATTTGTAAATTTTAACAGCTGATTTTAACAAAAGCTTGGGAAACCTCTCAGATGATGTCCCATCCATCCAGGCCACCGATGTTCAATTCCTGCATCAGGAAAGAAGAAGAGCTCACCTTTCACAGCCACGCCCACTTTGCAGGTTGTAGAAGCCCGGTTCGCAGGAGCTGCAGTCCCTCTCTGTGACGTGCGGAAGGCATTCGCACTGGCCTGTTACTTGATTGCAGCTTCTCTGCAAATTTGCTGTGCCGTAAGGATTACAATTGCAAGCTACAAGAATGAAAGCATAAAAAGGCATCAGGATGGGGTTTTCCAACCAGACGTAATTCAGAAGGCAGTTGCAGGAAGCTTAGGGGGGCACAGTGAGTCCCATTTTCATACTTCGAGTACTTTTGAGTACAAGAGGGCCGTTAGGGCAAAGGAAATGCAGAAGCTCCAGTTTAGTATTTAGTCTCTTTGCTCATCAAATATGTGCCTACATATTGCAATGCATCTCAGTGGGATAGGTGAGAAAGAATACTTGGTGCAATTTATAAACAAAGTGTTCCGCCAGGGATGGGGTGGGGTAACCGCTTCTTCTGACCACATCACAAACAATCCATAAATGGGGAAGGGGGAGCCAATGTCGCGATGGTACATCGCGCGGACTCGATAGTCTGAGTCTGCCGATGACACTTTTGCCCTTGGACGGTCCGGTAGGACCTAAACCATCCCGAAGAGACGGTGACTGGGAAGACAAAACCTTGCTGGTCACAGGGACGCCGCAAAGTCATTGATTGACCTAAGGGTAGCGCTTCCAACCGAAGGCAAACAGGCAGCCCCCAGGCTGACATAGTCGGAGACGGCTCCCAAAGGAAAAGAAGAAGTGAAAGCGTTCCATCTGGTGAGGTTTTTCTTTTTACTTTCAGAAGATTGCTCTAAGAAACTTTTTTTTAAAAAAAAATAATAATTCGTCCTCAAAGTAAGAATAAAGCGGCAAATTTAATCCTTATTGGACTGCCTTAGAAAATTTTCTGCTCTTGTTTGTAACGATGTTTTGTGGATTGAAGTAATTGCAACCTTTCCTGTTTCCCCGCTTGAAGTCTATGGACTGATCTTTTTTCCTCTATTTTTTTTTTCTACTACCTTAACTTTTTCTTTTGGCTTAAACTAAAAAAAAATTCTTACTTTAACAAACAATCCATAAATACACAAGTTGGAAAACATAATCCCTCATTTGGATGGAACAACTGAATCCTCCACTCTTCCCCAGGTTCCACAAATTTCTGCAGCCATGGATCGATGGGCGGATGAGGACTTTAGACTACTTTCAGGGACGTAACTGAGACATCTTACCAGCGGTCAATTTTTTGTGTGGGGCCTATTTCAAATATTGAAAGATTCTTCCAAAGAAAAGTTAAGAGGATTGTACTCTATTCTATTAGATTTGCTCCTTTACATGAACATCAGACTCTAATACTAATTAGTTTAGAGAAAAGCTACCCAGATGGCGAGGAAACCAAGTTCTATGAGGAAGGGTAAAGGAGCTATCTTTCATTCAGCAGACTCAAGATTCCAGCAAAGCTTCTGTGCCAATTTTACATATGTGCTAGACAATTTCTGTAAGCATAGTTCTATGAGCGCAGTTTCTGAAGGAAGGAAGGTCTTTGCTTGCTCATAACATAATGGTTCTAAGGCAAGAAAGCACTTGCCAAATCTTCTGTTACAGAGGCAGAAGAAACAACAGCTGCTGAAAGTACTGGGAAGTATCTCCCAGCTGAACCTCTGGCCAAATATTTTTTTGGAGTGGCGGGGGGGAGGGGGGGAAGAGCTTTCCTCCTGATGAAAGGGTCATACTGTTGCAGCAGATTGTGGTTTGTAATCTACTTACGAAAGAGCAGGACTTGAGACCACGAAAGTGAGAGAAACAGGTTTATTGGATGCATCGAGTTCAGCGTCTTCACACACACACCAAAATCTGAACTGAACTGAGCTCTGCCCAGGATCCTACTTTTATGCCGTGTTCCACACGGTACATTCTCAAGGCGTTTCCATACACGAGACAAGCATGACATTTCAAAAGGGGAAGTTCATTTTGGAATGTTACAGAGAAGTACATAGGAGAAATACAAAAAAGAGAAGTTCCTATTTCATCTTAAGCTGTCAGCAGCTTTTACCTCTGTTCTATCTCTCACTTCCTGTGCCCCTCTTTTACAGGGTCTTGCCACACTGTTCAGCCCTATTTGTAATACTTATGAGGAAGTTTGGGGAGAAGGTTCACTCCAGCTAAAAGTCAACTTTGGGACTCCAGGGCACTAGAATGAAAAGCCAAACTAAAATGAATTTATAAGGTCCATTGACTTACTTGACTTAAGTCTTTAGCGTCGGTACAGCATCGCCAGTCCCTTCGCTGTAGAGTCGCATGCATCCCGAATCAACGGGATCCATGATTCTAGGCTGAGTACTACTTGAGCTCGCCGGGCCCAAGAGTCGACAGAGCCCCTTCTGTTGGAAAACGGTGGGCACCTCGAGAAGGCAGGGGTTGTCTTGATAATGAGAGGCTATAAGGTCCATTCTATTAGGACAACCTAACCTGGCCAGCCACTGGTGGGTTTACCTGTGCAACCCATGCTGTATCAATACTAATGTCCTAGAATTGGACTGTGACAAAAGCATTATTAACTGCACACACAAAAAAACCCCACCTACCTTTGCACTTATCCTCTGGATTCTGAGCTAAGGGGTTCCCGAAGAAGCCATCTTTGCACCGGTCGCAGTAGAAGCCCGCTGTGTTATAAATGCACTTCAAACATTCTCCCGTCAAGCGGTTGCAATTCCCGACTGCATTGGGGTCGATGTTGTCACTGCACTGGCAGAGGCGACAGGCCCTGTTGGGGCCATTTTGGCCAAGAGGATCTCCAAAATAACCATCATCACACAGCTCACACCTTTTACCTGTAGTAGGCCCAGGGGAACAGGTATATTAGAACAGACCAAAAAACCAAATACTGTAATCCATGCAAAAAACGAGTAAGGTAGAAAAGTAGCTGCGGAATTATGGAAAGCTTCCACTTTTCAGTCTCAACAGTGAAACGCTAACGGAACTGTAGCCAATATGGGCTCGCTGAAAAGCACAGACTTTAAGGAATGCTGAGGCTTCCAGAAACGGTTCAGGTTGTCCTTGACTTACGACCACAATTGAACCCCCAAATTTATGCTAAGTTGTTAAGTGAGTTTTGCCCCATTTTATAACCTTTCTTGCCCCAGTTGTTGAATGAATCACTGCAGCTGTTAAGGTGGCAATGTGATTGTTAAGTGAATCGGGCTACCCGCATTGACTTCGCTCGTCAGAAGGTCGCAAAAAGGGATCACTGCAGCTGTCCTAAGTGTGAGACTGTTGCCAAGCATCCAAATATAAATCATGCGACCCTAGGGATGGGGCAGTGTTCGTAAGTGTGGGAAATGGTCATATGTCCCTTTTATCAGTGCCGCTGTAACTTCAAACAATCACTGGATGAACTGTTATAAGCCGAGGACAACCTGCAATTGAAAAAACCCAATAAATCAAATCAATACAGATCAGTGGTGGGTTTCAATTTTTTTTAGAACCTCTTCTGGAGGTGTGGCCTGCTTTGTGGGAGTGGCTTGCCATCCATGTGACCGGGTGGGAGTGGCTTGCGAGTCATGTGGCCAAATGGGAGTGGCTTGGCAACCATGTGACTGACCATGTGACTTTACACAACTTGTAAAATGTGGTGAAACTCACTTAACAACGCTCTTGCTTAGCAACCAAAATGTTGGCTCAGAAACTCTGGCATTTGAAGCACACAAGTCTCAAAGCTGTCACGTTACAAGATCCTCGCACCCCTAACCCTTTAGGAAAAAACCCTCAAAGGGGGGGGGTGTCAAACTTGACAGCTTTAAGACTTGTGGACTTCAACTCCCAGAATTCCTCCTCCAGTCATGTTGGCTCAGGAACTCTGGCATTGAAGTGTGCAAGTCTTAACGCTGTCAAGTTACAAGACCCTTGCACCCCTACTAACCCTTTAGAAAAAAAAAAACCAGGGGTGTTCAAACTTGACAGCTTTAAGACTTGTGGACTTCAACTCCCAGAATTCCTCCTCTCGCTCTTCATCTTGATGATGTGCGGACAGGCGGGGGAAGAGATCTGGAATCGGTTCTAAACAGCACTGTAGATTTGTGGAACCTCTTCTATAGAAGGGGTTAGAACTGGCAGGAACCCACCCCTGATACAGATCAATGAGGACTCAGCATCCTTAAGAAGCATATGTACTGTGTCAAAAAGTGACAAGGCCCTGACACAGATGTAATGTCAGCTGGATTAGAAGACCTTCGAAGACCCTTCCAGCCCCATGATTCTATATTCCTTGAATGACTAGAACTCTGAAGGAAACTTTCCCGATACCTGCTTGTTTGTTATTCAGATCTTTTTGTACAGCGACAGAATCACAATTTGGCTTACCGGTAACAGACCAGTTATAACAACAACAAAAAGGAAGATAAGACAGAAGCTTCTCCAAAGCCAATGAAAGCACTTAGGAATAAGGATTGCATTTCCATTCATAAAATCCAGTATTTTAATCAGACCCTTTGGAAATAATGCTCCAATTATTAAAACACCCACTGAAAAGCACCGAAAATGACCCTTGAGGCAGTCCAGGCATAAAAATCTCCCTTCTGTAGTTTCATGAGATGATTACGTTGCAACCTCTTTTAACAAGACTTAACTTGGGCAGCCGTTAGAAAAGTTGCCAAGTTTTTGGCAGTAGCTATGGCTTGCAGAAATTAGTTGGCATCCTCCTTTCATTGTTAATTGTTTCAAGTTTGGTTTCCCTGTATTTTAAGTTTTGTATCCGTGCTTATTGGTGTGATGATGGTGGCAAAAAGAAATAGAAGGAAATGCTGAATAATAAAACAGTTACTTATTGATGAAGGGAAGGAGAGAGGAGGGGAGGGGAAATCATGTCAGACTGACGTGCAATATGGACTTCATGTGACATGCAGAAGCTGCATAGAACCACCAATAAATTCACCGCTTTTTGAAAATAGGATTGTACTTACTTTGACCAAGCTATAGCTGGTAACAAATTCCAGAGTTAAAGAAGCAGAGGAAAAACAAAGAAAAGGCAAAAGGTACATAAACCATCATCTTACAAGAAGTAACATTAGAAGATCAAAGGCTAAATGGAAACCGGAGGTTAACAACATAGTGCAGTAAGGTTTTAAAGGAACTTCTCTAAACTGAGATTTGAACCGCTGAACTGCAGATAACAGTGGCCTGCAGTGCTGCACCCTAACCATTGCACCACCTTGGCTCATGCACTAAGCTCTGGATGCCACATTTCTGTAAAACCCATAGCCTCTAGGCAGGTTATGGCAATGGTTATCTAGCAATCGATTGACAGGAGAGAACATGAAGAGTTAGAAGCAAAGGACTTTCAGAGAAATCAGGATCTCGGCCTGAAGCACAACTGTTCAGACCGATAAGGAGGGAAAAAATTAAGGACACTACACACCCTCAATAAATCCAGCATTCAGAAATGCACAGCAAAGTTGTTTTTGTTTAGTTTTACGAGTCAGACAAGTTGGGTCTTGGACAGACACTCTGTGCAACGATCTGAAAGCTGCCTCCTCTACGAGTGACACATTTGCCAAGATTGGCCAATTTCTTTATTCCTTGGGGCCAACTCTAACATTGTTCAGTCATAAAAAAGGAAAAAAAAAGGAGTGTGATTTCTTCCACCAGCTGTAGTAGTGGATGGGTCCAAGCATTTACTGAGCCCCTTTTTAAAGGCTATTTTTCTTATGCTTCCCTGGAAATTTGCCATACGTGTTTTTTGAAACAGCTTTTCCATTTTAATGGGCTGCAAAGTCGATTTCTCCACTGAACGGATAACCAGGGTCAATGGATGAATTTCTACTGGGGGCGGGCAAGGATAGTTGATGCGCAAAATATCAAAGCCTCTCAACTATCAAACGACAACCCAGCCTTCACGTGGTGCCCCCCGTTTCCACCAATCGGGCTCTGTCGACCCCTGGGACTGGCGTCCCCTTGGGTATATCCAGCCGAAACAGCTTCATGGATCGCCGTATAGCCCAGGACCGAAAACAGTGGCGTCAAATTCCATGGAAGTCGCCTATACCCACGATGGGTGAAGAGGCATCAAGTACAAGTACTACTGGGGAAATAAATCCTTCGAGGAAGGAAGGAAGGAAGGAAGGAGTTATTAATTACTATCATGGATAATTAATGAGTTGTGGTGGTGCAGTGATTGGAATCAGCACTGCAGGCTAATTCTGCTGACTGTCGGCTGCCTGCAGTTCAGCAGTTCAATTCTCACTGGCTCAAGGTGACATCGCCTTCCATCCTTCCAAGATCGATAATGAGGACCCAAATGGTCGGGGGCATATGCTGACTCTGTGAACTGCTTAGAAAAGGCTGTAAAAGCACTGTGAAGCAGTATATACGTCTAAGTGCTAAGTGCTACTGTGATCATCCATAATTTGAATTAGGAGTGCAGTGGTGGGTTTCAAAAAAATTTCAAACCTACGCTGTGGGTGTGGCCTCCTTTGTGGGAGTGGCTTGCCAGTCATGTGACACCTGGTGGGAGTGGCTTGCCGCCATGTGTTTTCTTTCTTTTTTCTTTCTTTCCTTTTTCTTGATCTTTCTTTCTTTGTTTCTTTCTTTCTTTCTTCCTTTCTTTTCTTTCTTTCTTTCCTTTTCTATCTTCTTTCTTTCTTTCTTTCTTTCTCTCTCTCTCGTCTCTCTCTCTCTCTTTCGGTGTGTGTGTGTGTATGTGTGTGTGTGTGTGTGTGTGTGTGTGTTTGTGTCGTGGTGGGTTTCAAAAATTTTTGGAACCTCTTCTGTACGTGTGGCCTGCTTTCTGGTGGAACCTCTTCTAACCGGTTCGGTAGATTTGATGAACCGGTTCTACCGAACTGGTGGCGAACCAGTAGGAACCCACCTCTGTAGGAGGTGCCTAAATAGGCAAAGCTCCTACATTTGTATTTTTGATCCAGGCTCCAGGGCTGTCATAGAAATTGCATTTCCAGAATGATTGATACAGAAATGGGCATTTCCATCCTTTCTCAAATAATTCTCCTTTGCTCGTTTTGTTGCATAATAATGAGATTCAATATAAGTGAACTTTGGAAATATCTATCTTGGCTGAAAAAAAAAACAGAACAACTCCAAGTCTATTCATTACTCTTCTACCCAGCAGTGAAACAGAGCCTGCCAAAGCTGTGTCTTCATAATGACAATCCAACAACTGGCCCATCAGCCGGCCAGTGTCGACTGGCGACTACCCGGAGGAGAGCCTTCTCTGTGGCTGCTCCGACCCTCTGGAACGAACTCCCCGTGGAGATTCAAACCCTCACCACCCTCCAGGCCTTCCGCAAAGCCCTTAAATCCTGGCTGTTCCGACAGGCCTGGGGCTAAAGACTTGCTGCCCCACTTCGAATGGTATGATTGTTGTGTTTTAACTATGTATGGTTTTTTTATGTTTTTTGTAATTCTGTTTGTTTTCCCCTCCCTTTGAGTTGTGAGCCACCCTGAGTCCCTTCAGGGAAAAGGGCGGCATACAATAAATTAAAACTACAAACTAAACTAAAACTAACAAACTAACAAATTAACAACAGCATACCTGTGGTTCCAGCTGGACAACTGTACAGACCACTTCCTTCGTCTTGGGAACGACAGCACAGCTTGAACTCCCGGGACATGGACATGGTTGGCAATCTGAAGAGGTTCCTGTGGTGGCATCGCCATAATAACCATCAATGCACTTCTCACAGTGAGGACCTGCAGTGTTATCTCTGCAGTCACATGCTCCTGGGGGGGTAAAGAGAGGAAAAGCTTATCATCCAGAAGCTTAAACTTCCAGCAGCTATCTCACAGGAAATTCTCCTGATGTGGCACAATACCTGTTTTAGATGCAGACAAAAGGAGTAGACAAAGCAACATGCTTTTATACATAAAAAAGAATGGTAGGACATTTGAAAACTAAACGAAGAGTATTAGATTAGTAGGGCATTCATTCAAGGTGATAATCCAGGTCATGTTTCTCAACCATGGCACCGTGAAGGTGTGTGGACTTCAACCCCCAGAATTCCCCCACCGCAGTGGTGGGTTTCAAAATTTTTAGAATCTACTCTGTGGGTGTGGCCTCCTTTGTGGGAGTGGCTTGCCGGCCATGTGTTTTTCTTCTTTCTCTCTCTCTCTCTCTTTCCTCCTTTTGTCTCTGTCTCTTTTTCCTTTTTTTCTTTCATCTCTCTCTCTTTTCTTTCTTTCTTTCTTTCTTTCTTTTTCTTCCTTCCTCCTTCCTCCTTCCTTCCTTCCTTCCTTCCTTCCTCTTTCTCTCTCTGTGTGAGTCTGTGTGTGTGTGTCAATGGTGGGTTTCAAAATTTTTTGGAATCTCTTCTGTGGTTGTGGCCTGCTTTCCGGGTCCACTGGTGGAACCTCTTCTAACCGGTTCGGTAGATTTGATGAACCGGTTCTACCGAATAGGTGCGAACTGGTAGGAATCCACCTCTGCCCCACCGGTTGAAGTCCATTCATCTTTAAATTATCAAAGTTGAGTAATGCTGGTCTAGACCAGTGGTTCCCAAACTTGGCAACTTTAAGAGTTGTGGACTTCAACTCCCGAATTCTCCAGCCAGTTCTGCTGGCTGGAGAATTCTGGGAGTTGAAGTCCACAAGTCTTAAAGTTGCCAGTTTGGGAACCACTGGTCTAGATAATCATCACATCCAGGATATATCAAAATGCAAACAAAAACCTAACACCAACAATATCCCCCGTGATTCTCTTTACCAGATTCAGGGTTGCAGTTTTCACTGTGCCCGTTGCAGAACATGGCACACAAGGACTGTACGGTCCAAGATTGGATTCTCCCTTCTGTATCCTTGGCACAGGTTTCACAGAACTGTCCCAAGTATCCTGCTGGACACATACAATTCTCCACCCATGTCGCCGGTATCCCGACCCAGATTAGCGCTCACGATAGTAACATCGTCCAAATATCCAGCACCTGAAGAAAAAACCAAGATGTATAGAAGTTATTGACAGTCTCCATAAACCCAGTAAAGGAGCTCCAATGCCTCCAAGCAAGTCACAAACATTAACAGAGCTGAGATTTCTTTATAGTTTCCAACCGTAGCCACATCAGAGTCGTAAAAAGTTATTCTTTCTCCCAGCTTTTTTTCATCACCCACGGTACAACCTATCCTCCGCGAGCTGCACTGGTTACCAATCAGTCTCCGGATACACTTCAGGTGCTATAAAGCCCTTCATGGTATTGGATCTGGGTACTTGAGAGACCGCGCTGCTGCAATTACCTCCCACAGATCCATTAGATCTCACAGGGTTGGCCTCCTCCGGGTGCCATCTACCAGCCAATGCACCTGGCTATTACCCTGGGGAGGGCCTTCTCCGTGGTAGCTCCAGCCCTCTGGAATGAACCCCCCACAGGATTCTGACCCTCACCTCTCTCCAGGCCTTCCGGAAAGCTGTCAAAAACCTGGCTTTGCCGGCAGGCCTGGGGTTGATGAGTTCCCTCCCCTCTCGACATGTATGGTTGTGCGACTGTTGTTTACTTTTATTATTGTATTTTGTTTTTTATGTTCCCCTTTTTCCCCCTTGAATTGTTCACCGCCCTGAGTCCTCCCGGAGAAGGGCGGCAAAAATAATAAATTCTATTCTATTCTATTCTATTAGCATTGCTTCTGGCTGATGTGGGAGAGAAAAGATTTCCATGAACCAACATCTCAAGCATCCCCAATAACCTTGGTCTTCTGTTGCTATTCACAACATTTTCTCCCTATTTTTAAATTGATATTTGGGAGGAGAGCAGAAAGTCTGTCTTGTGGGTTCCGACTTGACATAAATCCCCAATTGTTGTTGGATCTGATTTCTATGAGATATACGGTACATCTCATGTCTATGGCTCAAGAATTCAGATTTTGCATTTAATAACCGCAGCTAGACTGTTGGTGGCGCAATACTGGAAGAAGGAAGATTCGCCTACTATTCAAGAATGGACACTGAAAGTAACAAACTTAGCTGAGATGGCTAAAATATCTGCATATCTCAAGGACCACTCAAACGAGAGAGATAAACTGGAGTGGAGAAGATGGATTGACTATACTCAAAATAAATATGGGACTAAGAAATTCCAGATAGTTTATGACTAAAGAAACTAGGAATGATATAATCTGTTTAGAGTTAGCCTAGCAAGGAGGAGTTAAAGCTCAAATGAAAGAGGATATTAACTTTTTTTTAAAGTTTATTTTAGAATGTTTTTGTTAAAAGATTTATACCCTGTATTGGTTCTGGGAAGTTTGGGGGGGGGAGAGGTTGGGGGGGGCTTGGGAGGGAGGGTGGGGGGGGCTGGGGGGGAGGGTGGGGGAGGGAAGTAAATATCTGTAAAAGTTTTTTTTCAAAATTTTCATTAAGAATTCAAGATTCCCAGTGATTTATAATCTTAACAACATAAACAGAGCATTTAAACACACACATGTGCACACACACACACACAATAAATAGAATTATAGAACAACATCCCTGTCATCATAATTTAAGCATCATGTAAATTTATCTAGCATCAAGCATACTTGCTTACAAGACACGGAGGAATAATTGTGTGTTCTTAATAATTTGGCTGCTTTGTTCTTTGTGTCAGAATTGGAGATGACTGAGGTTGCATATCAAAATGTATCTTCTGCACTGATCAAAAAGTTATACGATATGGGAATTATTTATCAAAGGTTAGGGAATAAAATGGAAGTTGAAAATAAAAGGAGATAAAGGAGAGAGAAGATATGCTAAGCTAGAGATGTAAGCAATATGTTAATTGTCAGTATTTGTTGATGAGGATTATTACGCTTAATGTCATTATTAATTCTCATTAGAAGATACGTTAAGAGGGAAAAATGCTCAACTGTTTAATATGCTATAATTGTTAGATTAGAGAATTAATATCAATGTAGTGAGTGATGTTGCAAATTCTGATGGTTATTGCACAGAGATATTTGTACCCACTGTTTAAGAAAAGATGGAATGTTTATATTTTTTTAAAAAATAAATTAAAAACGTTTAATTTTTTTTTTAAAGTTGCATGGCAAAATATAAAAAAATCATTGGGGGGGTGGTCCTTTTGATTGTTAAAACATTGGATTTACAGGTCGTGCTTGACTATGCCAAGTGTGCCACTTTAATGTGCTGCTTCAACATGGTTAACCAGAGTAATCTCTTTTTCTTTAGAAAAAGGATTTGAGGAGATCCCCTTCAACATAATGGTATACTTCCATCCAAGACATTTTGTGAGCTTGTTAATGTTTGAGCAGTAACACCCAGGCAAAGGTTATTTTCTAACAAATGAACCACATGTTATAATTACTTCTTGGTCTGGAGCCAGGTTAAAGAAGATAGCCCTTCCTTTGCTTTAATCATGGTTTTGCCTTAGATGGCAACAACAGGGAAATTATGATGCTGGCTCCCCTCATCAATCAAGGCTTATCAATGCACCTCAATATTTTCAATCAAAGATTATTAATTTTTTTTAAAATCACATTTCAATTATAATTAGAAAGGAAAGAGAGTTATTAGTTAAGGATATAGGGCCGTGGCCCGACAAA
Organism: Thamnophis elegans; assembly: GCF_009769535.1. Lineage (NCBI taxonomy): Eukaryota > Metazoa > Chordata > Lepidosauria > Squamata > Natricidae > Thamnophis > Thamnophis elegans. Next base: position 5,533,206 of record NC_045551.1, read on the forward strand.
ACAGCGATCGTCAAAACAGCGCCGACAACAACGCAACGTCATAAGCGCGCCCACAACTTTGCGTTGATATAAGCGCGCCGACGAAACCGCGATGAAGGAAAGGTTTATTTTGTTGAATCAAAAAGAGAACGTTGCTAGCTTTGCTTTTTGTGTATGGAATCTTTCTACTTTCCACAGCGCGCGATTGTGTTGGCGTTTTAACGTTTTAACGAGTGCTGATGATTAGTCAGGATTAGAAGAAGAAGAAGTTTTGATGCAATAAGAGGAAAGTTTATTATACAGGTTTTTTCTTTTTCTTTTCTACTTTCCACAGCGTGCAATTGTGTCGGCGTTTTAACGTTTTAACGAGTGTTGACTGCGTTTTGATTTTAAAGGCACAGCGCGATTGTGTCGGCGCGCACGTGTCGGCGCGCTACTGTCGCATAACGATTAGCGGTTAAGACGGCACGGAAATTGCCCCCCCGGTTCTGTCGGCGCGGAAGTCTTTCGCGCATTTGCCGGTGAACCCCATAGGGCACATTTTCTTTTATTTGTAAGAAGCTGCCCATCTTACCTGAAGTGACTCTGGGTGGCATACAATAAAAACCAAGGATTACAGCCTTTTGCCAACCCATAATCCAATTATTTGACTGGTTCCTAATTTGCAAGCAAGGTGTTCAAGGGGTCAGTGTTACTTTAAGAGCACAATGTCAAGATGCCACTGTGGTCAGATATCTTGCCTTTGTACAGTAAGGGCCGAGAAGCACACAGATGTGGCAACCAGCCAAACATTCTCCCTGTAAAAGCATGGGTGGGTAAGGAATGCAAGAAATTTATTTACACACACCATTCCTTCTGCATATATCCTCAGGGGGAAAAAAAAGAACCTGGAACAACTCCCACCTTTGCAGATTGACAGATAGAGTGGTGTTTCAGAGCTGAATAATGTTTCACTTTGAGGGAGTTCAGCAATACCAGGCATTCTAGAGAAAGGAGCATTTCATTCCCCCCCCTCTTAACATTCAACCCAACCAGTGCTGGGATTCCTCTTCAAAACTGGGCTCGCCCTACAACTGGTGCTTCAGAACAGCTTTAAGAACAGCTCTGCCTCACGTACTCCACAACATCTATGGGGCTGGCTGTTGACGTAAAGCTGTTTGTATATTTGGGGCTACCGTTCCAGCCGCAACCCAGGTGATCCTGCACATTAACAATAGAAGAATGTAAATCATATCAGGATTTCTCTGTGTTTTTTCCCTTGAGTGAAGTCATTTCCTCCTTAGGTAGGTGGATCCTTTTAATGCAACTACATGTGTATGTGCTATAGGAGATGAGGTGGCGCAGTGGTTAGGGTTGCAGTACTGCAGGCCACTTCAGCTGACTGCTAACTGCAGTTCAGCGGTTCTAATCTCACCGGCTCAAGGTTGACTCAGCCTTCCATCCTTCCGAGGTGGGTGAAATGAGGACCCAGACTGTGGGGGGCGATATGCTGACTCTGTAAACCGCTTAGAGACGGCTGAAAGTCCTAGGAAGAGGTATATAAGTCTAACTGCTATTGCTATTGCTATATTTTTGGCAACCTCTTCGTCATCCTGATTTAAGAAGCCCTGATCAACTTTTGTATTTTGGGTGTAGGTGGCAAGCTAGTGTGTATGTTGAGTTCATTCCAATTGCAACCTTTCAGGGATGTGGCGGACAGCATCGTAAGGAAAAAAAAAGTGAAGAATTCCAATATCCCAAATCTTCAATGTGGAGTTATTACTATGACCAATTTTATGAAACAGGTAGAAGGCTTGTAATAATAATCAAGGAATGCTCTAAGATAGGTGTTCTGACCCACCTCGTTCCACACCAAAGCACTCCAAGCCAAAGATACTTTACGGAATTTATTCACAGACAGACAGGTCCTTGGCAGCAAACCGGCACAGATAAGCCTTGGCTGCAATCCAGCCTGCCAAGCTCACAATACTGTTCTCCAACATTAGTTAATGCGTTGACTTCTGCAAAAGGGGCGTGTGCCCAAGCAGTCCTTTTATAGTCTGGAGAGGAGCCTAATGACCACCAGCTGAGTGCAATTACCTCCTAATTGTTCCTTACGCCTATTAGCTCTCCGGTGCCCGGCATCTAGGAACAACTCCCTTGGCTCCTCCCCAGCGCTGACATCCGGATCACACTCCCTTGTCTCCTCCCCCTGGTCCATGGCTCAGGCGCCTCCTGGTGGCCAACCAGCCTCGCTGCACCCTGCTCAGAGTCAGATCCCTGTCCAGGGTCCTCCACATCCTCCAAAGCCAACTCACAGGGCCCCTCGCTATCGGAGTCTGGTGGCAGCTCCAACGGCTCCTGCTGGGCCACAACAGATAGGGATGTCCATTCTCTAGGTCTAATGACTCTGTTGGGCTTTGCATGTTGAAAAACCATACCATAAATGAGTGGGGCCACCATTTATGCAGTAAAATAGCTAACACTGCAATATATTTTTTTAAAGAAAAGAAACAGGCATGGAACATAAAACAGGCTAATTAAGATCCATCTTTCTGATTAAAGCAAAGACTTGTTTGAACGAAATGGTTTTGCCATGCAACAAAACATTGGAAGAAATACTACAAACATCCCAAGAATTCTGTAAGGTAGGTGCAACTGCAAAAGAAAGTTATTTCTTGACCTTCACTCAGTTTGATCATCAGCAATTACCACCAAACTTACTCCTCTCGCTGTAGGTTCCACGAATCTTGATCGCGGTTAAGTTATGGAGCAACTTTTGGAATTCAAAGGGAGTGAGAGAAGGCCTCCAGGGGTAATCTGTTGCTTCGTGGAGCCTAAAAGGAAGTAGCATTGAAAGAGTTCTAAATGCCAAAGAATTAACCTGACTGGTGGACATGTTGCTTTCAAATAGGATTCGTCTGATATTATTGGGTAGCAGCCTCTCTCCCTTCTGCTAGTGTTCGATAAACGAAAAGTTCATATGCATTTGCCTTGCCTTGTCTCTTCCACTGTCCTTGGGCAAGTAAATAGGCACGTTCACACCTTCCCAATTACTCCCTGCATTTGCACTTCAGACTAACCCGAGTTAAAAGTTAGGAAACAGCAGAGGTGGGTTCGCACCAGTTCGGTAGAACCGGTTCGTCAAATCTACCGAACCGGTTAGAAGAGGTTCCACCAGTGGATCCGGAAAGCAGGCTACACCTACAGAGGAGGTTCCAAAAATTTTTGAAACACACACACACCACATACAGAAAGAGAAAGAAAGGAAGAAAGAAAAAAAGAAAAAAAGAAAGAAAAAGTGAGAGAGATGAAAGAAAAAAAGGAAAAAGGGACAGAGAGACAAAAGGAAGGAGAGAGAGAGAGAGAGAGAGAGAGAACGAACACATGGCCGGCAAGCCACTCCCACCAGGTCACATTCTGGGAGTTGAAGCCACTCCCACAAAGGAGGCCACACCCCAGAGTAGGTTCGAAATTTTTTTGAAACCCACCACTGGGCCAAACAGCCATTACTAGTTAGTCACCTGGACAGAGGATTCATCACCTACCCAACAACATGGTCATAACAACCCTATTGTAGACTATGGATATATTCTTGGTAAGGGCAGAGAAACTTTGCTCCACATCCTAACCCATCAACTAAAAACAATTTTCTTCTCTGCTGGTGAGGAAACAGAGAAAGGTACATTCAAGGCTGAACAAGACTTCTGCATTTACCGAGTATCTCTTGCTCCTCACTTCCTCACTTAAAAAGACATTTTAAATGCAAGCCCGATCAACCACTCTTAACCTTTTGGAGTGGAAATTAAGAATGGGGACCATAATAGGGGTAGCAGAAATGCAAAGTAGGTGAGGCCACATCACAGACATAAGCAGCACCAGCTTTTTCTGATTTCTTTTTTCTTGTTGCGGGTTGGGTGAAATTAAAAACATTACTGCCACATTAATTTTTTACTCCAAGGGACGGGAATTTCGATTTTTAGCAATTCTGCATGAAGGAAACTTTAAAATAAGCATGAAGTTTGAGGACACATGGAGCTCTGGGCTCTGGAGTTGTCTACTCCTGTTTTAATAGTTTCCTTGCAGTCTGCAAAACCTGCCTTGGGGACCATGCTTTCCAGCAAGACCACCTAAAATCATTCCAATGTCCAAGACAGGATAGGACAGAAAATTGGGAAGAGGGAAGAGACTAACCAGAGAAAGCTGGTTGAGTTTATTTTGAAACCAAGCTGTATTTTTTCATATAAACCAGTGGTGGGTTTCAAAAGTTTTTGGAACCTACTCTGTGGGTGTGGCCTCCTTTGTGGGAGTGGCTTGCAGGCCATATGACCTGGTGGGAGTGGCTTGCCGGCCATGTTCTCTCTCTCTCTCTCTCTCTCTCTCCTTCCTTTTGTCTCTCTGTCCCTTTTTTCTTTTTTTCTTTCATCTCACTCTCTCTTTCTTCCTTTCTTCCTTTCTTCCCCTTCCTTCCTTCCTTCCTTCCTTCCTTCCTTCCTTCCTCTCTCTCTCTCTCTCTCTCTGTCAGTCTGTCTGTGTGTATGTGTGGAGGGGCAGTGGTGGTTCAAAAAATTTTGGAACCTCTTCTGTAGGTGTGGCCTGCTTTCCGGGTCCACTGGTGGAACCTCTTCTAACCGGTTCGGTAGATTTGACGAACCGGTTCTACCGAATAGGTGCGAACTGGTAGGAACCCACCTCTGATATAAACTCCCTAGATGGGACATCAGCACATAAAATGTGTGAGGGAAGGGGAGCAAGAATGAGCAAAATCAAGATGAAGGCTGCTTCCTACATCTCAATTTGCAACTGCTGCTTTCAACCGTATCGCTCAACCGTACAACTTCCACCCATCTTACCTTTCCGATTGGAAGCTTCAACCAACTTAAAAAGAAATGCTGAATTACTGAACTCAAGATTTTAATGGAACGTTCAGCTGGGAACTCAGCAATAGTTAAATGCTTAGAGCTACATGGCTTTAAAACCAGAAAAGTAACAACAAATATTATTTCTCCTCTATTAAAGTTAATGAGGTTGCAAAGTGTTTAGATTTGGCTGGATTGTAGCATTTTCCACTCCCTGCTGTAGATAATTAATTGATTGGGGGGGGGGCCACACGGTGTTTTGCCCCAAGTATTATTAAAAATAAACCTTACATAACTACTAAACCCATCATAAAAGCATTACCAGCTGCCCTCTCGAGTATAGGAGACAATAAATATTTCAGTATAGTGTATTCTGCCAAATTATCACTATCACAGAGCAAAAGTTGATGCCACCAACACAGTTGTATCCTTTAAAACTGCAGTTAAAAAACTACAATTTAGTATTCCCCCCCCCCCCCAAATAACAGTTTTTAGTAATTTCTAATTCCCCAAGGATGTATCAAAATCATTCATTTCGCGCTATTCGTTTACAATCTAAGGTAAAGAAATATTCCATTTATAGCAATTTGTTTTAATATTTTAAGCTATGCAAATAAAGAGCTTTAAGCAGAGCCTTTACCTCCTGACATTTCCATATTAGAAAATACAAGACATCTTTACCTGAATGAATATTTCAGAGTGTTCTCGCTGGGATAGGAGTTGGCTTGAGCGATCAAAGGGACAGATACTCTTAGCCCAGCACCTTCAAGGACTATGTCCTCCGCTGAAAGTCGAGTGTCTCGCTTATCGACCCGAAAAGAGAATGACAGGTTTTGACCGTAACTTAGCATTGATTTCCAAGGAATTTGCCTGAGACAAAAGCAACAGAATCCACATTCAAGTAAAGGTGAAAGGTAGTAAGTTTATTGGCAAACATGCTTATATGATCTATGTATAAATAGTCATTCTTCCTTGGTACCTGGTGTGCTGAAGTAGATGGGGAAAGGTGTATCTGAGATTACAGATATTTCTTCAGTTTCAGGTATCCAACGAATGGAGATTTCAGAGCCATCTCTCTGTTCCGCGTGCCAATGTTCCTTTCCTGAGAGCCACAAGAAGAAACCACCTCATGTTAAAAGTTGAATTCGCTCTACTTAATGCACGAAGAATTAACTTGAATTATTCTTCAACTGCTTTGTGAATTCTATCATGAAAAGGAAACAGATTTCAACGCTGATTGAAAAGAGTCTGTTGTGGTTTAAGAAAACTGTTACACAAACCATGTAGGGAGAAAATCCTGCTTTAGGGATTGTAGAAATTTCCACTGCGTGTGTTACTAAATTGGTAAGAATAGATAGTAGACTTGATCTTAGCCACAAGAGTTTATTTATCAGTTTTAGAGACTTGCCCAGAGTTGCTTTGTGAGTGAGATGGGTGGGCTTTAAATCTGATAAATGAATGAATAAATAAGTAAAAAGCTGAGAATTGTGTGTTATTAAGTGTAACCTGGAACAGAATAGACCTAATTCAGCCATCTGGTACTTAGCCTCCTTCACAAATGTTGAGATTAACTCTGCTCACAAAGGAGCAGTGAAAAGAAAATGTCAACCTTTCTAGTCAATGGACTTTTATTTATCATTTGATCAACCACAGTTTATATATGTACAATGAAGTAGCTCAGAGGTGGGTTCCTACCAGTTCGCACCTATTCGGTAGAACCGGTTGTCAAATCTACCAAACCGGTTAGAAGAGGTTCCACCAGTGGACCTGGAAAGCAGCCCACACCTACAGAAGAGCTTCCAAAATATTTTGAAACCCACCACTGGTCCTTGGATATGATTATTCTACACTATCATGCTCATATTTATAAAACTCAGTGCCTCTGTGAAAGGTAAGGATGACTACTGCATTTGTGGTGCAATCAGAACGTTGCGTGTGTTGAAGTTGTTTTAACGCAAACCAAAGATGCCTTTTAAAAAACAAGTTTACATCATATTCTTATGCATGCCAGTGCTGTGTGTGAGGTAATTTAAGGTGGTTCTGACAAGTGTCGTCGGCATCTTCTTATCCGGTTACATGGGTGGCAAGCCACTCCCACAAAGGAGGCCACACCCACAGAGTAGGTTCGAACAATTTTTGAAACCCACCACTGAAGTAGCTACACTTTTCATCTTTTCCAGTCACATCATTTGCAAGTTATCATGAGCAAAACTATTGGCGTATCCATATTGGTTACACATGTTCACTATATTATTTCATGCAATTCACCCTCTCTTACTTTGCTTCTTACCTACAGCAGATAAACCACTCCGAAATCAGAAGTTTTACCAGACAGCAAAAATTCACAAGCCAATAACTAACCCTAGGCTAATCTGGGAGCAGCAACTCAAATAGAGTTTGACATAGCAAACACATAGCATTTGGGGGTTTATCTGTTCGTGTAACTTGGAATAGTTTGTGAGAGAGAGGTATGTGGCTTAACACAGAGTTTTTCAAACTGTGTTTCATGGAACGTTAGGGCTGAAAAAAGAAATAAATATGATTTTCAATCATTAGAATTTGCTTCTTGATCAAGGGTTTCCAGGACGATTTTTAAATTAACAGCTTCTACGGCCAAAAAAAAAAAAAAAAGTTAAAAACCGCTGTTGTAATGGATGGTTATCACAATGTCTTGAACAAATTTTCACATTATAAACATGCAACAACTATTACAACTGTTGGAACAACTGCAAAGCTAAGGTGAGTCAATGTTTGTGACCTCAAGGCCACAATATAATCTCAGGGAAGAACTAAATAATATTTTCAAAGGCGGCTGACTATAATAAAGTTGCCTAATTAAGCAGCATATAATGCTAAGTGGAATGAAGAATGCATGCCTAAGGACATGATGGGTAAGGACTAAAACCACAGATCCCGTCAAAATATCAAATGATCGGCATATGATAAAATATCGGCATATCTTAAAGATCACTCAAATGAGAGATATAAACGAGACTGGAAAAAAATGGATTGACTATATACAAAATAAATACGGGACCAAGAAATTCCAGTTAGCCTATGCTTAAGATCAGGAATGATTCAAATTGTTTAAAGTTAGCTTAGCAAGAAGAAACTAAGATCAAGTAGAGCAATAGCAATAGCAATAACAGTAGACTTATATACCGCTTCATAGGGCTTTCAGCCCTCTCTAAGCGGTTTACAGAGTCAGCATATTGCCCCCAACAACAATCCGGGTCCTCATTTACCCACCTCGGAAGGATGGAAGGCTGAGTCAACCCTGAGCCGGTGAGATTTGAACCGCTGAACTGCTGATCTAGCAGTCAGCCTGCAGTGCTGCATTTAACCACCGCGCCACCTTGGCTCTTAGAGATGTTATTAATTTCTTATTTCTTTTTTCTCAATAGATTTTAGACTGTGCTTGTTAAAAATCTATACCGTGTACGGGTTCTGGGAAGTCGGGGAGGGGAGGAGGAGGGGGGTCGGGGGGAAGGTGGAGGGAGGGAGGGATAATATTAGGCTAGACACGATGTGTTATCTCAATGCAATGTGACTTCACATGTCTACTGTTTTTCTCTAATTTTTTTTAAAAAATAGGATAAGCCAAATACATTAACATATAGTGGAAATACACCAAGGGGAGGAGGCGTAGGGAAGAAGAAAGATGGGTAGAGAGGGATGGGAGAGAGGGTGGGAGGGAAGGTGAGAAGGAAGAGGGAGTGGATCTGGAGAGAGGAGTGGTAGAGGGCGAGGGAAGTAGGGTAGAGGGGGATGATGGAGGGAATAGAAAGTTGGAGGGTGGTGGAAGAAAGAGGTGTATGGAGAATGGAAGAGGTATATTGGGCTTTTATTTTCTGGGGCATTGTCGACAAGGGGAATTGATGCAATTATTGTTTAATACTGTATGGTGTATACATGTGAGTGTATGAAAATGAAAATAAAATAATATATAAAAAAGATTACGTAAGTGACAAAAAATAAAAAATAAAAAAAGTATTACCAACAAACAACAAACAAATATATCAAATGATCATATACTTTCCCCTATTCAGTACTTACAATAGATATAAAGAAATACACTGGTTTACATGAATACTTTTGAATGTGTGTATGCCTTAAAGTCAGTCTTACTCCTGGGGATTGTCTGGAAAAATGCCTGCAGTTTTCTTGGCAGGATTTCAAAAATAATTTGCCAATGCCTCCTTATACAACTGAGAGAGAATAGCTGACCTAATCTCACTCAGTGGTGCCTAAGGTGGGACTAGAACTCACAACCTCTCTACCCTGATGTTTCAGCCGCTACATCAAACTGTCTCTCTTCAGTCAATATAGACCTGTCACTTCTCCCTCTCTAATCATTCTTCACAAGCTGCTATTCAGTGTATCAATTTTCTTTGAAAAGACGAGAGTGGAATTCTGAAAATAATTTAAGCTATTTGATGTTCTCTTGTTACTACTTGAAGAAATATTTATCTCCTCAAGGTCTAAGGCAGGGCTAGAGCTGGTCTTACAGTTTCTAGTCTGATACTTTAACCACTATATCAAATTGGCTCTTTCTTTGGTTACCACTGCCTACAAAATAGAAAGAACTTTACTATTACTTGAAAGATACAATGCGAGATGAGGCAGTGGAAGAGCTGCGTAAAAGATCTCCCAAACGATGCTATGTACAAAGGTTTGAACGCTGACATATGGAAAGTGAAATCACGGAGAAAATATTGCTAGCAAGGAAGTTTCAGGAGGTGACGAGATAACAGCAGAATGTTTAAAATCTGACAAAAATTATGCTAGTTTATAAGCAGATATGGAAAACTCTACAAGCGAACCGCGTGGCTGGAAAAGATAAAAATTTATGTTCTAAAAATAAAAGAGCATTACTAAAGAATGTTCCCAACAATTGCACTTTATCTTACATGCTCAAAATGCTACAGCCCAGACTTAAACCAATTTGTAAAATGAAAATTGCCACATGGATAAGAGGGGTTTAATGGAAGCAGCCAAGATCACATTGCGACATGTGAAGGATAAGGAAAAGGACAAAAGAATTTTAAAAATTATGTGTTAAGATGCTTTACTAATTACATTAAGGCTGTTGTCTATGTAAATCACAACACATGGTTCAGGGGGGATAGCAGGCCACCTCGTCTGCTGTTGAAGAATTGGTTGAAGAATTCCAGAAAGGAATCATTAGAACGAAATATGGAATGATTAAGTAGTTCAACATTGACAAAACAGTGTGCCAAGGTTGCAGATTGTCAATCTTGTTTAACTTGTATAGAGATCACGAGACATATTTGATTAGAAAAAACATCAATTATCCTTTTAATAGCTGAAAACGAGGAGGCCCAAGTAACTCTTGCTGAAGAGTAGCAATAGCAATAGCAGTTAGACTTATATACCGCTTCATAGGGCTTTCAGCCCTCTCTAAGCGGTTTACAGAGTCAGCATATCGCCCCCACAGTCTGGGTCCTCATTTCACCCACCTCGGAAGGATGGAAGGCTGAGTCAACCTTGAGCCGGTGAGATTAGAACCGCTGAACTGCAGATAACAGTCAGCTGAAGTGGCCTGCAGTACTGCACCCTAACCACTGCGCCACCTCGGCTCAGAAGAGGAAAGAAGAACAAAGCTACTCGATTTAAAATGAAAATATACACACACAAACCCTTTGGATGATGTTAATGGCAATGATAACACAATGGAAATAGGCAAAAAGAAGCTGAGGTAATTTGCAGATCTGAACTCCACAAGCTCACAAATTCATAGGAATGGTGGAAGAAAGACAAGGGCTTTCAGAAAAAGGCTTTGACAGAATTAAACATCATAAGATTAACGTGCGAAGAAATCGCACTGGCAACAAAGGTAAATATTGTCAAGGCTATGGTTTCCCTAGTTGTAACCATGGCTGTGAAAGGTGAACCATCAAGAAGGAATACTGAAGATGTTATTAATTTTATACTTTCTCTTTAAGTATATTTTAAACTGTATTTGTTAAAGATTTATACCTTGTATTGGTTCTGGGAAGTCGGGGGGGGGGGGAAGGTTGTGGGGAGAGCGGAGTTTACTAAGTTGGAGGAGAGGTGTTGGACTTTAAGGTATTATGATTGTACATGTATACTGCTATTTTTTCTTTTTTATGTATATTGAAATGGAATTATAAATACCATCAACACAAAAGGGAGTTTGCTCAGAAGCTGAAATACACCAAGCGAATGAGAGGAAGAGGGGGAAGCAGAGGAGAGAAGAAAGATAGGAAGAGAGGGACAGGAGAGAGGGTGACGGGGAAGATGAGGTGCATAAGGAGGAGTGGTAAGGGGAGAGAGGAGGAGGAAAAGGAAGGGGAAGTAGAGTAGAAAATGATGGAGGGAAGACAGGATGTAGAAGAGGGGGAAGCAGAGAAGAAAGATAGGAAGAGAGGGACAGGAGAGAGGGTGAGGGGGGAAGATGAGGGGTACAAGGAGTGGTAAAGGGAGAGAGGAGAAGGAGAAAGGAAGGTGAAGTAGAGTAGAAAATGATGGAGGGAGGAAAGGATGTAGAAAGGGGGAGGAGAGAGGGGGAAGAAAGTGTCGTATAAGCTATAAATATGATGTATGGAGAGCAGAAGAACCAATAATTGGGGTTTTTTTCCCTTTGGTAGTTGATGGTAAGATGAATCGATGTAATTACTTAATAATACAACATGATATTGACTATGTAATAGTATACATGTGATTATGAAAATGGAAAATAAACAAATTTTCTATCTGAAAAAAAAAAAAAAAGGCAGACTGAAGAAAAACAGATGCTCCTGAACTGGATTATTGCTCTGGAGAAAAAAAAATTGAGAATACCTTAGATTGCAAAAAGAACAAATTACTCAATATTAGCGGACGTAACTAGACTGCTCACACACACACACACACACACAAAGAATAATAAAGCTAAGTTTAAATAGTTTGAAAATATTTGAAAACAAAAGTCCCCTGGATAAGATCCCAATGCTTGGAAAAACGAAAGGCAATTAGAAAATATGGCAAGAGTGTTACATAACAGGCTTTGGAGAATTCAAACAAGAATTGCTAACTGTCCTGATGAACTGATACCCATTGGACAATTAAAGAGTTGGAAGCAACTGAATAACTGAAAAAACAATGACAAAACTTGCTATTATGCTTTGATTAAAAGAAAAATCTAGAATTGCAAAGTTTTTTTAAAAAAGCTGTTCTCGGCCACACCCAGTCAAGCTATGAAGCAACTGAAGCTGAAAGTTAGAAATTGCACAATACCATTGATTATATAACACCTACTTAAAAGATTATAGCTTGTTAAGGTATAATTACATGTTTCATTCTCCTAACTGTTTTAACAAATTGACTATTTGCCCTATTTTATTTTACTGATTACAAGTCTTGATTTTTATTACTGGGACACAAAGAACGTTATATTATGTTATATTGTGAATGCGCCAATACTTCTGCTCAAAAGGAATAAACTGATGAATGTGTTCAACGCATTATGTCTTACATGGCATGTTAAACCTAATCAAGAAAAATTGAGGTTTAAACTTACCTGTTTGGAAAGTGGATGTAATTTTGGAGGTAACGTATCCGGGAGCATTGGTACAGACAGAGGAATGGCCAAAACAGAAACAGGGAATACATCCCCTAGGATTGTCAGAATCCAGATTAAAAAAGCCAGGCTTACATCTAAAAGTAAAAGAAAACACTGAAATTCATAACCTGTCTTTTCTGTTTCTACATTCAAACATTAAGCGAAGGCTTTAAGCTGGCTAAAAGCCATATCTATAGACCAGTATACACCAGTGGTGGGATTCAGCCAGTTCGCACCTATTCGGGAGAACCGGTTCTGAACTTTCTAAGGAATTCGGAGAACTGGTTGTTGGAAGAAATCTCATTTTGTTTTTTTCTACTTTACAGGGCTAATCCTGTAAGGAAGGCAGGAAGGAAACATTCTGGTGTTGTTTCTAGCCTAATCTTTATTGCCCTGCTTACAGAAGATGCCTCTCCGGTTAACCCTTTGTAACAGCTAAGGCGAAGCGCCCATCGACTTGAGGAACGTTGAGTTGGCCATGCCCACCCAGTCACATGACCACTGAACCCCCATCTACCCAGTTGGTCATTAGGGCAGAGAACCGGTTGTTAAATTATTTGAATCCCACCTGGTATACACCCATAACAGACCTTCATGCTAAAATGTTATAGCATTTCCCTTCATTTAGAATCCCAGCCAGCACCTTGAGAAAATGTTGTGAGATGAAAACAGAAGAAGGAAGAATTTACACTGACATTCTGTCCACCAAGCAAAAGGAGTTTGGAGTGTAGAGCTGTACCTACGGTGAATGTATCATTGCTTTGACTAAATCTGTGCATTGAAGGAAAGATATGCTCAAGTACAGGGATGTTTAATGAGCTGAATCTGTCGTGGTCAATTAAATCCATTCCATGTTTTCTACAACAGTATTATCATATTATGGTAATGCTACCTTTAAAGCCCCACGTGGCTCAGGACCAGCGTATTTGCGAGACCGCCTACTGCCGTATACCTCCCAACGGCCGATAAGATCCCACAGGGTGGGCCTCCTTAGGGCGCCGTCAGCCGGACAGTGTCAGCTGGCGGGGCCTCGGAGGAGGGCCTTCTCTGTGGCCGCTCCGACCCTGTGGAATCAGCTACCCCCCGAGGTCCAGACCTCGCCCACTCTCATGGCCTTCAAAAAAGCTGTTAAAACCTGGCTGTTCCGGCAGGCCTGGGGCTGTTGACCTTATTATGTAGGGTCCAGCCCCAATTTGAATGTATGCGTGTTGGAGAATTTTAATCTTTATTTTATTTTTTTGTTTGTTTTCTTTCCTGCTCTGTGTAAACCGCCCGGAGTCCTCGGGGATTGGGCGGCCTATAAATCTAATAGATTAAATTAAATTAAATTATAGTAAATGCTACTGCTACAGAAGTTATTTTTCCGAGAAACAACAGGTGAAGTAATAGTTCTGGATGGGCTACACTTCTGCAAGTTGGGTAGCAAAAATCTAGGCAGCTGGGCTGCCAACAGTGGCTTCCCCAATAAAAGTAAATTTCCAAATAGCCAAAATAATTCCAGTTCAAAATTTCCCTTCTCCGCAATCTGGAACAAGTGTCGATGAGGATCTTGATTTTCGATGCTTCCAGGTAGATCTATCCAGTTTAGCTTGAGCAACCTCGGGATTTGCGAACAAAAACTTCTGAATAATCTGCACGGAGGTTGCCCTGAATTCCTTCTGAGGAGGACAGAAGACAATCAATTCAGCATTTGATTCCACCTACGAGAAATGGCTTTACCTTTCACAGTTGAACCCTTCCACATTGTCTTTACAAGTGCAGCGTCCGGTTTCCATATTGCACTCATCTCTGCTACCAGCTGGATTGCACGAGCAGCGCCTGAAGAAGAAGAGAGAAGAAGAAAGAAGAAGAAGAAGAAGAGAAGAAGAAGAAAAGAGTCTAATTGGAACACTCGGAAGAATGAAGGAACCAGAGATGTGCACATATGGATTGTTTCGCACAGGGTCGGCCTCCTCCGGGTTCCGTCTACCAGCCAATGCCATCTGGCTACCACCTGGGGGAGGGCCTTCTCTGTTGCAGCTCCGGCCCTTTGGAATGAACTCCCCGCGGAGATTCGGACCCTCACCCCTCTCCAGGCCTTCCGGAAAGCCGTCAAAACCTGGCTGTGCCGGCAGGCCTGGGGTTGATGAGTTCCCCTCCCCTCTCGACTTGTATGGCCGTATGACTCTTGTGTATTTTAATTACGTGTATTGTGTTTGTATCCCCTTTTCCCCCTTTTGAGTTGTTCGCCACCCTGAGTCCCTCCCGGAGAAGGGAGGCATACAAATAAATTAAATCTTAAATCTTTCATCTTCTAATAGAATATTTTGCACACATCAAGTCACCCATTTTTCCGTCTTCACCTTTACTTATAGGACAAGGTCATTTTTACCTGCATCCAGCCTCTGTAAGAGAATGGAAGCCGGGCTGACACCGGTCACACTTGTCACCCATCACACCAAGTTTACAACTGCAGCGTCCATAATTGTCACACTGTGTGCTGAGGAGCCTGTGAAAACAAAATGCAGTGAAGAGTACTCCCTCGTAGCGATTTATTCCTCTTCAAGCAAAGTTCTAGAAAAACATCGTACGTTTTTATTCCCCTTTTATATTATTATTATGAAATGCTACGGACCATAAGCTGAAGCCAGAAAAAAGTATAATTTTGCAAGTGGGTAAACTTTTAAAATTTAGATACTTAAATAGAGTATATGTTTAGCCCAAGTATTTTAAATGAGTGCAAGAAGTATGCTTAGAGGAAGTCCTTTCCCCACAAAAATCCACTTTTAGTTTTCTCTTAATAATTCCTTTTGCTAAATTTAGAAGTTTTTCTTCCTGTCACCGTTATTTTTAAATAATAAATTCATTCAAAAATTTTTACCTGGGAAAAAATGAGGGAGGGAAGGAGGGAAAAATTAAAGATGGGAACACCAATATTCCCATTATATATGCAACCTTAAATAGAAAAATAATCTATATTCAGAAATTCTATTCCCAATCGGTGTAAGTTCTATTCCCAGTCTGTTCCATTTGAAGCTTAAAAAATGGAGTCTATATATTTGAAGAAAGTTGTACATACAAATAATCGAAAGTCTTTGGTGTTACATTAATCTCTTTCTCTTCCTTCCACCCACCTCTCCTTACCTCTTTCTTCTTCCCTTACCTCTCCTCCACTCTTCCTCTTCCCTTCCTACTATCTCTCCTTCTCTTTCTCTCCCTTCCACCCTCCTCTCCTTCCCCTTCCTTCTTCCCTTACCTCTCCCCTACTCATACCCCCTCTCTTCCCCTTCCTGCCCTCTCTCCTTCTCTTTCTCTCCCTTCCACCTTCCTCTCTTTCCTTCCTTCTACCCACCTCTCCTTACCTTTCTTCTTCCCTTACCTCTCCTCCACCTTCCTCTTCCTTTCCTACTATCTCTCCTTCTCTTTCTCTCCCTTCCACCCTCTTCTCCCTTCCCTTCCACTTTAATGGAATTGTAAAACTGGACGTATGCTACGAACTCCCTTGTTTAAATGTTACGGAAAACATTGGAGATAAAGTGAAAATGCAGAAAAGCCGTCTCCTTAATACTTACCTACAGGACTACAATTACACGGCAGACAGTTCTCTTCACTCCCCAGGCGGTAGAAGTTCTCTCGACATCTTTCACAGTTTGGTCCATCCGTGTTACCAAAACAGCCCGAGCAGTGGCCACCATGGCCGGTGGCTCGGTACAGCTCAGAATCAAAGTAACACTCCTGTGACCGTCCATTGCAGTTACAGCCTGTATGTCGGAGAGCACAAACCCGGGTTAGTTTAAAAGGCTGTGAAGTGGGGGGGAGGCAGTGGTGGGTTTCAAAAAAGTTTCGAACCTACTCTGTGGGTGTGGCCTCCTTTGTGGGAGTGGCTTGCCAGCCATGTGACCTGGTGGGAGTGGCTTGACAGCCATGTGTTCTCTCTCTCTCTCTCTCTCTCTCTCCTTCCTTTTGTCTCTCTATCCCTTTTTCCTTTTTTCTTTCATTCTCTCTCACTTTTTCTTTCTTTTTTCTTTTTTCCTTTCTTTCTCTTTCTCTCTGTGTGAGTCTGTGTGTGTCAGTGGTGGGTTTCAAAAATTTTTGGAACCTTTTCTGTAGGTGTGGCCTGCTTTCTGGTGGAACCTCTTCTAACCGGTTCGGTAGATTTGACGAAACGGTTCTACCGAACCGGTGTGAACTGGTAGGAACCCACCTCTGGGGGGGAGGGGTTAAAACTCCTTTCCAAATTGTCAACTTACCACTACAATATTGCTGACGATTAATATGACCTGGGAACTCAAGTTCCCTTGTAAAAAGTTGCTCAATTCAGGGGAATTAGAATGAAAAGTGACAGGCAGAGGATGGATAACCAAATTATTCTACTATAATCGTTTTCCTCAATCAAAATTCTATTTTTATCATGTTGAAAACATCACCTCTTTCATTGCTCTTTAGATTTAGGCTGCTTTTAAAAAAAAAACAATACCACATTACTGTGGTTTCTCTTTTTCTACCTCACAGGGATACCACAAATACTACAGCGAGAGAGTATCAGTGAAGCTCCTGGATTGGAAAGCTGAAACTCTGACTACAGCAGAAGACCTTAAATTGGTTTTGAACGAGAAAGGGGGGAAAAAAAGTTATGTTAAATCTTCCCAACATCCAGATGTGTTGGACTTGAATTCTCATAATTTATTTCCCATTCATTCAGAGCCAGAATGGCCTCTGGTTACACTACTCTGAATTAACACAGAAGGGCCAGGTGATTGGATTCCCTACTACACACCCTCCCAATATGAAAAAAAAAATAGTCTTTTTCTTTCATAACTCAAGTTAATTTCTCCCAAATCCTGAGTGCAAATCAAGATATCTGCACTGAAGATGCTTCAGTGGGGAACTCTGAACGGCATGAATTTTTGCTAAACCTTGGCTTGCAAGCAGAAAATGGCCCAGGCGGATCGATTTGCACATCTGTATAATTGGGAATACGGACTAAAACCATGTCCAAAGAGAAAAATAGAATTCAGGCTGCCAACCCACTAATACTAGATATCTCTTTTTTACAGCTAAATAGGCACCCAAGGGGCGTGGCACGACATAACCGCGAACGTCAAAAGCGCGCCGACAAAACCGCGGCGCTAAAACCGCGATGTCAAAAGCGCGCCGACAACAGCGCGCCGACAGAAGTGTGATTTAAGTTAAGGTAAGGTTTAGGGTTAGGGTTAGGTTTAGGGTTAGGTTTAGGGTTATTTTTAGGGTTATGTTACAGCGTGCTTCTGTCGGCGCGTTGTTGTCGGCGCGCTTCAGCGCTCATTCGTCTCCGCGATTTTGATGGCGCGGTTTTGTCACCGCGCTTTAGTCCCACGCGCTTTTGTCGTACGCGCATTTGTGGTGGAACCTCCAAGGGGAGAGAAGGGGCGTATATTCTGTAATAAGTGCCATTATGGTACAACTACACTGTTTCCAATTGGTGTGGTTGACTTGATTGCTCACTGCAAAGTGACTAGCACACCGACTGAATGTTGGGCTTGGGAGATGTTGCTGATTGCCCTGGAGTTTCCACCAAGCTGTCTTCCCAGCTGTGCTACACTTTCTATCTACCCTTCCCACAGCCCTCCCACACAGTTACTCTGCTCTCTGGCATGCAAACTTCAGGGAAAGATAACAATGAGACCAGACTCCCCCCCCCCCCCCAGCTGCATCCTGTGAGAAAATAATATATATACTTCTGCTTTCTTTAGTACAGAGCAGATGTAACTGCTCTCTAGGATGGGAAGCAGAATAAGAGCTATTAACCATTGGCTTTATTACGCTTTCAGCTGAAGTCACAGATTAACATGGACCGCTGGAATGGAAGTTGGGAAGCAAGGCATCATTCTGAAAATGTTCTTTTAATTTCCCCAAGCTTTACTATTGAGTTTTCAAACCCGTGGATTAGAGTGCATTTCTTATAACAAGAAAAAAAAGAATGCTGTATTTTCAAAATCTAAGTGATTCTGGAGTTTATCTACTTCAGAGTGGAGAGTAATTTCAACCCATGACCAAGGGGTTCCACCACAAAACCGCGGTAGACTAAAGCGCGCTCGACGAAAGCACGTACGTGATGTCATCACAGCGCGATGAAAACAGCACGCTGTGAGCGGTAAACTTAAAATTAACGCGTAAATCTAAACCTAACCCCCCCAAACCTAACCCTAAACCTAAACCTAAGCCTAACCCTTAACCTAACCCTAAACCTAACCCTATACCTAACCCTTAACCTAATGCTAAACCTAACGCTAACCCTTAACCTAACCGTTCCTAACGCTAACCCTTAACCTAACCCTAACCCTAACGCTTAACGCAACCCTAAACCTAACCCTAACCCTTAACCTAACCCTAACCCTAACCCTAACCCTAACCTTTATGTGAATCGGCTTGCTTTAAAAGTGCTTTTTAAAGTGCCCTTTTTTCTCCGTGGTCGTATTTCGCGCTGCTGATGATGTCAGGTACGCGCTTTAATCGGGCGCGCTTTAGTGGACCGCGGTTTTGACAGGTCACGGACCAAGGATAAACGCTGGCATTCTAGGCTGGAAGCTATAGCACTAACTCATTCCGTGCCTGGTTGGACAAGGAAGTGCTATATGTTGAGCTATCACCTGGATCATTCTATAATTCCCAGGAGGATACCTGCCCATTACTCATTGCTCTAGATCAGAGGTTATCAAAAGTCCCAATACTTTGATTTGTTACTAAAAGGATTTAGCCTAACAATGCAACTTATCTTAAAAGTCTTTCGTTGAAAAATTTATCAATTTTTAAGCAAGGCTGAACTCGAAGCAGCATTTGTTTTTGAGCTTCAAATGTTTTCTTAATTCTTTCCGGGATCCATCTCCCCGTTGAGATCCGGACCCTTACTACCCTCCCGGCCTTCCATAAAGCCATTAAGACCTGGCTGTTTCGGCAGGCCTTGGGCTGTTGAATTATCCAGCCCCACTTCAATTATGAATGTTGTGTAATTCTAAACTGTTCTGCTGTCTTATTTATCCCCCCTCCCTTTTTATTGTAAGCCACCCGGAGTCCTCCGGGAGTGGGCGGCATACAAAACTAATAACTAACTAACTAACTAACTAACTAATTAACTAACTAACTAACTCCCTATTCCAGCCTGTGTTTGGCAAATGAGTGACAAAAAGCTACAACAGTGGGCATATTGCAACTGCAAATGATAATCTGGATCAGGGTGAATACCTTAAGCTTGCAACCATCTGTTTAGTGACCATTCAAAATTACAGGGGCACTGAAAAATAACTTATGAAAAAAAATTATATCAAAATTCAAGTGCTTTGCAACTGGCATGTACTTATGACGGTTGCAATGTCCTGGGGTCATGTGATCACTATTTGTAACCTTTCCAGCCAGTTTCTGACAAGCAAAGTCAATGGGGAAGTTAGATTCACTTAACAACTGCAGTTATTTGATTAACAACCGTGGCAATGAAGGTTGTAAAGTAGAGCAAAACTTACTTAACAACTGCCTTGCTTAACAGCAGAGTTTTGGGTCCATTTGGGGTCATAATTCAAGGACTACCTGTATTACAATTTGGTTTAGCAGAAAAACTCTGCCCCTTTCCCTCCCAATCACTGTTAGAGGTGTTGACTTCCGAGAACAGATGTTGAACTAAGTTATTTTCAGCTCACTGAGTAGTTTTTAGGAACAAAGAGTAGTGGATTGTTCCAGTGGTGGGATTCACATAATTTAACAACAGGTTCTCTGCCCTAATGACCAGCTAGATAGGTGTGGCTGGGTGGTCGTGTGGCTGGGTGGGTGTGGTCAACTCAATGTCACTCACGTTGATGGGCGCTTCACCTTAGCTATAACAATGTCATAAGGGTTAACCAGAGAGGCAGTTTCTGTAAGCAGGGCAATAAAGATTAGGCTAGAAACCACACCAGAATGTTTCCTTCCTGCCTTCCTTACAGGATTAGCCCTGTAAAGTGGAAAAAAACAAAAGGAGATTTCTTCCAACAACCGGTTCTCCGAACTGCTTAGAAAATTACCAACCGGTTCTCCCAAATAGGTGTGAACTGGCTGAATCCCACCACTGGATTGTTCCCAACATCTCAGAAACTGATGCTACTACATGCCAAATCAGTCCCTGGTCTAAGAAATCTTCAGTGCCTTAAGATCAACACTGCATGTTATAAGAAATACCGATCTGTGGTCCAGGAAAGCAGCCTTTTCTTAAATATTCCTTTCCTACCTTGTCTCATGTCCACACCATTCTACTTTTATTTTTTATTTTTGATGCTTTGTCCAACACAGTAAGAAAGAGCTCTCCTATCATTGTCAGATTCCATAAGTTGTGCTCTATTCTACGGGAGAAGTAGAGCTTAAAACAGGACTGTTTTTAATAACAACATTTCTCACCAAAAATAGGATGTTCTTCATCTGAATTTCAACCAAAATGCTAAAAAAAAAAGTTTCTAAATTTTATCTTTTCAATGTCCAGACCAAATAAATCTTTGCAGAACAAAATCAAAACCAAAGCAGAAAGACAGAACTATATGCCAGCAGACAAGTGAAAGAAGTCACTCTGTCAAGTGCTTTTATTTCTTATTTTGAAAGCCTTTTCGTATAAATAGATCACAAATTTCATTCCTGAGGAAGTTATGGAAGGAAAAAGGGATATTTGCCAGAGGATATGCTGTTACGGTCACCTTATAACAGATGTTCAGGTATCATTATGTCACTCCTCAGCTGTACACTTACAACAAACTATTTTAAGCCTGCTCTAAAATTCTTTTTGATACCACCAAATTTCTATGAATATTAACATGAGTAGCAGTCACCTGAAACTTTTTGCTTGTGCTGAAAATTGTAGGTTTCAGGATTAATTTTAACAAGCACAAATCACTTCACTCTACCCGGTTGACTGTAAACTGACTTTCTAGCAATCAACTGTTAATTTTCAAACAATCATTTTTTTTATTATGTTGAATTCAGCATCTTACACTGAATTCCTACATTTTAATTGTGTGTTTGACCAATTCTGCAGGAATTCCAAAATCAATGGAGGTGTTTGTTTTTTTCCAGCTTTGAGAAAACCATCACCACTGTTACCTTTCAACCAAAGAGTTTATGATGTCTCGGAAAGTTCATGGATGTGAACAAGGGCATCTGTGAACGAAGGGGTCATAAATGCTAAGGTGGAGGGTTTGGCTGTGTGATCAAAGGCTGTGTGTAACAAAGAATCAGAGCTTTGATCACACCTAAGTATTTCCATCTTAACCCTTTTTACTCCCCACATTGGGACATCCTGGATGGAGATAAAATATCTATCTTGAATGTACTAAAAGAGGAAAAGGTAATTCAAACATGGTTTCAGTATGGGCAGTTACAGGCCAGATGGAAAAAAGATCAAAAAATTGGTTTTACGCAAAATGAGGATAATTTATTAAAACAAATTAGGGATCAAAGTCCAATGCATAAAAAGAGATTATATAATGTATTAACAGAAATGGACTCGGAAACAGATTTAGTTAAAGACTGTATGATAAAGTGGGCTCAAAATTTTGAAGAACCAATAATGTTGGACACATGGGAAAAGTTATGGGTAAGAAATGTAAAATTTACACAAGCTCAAATTTGAGAGAAAACTTTTACAAGATGTTTTATAGATGGCATTTAGATCCTAAAAAAAAACTTGCCTGTATGTATCCAAATTTACAACCTAAATGCTGGAGATGTGATTGTCTCGATGCTACATATTCATATAGGTGGACTTGTAAAAAGGTAAAAGCATTTTGGATAAAAATATGGTGGATTATGCAAAATATTCTTTAAAAAAGGATAAAGTTTACCCCAGTTATTCTTGTTAGGTATAATTACTGATTGTACAGTTATAGAGATTAACTTGATTTTGCATTTAATAACGCAGCAAGATTGTTGGTGGCACAATACTGGAAGAAGGAAGATTTGCCTACTATTCAAGAATGGACATTAAAAGTAACAAACCTAGCAGAGATGGCTAAAATATCAGCATTATCTCAAGGACCACTCAAATGAGAGATATAAACTGGAGTGGAGAGGATGGATTGACTATACCAAAATAATATGGGACTAAGAAATTCCAGATAGTTTATGACTGAAGAAACAAGGAATGACATAATCTGTGTTTAGAGTTAGCCTAGCAAGGAGGTTAAAGCTCAAATGAAAGATGATACTAACTTTTTTTAAAGTTTATTTTAGAACATCTTTGTTAAAGATTATACCCTGTATTGGTTCTGGGAAGTCGGGGGGGGGGAGGTTGGGGGGGGAAGTGGGGGAGAGGAGGTAAACATTTGTAAAAGTTTTTTTTTTCTAAAATTTTCAATAAAAAATATCTATGGAAGTCATAGAAGCTGCAAATATATTTCAAAATATAATTTCAAGTGATCAGGAGACCAGGTTCAAACATATTTCATGGTATCTTGATACTTTTTAATACTATTAGCATACTATTGATACTTTTTAATACTATTAGCATCAACAGAATGTAGTTTGAGAACCAGCTGTTTATCGGCTTAATTTAAATACTTCCCTATTCTTGAGATAAAAATCTGGGTCATCTTATCTATTTATTTTGGCACACTGAACAATGGCTTCGGTTATAACTGGTTGAGCCCAGAGGTCCATATTAAATCAACACTATATCAACAAGAACTGAACTTATTTCACAACAGTTGGATTTGCTAAAAAGCAAGAAAGAAAAAACAAGCCAGCGGTTAAGTTAATGTGATCTAGTTTTGAGATACCAGCAGGAAAATTACCTAACATTCTGCAATTCCCAAGATACTTTTATCAGACACCAAGAGATAACATGAACAAAGACATCTGGGGTAGAGTTAAAAATAGCTTCTGGGTTGATACAGAATAGCCAGGACAGGAAGTACTACAATTTGCCCAGAGGAAAAAGGAAGAAACTTATTGAAGGCCCTTAAAGTTGGCTGCCACCCGCTTGATAGTAGGAAGTGGTGAAATAATTTGGCAGAAAGATTTGGCTTCTTGGGATAAAACCAGATTATTAAAAAAAAACAACCCCAATGCACACTTACGTAAACATTCATTGGCACTCTCAGCTGTCGCTCTTCGCCAAGGCCGGTCATTGTAGAAAGGAAGGCATTTCTCACAGTCGACCCCGAAAGTATTGTGTTTGCAACTGCAAGCAAGCTTTCCATATTCGTTCTTCACACACTCGCTTGCATGCCCGTTGCATTTACATCTGTAAGGCAGAAACAGATTTTAGGAAAACGACGGTTCCACCACAATGCGCGAACGAAAAAAGCGCGAACGACAAAAGCGCGCCTGACAAAACCGCGCCGATGAGCGCTGAAGCACGCCGATAACAGCACCAACAGAAGCGCGCTGTAACCCTAACCCTTACCTTAACTTAAATCGCGCTTGTGTCGGCGCGCTTTTGTTGGCACGCTGTTGTCGCCGCGCTTTTGACATCGCGGTTTTTAGCACCGCGGTTTTGTCGGCGCGCTTTTGACGTTCGCGCATTTGTCGGGTCACGGAAAACTACACAGTTTATTCTCTAGCAATCTGGTCTTCCCATAAGCAAAAACTGACTCGTATCAGAGAGACTGCAAGACTTGAATGTTCCCACCGGAAGAGAGAAGATCTTGCTACAGTGCAAACTTCTTAATGAAAGGGCTGGGAGGATAACCTTAGTTTTGTCAAATGATTGCCCATACCAAACCAAGATTGTAATTACTTTAAAAAAAATAGGTTTAGGTTATTCGATTTATGCCACGCTTCTCCCAAGGACTCAGGGCGGCGTACAACATTTAAAGAAACATATAATACAAAAGTTAAAAAGAAATAAAATAGGATAATCCCAAACCCAATTAAAATTGACAATGACACATTTTTTTTAAAAAAAATTAAATTAAAATTAACAGTAATCAGTTTTAAAACGTGTGGATTTTAACTCCCAGAAAAACCCCATCCTGCATGAAATTTGAGAAAGACTGCCCTTAAGCAAGCAATTATTTAAGCTTTTAGAAAGAGAATCACTTGGCATTACTACTTACCGGCCACCCACAGCAAAATCAGAAATGGCATAATAATAGGATTTGAGAACCTTGGGGTCGTTAAATACTTCGTCTCCAAAGGTATTCAGGCGATTGAGGCTTACTCTGATATCTGTCGCTGTAACCCACTCCTACAAGAGAAAACGGAAGTTAAACCACATCATCTGAATCGGTTCTGACCAAGAAAACCACAGGAAAAAAGCTTAATACACCACAAAAGCCACTTGCTTTCCAAACATGAAGAAACCGAGGTGATTTAAATCATTATTTCTCAACCTTAGCAACTTTTGAATTGTGCATACACTCCAGGGGTGGGTTCAGGTGGTCGCGGCAGTCCCGCGAACCGGTTGGTGTCGAACCCGGAAGTAAGTAACTTCCGGGCACGCCGAAGGGCCCACTTCGCCCGCCCACGTTTCTTACCCGGTTTTGACGAGTTCTGCGCTTCCATGCATGCGCAGGACGCATACAGCGCCTGCGCGATCCTCCAGGAGCAGCTGGAGCATCACAGACACTAGTACGCATGTGTGCACTGCGTGCGTGCACGAGGACGCCGCCGGCCCCGTTCCAACCGAACCTGATACACATACATTTTAAAGTTGCCAAGGCTAAGAAACACTGAAAGGAAATGGGAGGAAAGAAAATTAAGAGCCACAAAAATGGGGTCGAGATGGAAAAGGAACTAAGATCTGGGTTAGAATGAGGAAGAAAAGGACACTTACTAAAGACAAAACAGAGAAATATCTTTTGAATACAATAACAATACTAGATTAATTCCCTTTTAGTAAAAGATACTATTGAAGACCCAAACATTACGTGACATCACCTATAGCCAGAAGGTACTGGTATCTTTTCCCCAAAGAATCCCAATTTATCATGAAATATGTTGAAACTGATATAAGCAAATAGCACGCAACGTTCTTTATTTTATAGTCCCTAGAGCAGATGCTTTGCTTTTGATGTACCATATTGTATAATTTAACATGTTTGAGTTTACTCAACTAGGAAACAACGCCAAATTAAGTTCATAATCCAACATACATAGTCCATGGTTCTCGTCAGTTTTTCTAATAGGGCTCTTGGGTTAAACGGCTACTTAAATAAAGCGTGACCTGACAAATGCGCGCACGACAAAAACGCGCCGACAAAAACGCGGCGAGAACACTGCTACATCATAAACGCGCCCACAACAACGCACCAACAAAACCGTGCCCACAAAAGCGTGATTTAAGTTAAGGCAAGGGTTAGGTTCAGGGTTAGGATTATTAGGTTGTTATTAGTTGTTTGTTGAAGGCACGCTTTTGTCGGTGCGCTGTTGTTGGCGCGCTTCTGTGCTGATTTGTTGGCGTGATTTCGACCTCGTGGTTTTCTCGCCGCGGTTTCGTCGGCGCGCTTTTGTCGAGCGCGCATTTGTCAGTGAACCAAATAAAGAAGTATCATCTCTTCTGACCGATGATATAACTAACAAAAACAGATAACACTTTTTTGTGTCTGTGTGAGATCATACAAGCCAGCAATGGGCTATTTTATTGTCTTCCTGTGGTTTCCAAATCTCTGTTGCACAATTGAGCATCTTCAATAACAGTGCAGTTTACAAAATAAAGCTAATATTGTATATGAAATTAAGTTTGTTCAAAAGAAAGTCATTATTCAAACCTTTGCAGCAATGTATATCAGATCTCCAACTATCATCCAGACCATCAATTCTTTAATACAAGTTCAACCCTGAGCTACAAATATTCTCCTTTATTAGTACAAGTTGCATAAATATACAATGCGCTGTAAATACTCAATAATTTTAAATCCACACAAGTACAGCACATAGATATCAGAATCTGTACTTCCACTGACATACAATACTCCAAGCGTCCTTAAATTTTTGAATATCTTGTTCAGTACATTCTAATAATTGTTTTTAATAGCCATTTGCAAATTTTGTAAAGAATATGATGCCTCTTTCCCTGTATTACTATTACTCCAAGGGGATCTAAAGAACTTAGTGCTGTCAGCCAACAACTATTCTGTTTACTAAATGAAATGTTTCTATATACACACAGACATACAGAGGCAGAGGAACCCCCAGCCTAAAACTGCTGTTTTGAAATATCATGTAACATGAATTAATTCATCAGAAATGCATGCTATGTGTGTGGGAGGAAACGTGTCTACACATTTTTGGAAAAATTATTTTCAGTGAAGATTTGTGATATTATCTGGACTTTAAAGGATTAGCAGCAGAAAGATCAATTGGGCTCCATAACAAAATGGGAACCTCTACATATTTGGAATATTAGAACATCTTGAAAAGTTAACTTGCTATCAATTTTGAAAACGTGATTGTGAAAGTATGTATATACTGAATTTTCTATGCTCAAAGCCCAATTTTGTCCACTTTTTGCTTTCTGGGCCAAAAAAAATCAAACAAGGGACACAGAGCATGAAATAAAAGGAAGAAATTATTAGCTTGTGCAGTGTTAATTTTTATAATTTACAAGCTGGATTTCAGTAAGCCTCGGACACAGATACTCTGCGCTCCAAACAATTACTTAGAAGTAATTGCCCAGCTCAACAAGCAGAATCTTCAAATTTAGGTGATTCACGCATCAAAACTTTCCTCTTACTTGCATTGACATAAAGTGAAAAGTGGATCTCCAATTTAAGTATGTTGATATTATTTTCATGCGTGGCACGACAAAACCGCGCTCCACTAAAGCGCGCCCGATTAAACCGCGTCGCTGACGTCATCAGCAGGGCGACAACAGCGACCGCGGAGAAAAAAGGGTGCTTTAAATAGCGCTTTGAAAGCAAGCCGATTCAAGTTAAGGTAAGGGTTAGGTTTAGGGTTAGCTTTAGGGTTAGGTTAAGGGTTAGAGTTAGGTTTAGGTTAAGGGTTAGGGTTAGGTTTAGGGTTAGGTAAGGGTTAGGATTAGGTTTAGCGTTAGGTTTAGGTTAGGTTTAGGGTTAGGTTTAGAGTTAGGTTAAGGGTTAGGTTTAGGGTTAGGTTTAGGATTAGGTTTGGGGTTAGGTTTAGCGTTTTTAGGGAGGGGGGTTTTTTTTTTTTTTGATTTTTTTTAGTTTTTTTGTTTTTAGGTTTTTTAATTTTAGCTTTAGCGTTTACAGCGTGCTTTTTTCGTCGCGCTGTGATGACGTCAGCTAGCGGTTTCGTCGAGCGCGCTTTAGTCGAACACGGTTTTGTGGTGGAACCATTTTCATGCAAATCTGAAGCTTGTGAACACTGGATTATTTGAATATGGGATCTCACATCCTATAATGTGGACTTCAGACTAACTGGGACATATGAAGAGAAAAACCCAGGTTCATCCTGTTCAGTGTTATTCACTTTTTTTTTTTCATTCTGTGCAGAATGAATTTTCCTGGAAGTTCCATGAAGGCACATATTTTATAGCAGTGACAGTGAACATTCCAAAGATATTTTTGAAGAGGGGCTTACATCCGAAGATACTTTAATTCTTGTTAGGAACTATTATCTGCATTGTTGAAAGATGCTTCAGTGGAGGTGCAGAGCCGAGGTGGCGCAGTGGTTAAATGCAGCACTGCAGGCTACTTCAGCTGACTGCTATCTGCAGTTCGGCTGTTCAAATCTCACCGGCTCAGGGTTGACTCAGCCTTCCATCCTTCCGAGGTGGGTGAAATGAGGACCCGAATTGTTGTTGGGGCGATATGCTGACTCTGTAAACCGCTTAGAGAGGGCTGAAAGCCCTATGAAGCGGTATATAAGTCTAACTGCTATTGCTATAACTAAGTGGTACAGTTTAATAAGGGACAAATTGAGGGCCATGTGACAGGTGTTACCCAGAGTCTGCTAAAAGAGACAGTGATGGTTGGGTTTCTAGTGGAACAGGACAAATTTCCCCATGGAGCATGATTATTTTCTGTCTCTTGAATAAATACAGGCCTTAATCATCCTGGTGGCTGGAAATGAATGGAAAGGCTTTGCAGCCCAAACGATGCTATAAAAAGGAACTAGCAATAGCAATAGCAATAGCAGTTAGACTTATATACCGCTTCATAGGGCTTTCAGCCGTCTCTAAGCGGTTTACAGAGTCAGCATATCGCCCCCACAGTCTGGGTCCTCATTTCACCACCTCGGAAGGATGGAAGGCTGAGTCACCTTGAGCCGGTGAGATTAGAACTGCTGAACTGCAGATAGCAGTCAGCTGAAGTGGCCTGCAGTACTGCACCCTAACCACTGCGCCACCTCGGCTCCTAGGAGACAGTCTAAGATTCAAAACTTCCACGTTATCTTTCAGTAGATATTGGGCTTGAATGATGTTGTGTTTGGACCAATTTTTTTTTCTAGTTAGATTTTAGGGTGAGGGCAGAAGAAACGATTGACTTTTACTCTGGAGGTGCCAAGGACTAAAATGGCTGTTAAACTCTACCGGCATAATCCATTGAGCTAGACTTTGGACCTCACAAGATTGATGCAATGTGGGACTTAGGTAGGCAAATTCCTTAGCCTCTGCATATAGGGAGGGTGAGATAGTCATTATTCTTATGTAAGAGCCGAGATGGCGCAGTGGTTAGGGTGCAGTACTGCAGGCCACTTCAGCTGACTGTTATTTGCAGTTCAGCGGTTCTAATCTCACCGGCTCAAGGTTGACTCAGCCTTCCATCCTTCCGAGGTGGTGTGAAATGAGGACCCGGATTGTTGGGGGCGATATGCTGACTCTGTAACGCTTAGAGAGGGCTGAAAGCCTATGAAGCGGTATATAAGTCTAACTGCTATGCTATTATTCTTATGCCCCCTATGGATGGTGGGTTGGAAATGACCTGGTTAGTATGACTTGGATGAGCTTTTCTGTAATTCAGTCCAGTTTGCTCTGAGTCATTTACGGTTATTAACTCAACGAGGTAGTCCAGAGAAGGACAGCCCGGAGTACAAACTCTACCTTTCTTATAAGATTAGATTAACAGAATTTTGCAAGATCTCCCTACTCCTCTCCCATTAAACCTAGTGAGGGTTGTATTCCACATCCTGTCTCCTTCTGTAAGTTAACTTTTACATGCCACTTGTCCAATCTACATCTCTCCCTCCTGTCTCCCAACATCTTTCTCTACCAGGGGTGGGTTTCTCGCCCCGTTCCAAGTGGTTCGGTTGGAACGGGGCCGGCGGCGTCCTCGTGCACGCGCGCAGTGCACGCATGCGTACTAGCGTATGTGCGATGCTCCAGCTGCTCCTGGAGGATCGCGCAGGCGCTGTATGCTTCCTGCGCATGCGTGGAAACGCAAAACTTGTCAAAACCGGGTAAGGAGCGCGGGCGGGCGGGTGGGCCCTTCGCCGTTCCCGGAAGTTACTTACTTCCGGGTTCGCCGACCAACCGGTTCGTGGGGACCGCCGCGAACCGGTTGAAACACACCCCTGTTTCCTACATACCGTTACAGTGGTTCAGAGATCTGCTTTGGGTTTAATGAGGAATGAGTGAAGTCTGTAGAGATGCTGTCATCCAGGTCATGGTTGTCCTTTGGGAGAACCATGGCCTGGATGACTGAGAATCTCTAGACTTTTGGGTCTACAATTTGGGATAAACATCTTTGAATGGCGTGGGGGTAGGAAAAATTGCAGACTACAGGAACCAGGAGATCCTGAGGACATAGATAAACCTCCAAGTGCTTCAACGACCCTCTAAAATAGGGGTGTCAAACTTTCAGTGTCCCATTGTCGTCACCCTTTTCCCTCAAAAAAGAGGATGAAAATCTGGGTGCGTCTTATACACTGAATACAGCATTTTTTGCCTCCCCAAGTCCTGCCCTCTTCACCAACATGGCTGTGTGTAGCCTTATTGAGGCTTTCAGAGAGGTCCTGGGGGCTGGGGAGGGCAGAAATGAGCAAAAAATTTGTTCAATTTTGCCCCCTCCTAGCCCCCAGGAGCACTCTCTAAGCCTCCATAAAGCTGTGTATGCAATTTACCTTCACAAAAAAACGGGGCAGTTTTCACAAAAAACAGGCTGTTTTTTGCTTGTTCTTGGGCCCCCCAGGAGCACTCTGCAAGCCCACCCAAGGCTATTCATTCCTTTTTTGGGGGGAGAGACGGGCCTGTTTTTGCGAAAAATGGGCCATTTTTGGGAGGTTTGCAGAGTGCAAAAACTCCCCCCCCCTTTTCTCTTTAACTGATTGATGAGAATTACACTGATCAAGTGCTGTGCCAGCAGAAACAAAGTCTTAGGTTGCTGCAGATTGTCAGTGATTTTCTTCTCCAGCATATGGATAAATACACCTGGAAACATTTACCTACCTATTGTATTTCTCTCCCTCTCTCCCTATATTACCTAACTACCTTCTCTCTCTCCCTACCCTATCTACTGTATTTCTCTCTCTTTCTCCCTCTCCCTACCAACCTACCTATCTCTCCTCTTTCCCTACCTATCTACTGTATTTCTCTCCCTCCCTCCCCCCCACTCATGCCCTTGTGACCTCAAGACTGGACTACTGCAATGCGCTCTACATGGGGCAGCCCTTGAAGAGCATTCGTAGACTCCAACTTGTCTAGAATGCAGCCGCGCGAGCGATTGTGGGTGCACCACGGTACACCCATGTTACACCTATCCTCCGCGAGCTGCACTGGCTGCCTATTGGTCTCCGGATACGCTTCAAGGTGCTAGTCGTCACTTATAAAGCCCTACATGGTATTGGACCTGGGTACTTGAGAGACCGCCTCCTGCCAATCACCTCCCAAAGACCTATTAGATCCCACAAACTAGGCCTCCTCCGAATTCCATCTGCCGTCCAATGCCGATTGTCGACCACACGGAGGAGGGCCTTCTCTGTGGCTGCTCCGGCCCTCTGGAACGATCTCCCCGTGGAGATTCGGACCCTCCCTACCCTTCAGGCTTTCCGTAAAGCCATTAAGACCTGGCTGTTCCGGCAGGCCTGGGGCTGTTGAGTTCCATCCCCACTCGATTGGTGTGTTTGTTGAAACCTTTAAACTGGCTCTGTATTGTTGTTTGTCTTGTTTTTCTTTCCTTTGTATTGTTCCCCTCCCTTCCGGTTTGTTCGCCGCCCTGAGCCCTGGGGTATAGGGCGGCATACAAGTTGAATAAAACCTAAACCTAAACCTCTACTTACCTACTTACCTACCTACATTCTCTGTCTCTCCTACCTACCTACTGCATTCTCTCTCTCTCTATTTCTCTCTCTATCCCTTTATCTACCTACCTACCCTCTCCCTCCCTCCCTCCCTACTGTATTTGTATCTCTTTCTCTCCCTCTCTATCCCTCTAATCCACCTACCTACTTTTTTAAAAAAAAATTGCCTCTTCAAAACCTTGGTGCATCTTATACTCCGGTGCATCTTATACTCCAAAAAATACGATAGATGTCCAGCTTGAATTTCTGCTGTTTCTCAGAACAAAAAACAACTAACATGCTTTTAGTAAAACCGAACAATCACTGCATAACAGCATTTGTGTTCACAGTCTCTCACACTCTTCCTGTTCACTTCATGTAGAATAGATTTAAAACTATGTTAACAATAACTTAAAATGGAAGTTAAGGGATCCCATGAGAGAAAACAAACATCATAACAATTCAGTGCAAAACTTTTTTTCCCTTAAAAGGGAAACTCTGGTTTCCTCATTAGAGGTGTGAATCATTATAAATTTAACTAGCTAAAGTTGGCACTGGTTTTCTCCTACAAAAATGCTAGAAGCTGGACTATGGACCAGAGGAGCAATCAAAACATTCTCCTAGTTTTACTCCTAGTCTTGTTCTGAATTCACTTAAATATATGCACTCACTATCTAGTACAAGTAAAGAATTGTGACCTCTAGCCCAGACTGGTATGTTCTTAATCTAAAATCTTTTGTTCAATGTTAAAAGTAGCTTACAGAACCTTCTGAAGGCAGCATTTGTTATACTTTTCTTGTTTCAAGTTTCAAGTTTATTAGAATTTGTATGCCGCTTGTATGCCATAGGGACTCTGGGCGGCGCACAACAGACAAGAAACATTTAAAATTAAAAAATAATAGAAAAAAATACAGTATTAAAATTCACATCACCCATTTCATCTAAGCGGGGCTGGATATCAATCAACAGCCCCAGGCCTGCCGGAACAGCCAGGTCTTGACGGCTTTACAGAAGGCCGGGAGAGTGGGGAGGGTCCAGATCTCTGCAGGTAGATCATTCCACAGGGCCGGCGCAGCAACAGAGAAGGCCCTCCCCCGGGGAGTCGCCAGCCGCATTGTCCGGTTGACGGCACCCGGAGAGGCCCAACCTGTGCGATCTTGCTGGTCATTGGGAGGTAAGTGGCAGGAAGCGGGTAGCCAGGTCCTAAACCATGAAGGGCTTTAAAAGTAACGACTAGCACTTGAAGTGCGTCCGGAGACCAATAGGAAGCCAGTGCAGCTCGCAGAGGATAGGTGTAATATGGGTGTATCTAGATACACCCCATATCGCTCGCTCGGCCTGCGTTCTGGACCAGCTGTAGTCTTCGAACACTCTTCAGGGGCAGCCCCTGAAGATAACAAAAGTTGTCTTCCTGCATATGCATGCATATAGCCTCTCCACTCTTCGTACACACATCCTTACATGAATGTATGTCATACAGCAGATGCTGAAGTCATTAAGTGAACACATAATTTGTTCTGGGGCACTTTTGTTGGGAGAGCAGAGGTACATATCAATAAATTGCAATCACAGATTGTGAGCTGCTGCAAATGGCCGTAAATACGGATTGGTTGCTTGAGTGTCCAAAATGTGGTCATGTGACTACATAAAGATTGGGGGGGAGGCCACTGGAACTTCAAATCTGGGGTTATAAGTACCTTTTCGGTGGCGCCTCTTGTAAATTGAGGACCTGACTGAATAAATAGGAACCTGCACACAGAGAGAAGGAAGTTAACGCTTCCTCCTCCATCTTGATTTCCTCCCTATTGGGGGTGGGATTCTACTGGTTCAGGCGAACCGGTAGCTCCGACTATCAGCTGAGGGCGAACCGGTTTGCTCCGACTTTCAGCTGGGCCTACTTGCCCGCCCCTGCACTATACTCACCTATATTTCCGTTTTGGAAGCCCAGCTGATAGGCGCGGCAGAGTGGCTTGCCGCTCCTCAGCTGTTTTCCTGTGAACTTGTGCATGCATTCACAGCGTGCGTCATGCATGTCAGTGCGCGTCAGTAAACTTGTTGTTAAACCGGTAGGATCCCACCCCTGTTCCCTATGTATATTATACAATAATACATAGCAGAGTTGGAAGGGACCTTGGAGGTCTTCTAGTCCAACCCCTTGCCTAGGCAGGAAACCCTATTACCGTTTCAGACAAATGGCTATCCAACATCTTCTTAAAGACTTCCAGTGTTGGGCATTCACAGCTTCTGGAGGGCAACTTCTGTTCCACTGATAATTGTCTGACTGTCAGGAAATTTCTCCTCAGTTCTAAGTTGCTTCTCTTCTTAATTAGTTTCCACTCATGCTTCTTGTTCTGTCATCAGGTGCCCTGGAGAATAGTTTGACTCCCTCTTCTTTGGGGCAACCCCTGAGATATTGGAAGACTGCTATCATGTCTCCCCTAGTCCTTCTTTTCATTAAACTAGACATACCCAGTTCCTGCAATCATTCCTCATATGTTTTAGCCTCCAGTCCCCTAATCTTCTTTGTTGTTTTTCTCTGCATTCTTTCTAAAGTCTCCACATCTTTTTTACATCGTGGTGACCAAAACTGAATGCAGGATTCCAAGTGTGGCCTTTCCAAGGCATTATAAAGTGGCATTAACACTTCACGTGATCTTGATTCTATCCCTCTATTTATGCAGCCTAGAACTGTGTTGCTTTTTTGGCAGCTCCTGCACACTGCTGGCTCATATTTAAATGGTTGTCCACTAGGATTCCAAGATCCCTCTCACAGTTACTACTATTGAGCAGGTACCACCTATACTGTACTTGTGCATTTTGTTTTTCTTGCCTAAATGTAGAACCTTACTTTTTCACCATTGAATATCATTTTGTTAGATACTGCCCAATGTTCAAGTTTGTCAAGATCCTTCTGTATCTTGAGCCTATCTTCTGGAGTGTTGGCTATTCTGCCATCTTGATGCATCTGAAAATTTGATGAGTTCCCCATTTATCCCCTCATCCAGATCATTGATGTTGAAGAGTACTGGGCCTAAAACAGAGCCTTGGGCTACTCCACTGCATACCTCCCTCCATGTAGATGCAGTTCCATTGAGGACTACACGTTGAGTGCAGTTGGTCAGCCAGTTACGAATCCATCTGGTGGTGATGCTGTCCAACCCACATTCTTCTCCTTTATCTAGTAGTAGGTTATGGTCTACCTTATCAAATGCCTTGCTGAAGTCCAAGTAAATTATATCGACGGCATTCCTCTGGTCCACTAATTTCGTCACTTTGTCACATATTACCTTTGGCAACCATGTCAAGTACATTTTGGGAAAAGATTTATAGGAAGGGATGGCAAGAAAGTATGATCCCTCTCCTTGCATTCCTAATCAGGTGGGAAAAAAATGGGGAGAAAATGAGTTTGTGGGGGCCACTGAAAATCTCTTGATATTATCCCCTGGCTGACCATGTATTAACTAAGCATGTTAATAGTCTATATAGCAGTGTTTTTCAACCTTTTTTGTGCAAAGGCACACTTTTTTCATGAAAAAAATCACGAGGCACACCACCATTAGAAAATGTTAAAAAAATTTAACTCTGTGCCTATATTGACTATATATAAAGTAATTTTCCCACGGCACACCTTACACTATGTCACGGCACACTAGTGCGCCGCAGCACAGTGGTTGAAAAACACTGCTATATAGGACCCACTCTGAAAGAATGAAAGGTGTCATGTTTCCTAAG
The DNA here is from genome assembly GCF_009769535.1 of Thamnophis elegans. Lineage (NCBI taxonomy): Eukaryota > Metazoa > Chordata > Lepidosauria > Squamata > Natricidae > Thamnophis > Thamnophis elegans. Next base: position 5,568,450 of record NC_045551.1, read on the forward strand.
AAAAAAAGAGAATGATGAGATTTTTGGCATGACATGGAAATTAAGAAATAAAACGCATCCGTCTTAATCTTTGATCCGATTCCAAGTTTTCTTACCTGCAAGACAGGACTGTTATCAAAGTTATAAGCGCTGGGCCTTCCCTCCAGTGTTGAGAAGGCCACATTGCCACCGGTGAGTGGTGAGATGTCGCTGAACTCGTCTGTACAAACGGCCTGCTGTTCATCTTCCCAACTCTTGACAAAACCTCGATTGACCTTGTGGTATGTTTTCTCACAGGAGCCGCTGTAATATTGGTAGGGCACCCACGGGCCATCTTCCCGAGTGCGCTTGTAAAGGGCAAAGCTCTCTGGGCGGCTGGTATGGAACTTGAGGCGTACGTAGGTGATATCGAAGGACTTTCCTACAAAGAAGAAAAGAAAAAAAAGATATTGGCAACGCAGTCAAAGCCGTTCAAAGTTATTTTTGCTTGATCGTAATATGTGGTTTTGTGGTAAATATGACTATTGTTAATTTGCCCTCCTTTGTTTATTGTTATTATCTTGGAAGCCTTACTGGCAAAGAAGAAATATGAACATTTTGAAAATAAAGCATGTAGGCAAGCACAAATGTTGTAGTACCTAGATAAGAGTGGTTATTTTTGCACTGGATTTTTTAAAAAACTTTTGGTAGGCATACGGCCTGGGAGAACCCGTGACACGACAAAAGCGTGCACAACAAAAGCCTGCCGACAAAACCGCGACGCTAAAACCGCGACGTCATCAACGCACCGACAACAACACGCCGACAACAGCGCGCTGACAACAGCACATTGACAGAAGCGCAATTTAAGTTAAGGTAAGGGTTAGGTTTAGGGTTAGGGTTCGTTTTAGGTTCAGGTTTACAGCGTGCTTGTTGGCGCGCTGTTATCGGCGTGATTCAGCGCTCATTCGTTGGTGTGTTTTAGAACTCGCGGTTTTGTCACCACGGTTTAGTCGGGCGCGCTTTTGTCGGTCGCCCTTTTGTCGGTGAACCGGGAGAACATCACCTGGAAATCCTTGTTCAAGCTTCATTTCAATCTTAAGTTGTATGTTGCCCGAAAAGTCTGACTAATCTATCAGTTTTATATCTGTATATCTCGTGGGCTTGACATTTATTTATTTAAAGCAGGTACTGTAAAAAAAAAACTGTCAAGATAATATTTGTGAACACTTTGACTATTTTATTTAAATGCTACTTTTTTTCCCAGTTTACTATAAGGGGGGGGGGGGGGGAGAAGATTCCCACAAACTCAACTCATGTACAACAATGTTCCCTCTAAAAAAATTTGCAGTGTGAGCGGAAAAGTATAGTGTTTGAGCGGCATATTTTCATGCCTGAGCACCTGAATTTTTTTCACAGATGTCACCTAAGACAACAACAAAATCAGTGTTATTTGAAACTCAAAGTTATGTTTATTCAAGGGACCCGCTTAATTTAAAAAGTGTTATATAATATCAGTATCACTTCTAATACTGCAAGTCTGCAATATTAAAATACTTGTATAGGGGATCCCCTGGATCCCCCGAAGAGGGATCTCCAGCCATTATGCAAAGAAAGCCCAGGAGTGCAAAAATTAGCGCCGGGAGCAGAGAGTGGCCTCTCATCTAACGGGAAGCATGACATTGAAAATAGCAATAGCAGTTAGACTTATATACTGCTTCATAGGGCTTTCAGCCCTCTCTAAGCAGTTTACAGAGCCAGCATATCGCCCCCACAGTCTGGGTCCTCATTTCACCCACCTCAGAAGGATGGAAGGATGAGTCAACCTTGAGCCGGTGAGATTAGAACCGCTGAACTGCAGATAACAGTCAGCTGAAGTGGCCTGCAGTACTGCACCCTAACCACTGCGCCACCTCGGCTCTTTTTCACTGCGTGACGGTTGTAAACTGCTGCGCGGTGTTTTCATGTTATGTGCGCGGCCGCGCAGGTGCGCACCTTAGAGGGAACAGCGATGTACAGTTGAACTCAATGCTGCTGACATTAGAAGAATAAAGTCTACTCTTCTCTAATGTATATCCTTCCATAGGAGATAAATATACTGTACTCCCTTCTCTTTCACTTTCCCCACAGCCCACAGATGATATGAAAAATGCTGAAGCTGAGCCAGAGAAATGGTGCAATCAGCCACCTGGTGTTACAATTGGCATCTCAGTCACTTCCTCATTTCATTGTATTGAAGGGATCAAGGAAATATTTTAACAAGCTAAAACCTAACCATCCTAGGAAGGAAAAAGCAGAGGAAGCTTCTTTGACATTATGTCTTCGTGGATAATGAAATAAATAATGGCACGGGGTTTACAAGCCTTATTAAGACATAAAATATGAGTATGCACCCCACTCCTTTCCCATAGTGATGTAAAAAAAAAATTCCATTGCCACCACTCTGGATTTTTTCAGTGGCTGGCGTATCTCCAAATATAGCTAATAAATGTCACATAAACTATTACGAGGGAGTCTCTTTCCAGGGAACGTGCGTCACTTCAAAACTTCTCTTTTATCAAACGGGTTTGTTCAATGTTCTCCTTCTGATAAACTTTTCTGTATATTGTGTAGCAAATCCCGGAACTATGAAGATTATCCAAGAAGTAACCTCGCATTCCTCAGCTGTTTTGAGATTTACAGCTCCTGTAATCATGATCATTAGCAAAAACCAGCTAGTACAAATGAGAATTGCACTCCCAAGTATCTGCATTCCAGTCTTCTAATCTAAGTTTTTGGGAAATTCTTGCAAGCCTCCAAAATTGCAACTATTACTCCAGAGTTTAAAAGTTGTCTGAAATTTCCACCTACTGTTTTGTATTTTTTTTAAAAAAACTCTTACTTGAACAAATGTAGACGATTCTTACCTAATTTAAGAAATCAATAGAAAAGCTCTTTTTAAAGCCCATTAAAGCACAAATGCTACCTTGATGTACAATTCTCACCCACATAAACTGAGAATGTTTGTAAAAGGGTCCTCATCTTTTTATATCTTAAGGGGCACCTTAAGATCGTTGTGTCAAATATTTTTTTGGGTGGGGGTGGTGTTATATGCACAAAACACTGTTACCTTCCCACGGAAGTGGTACCTATTTATCTACTTGCATTTGCACGCTTTCAAACAGTTAGGTGCGCAGGAGCTGGAGCAAGTTGTGGCAGTAATCACCCCGTCACGTAGCGCTTGGGTCTCGAACTGTCAACCTTCTACTTAACAAGCCCAATGTCTTGGAAATATCGGGAGGGGACTGGCTTGAATGTGCTGTGCACCAGGAGTAGAACTTACGAGCAGGCAGGAATAGAAAAAGAAGATATTGGGAAGATTGGTGTATAACCAATGCAGGTGTGAGGCGGAAGGGAGAAGGGAATGAAACACATCAGCCTGGCCAGCTTGTTCTGTCAGATCTTCCTATTTTGTTTTCCCCAACCATGCAACTACCTTAAACATTGAGTTTCCGCTCCACTGAACCATCACCACCCCTAAACAGTTCAAAAGAAAACTGTGAACCATTTCTGTGTTTATTTTGAGCCCCTCTCCAAAACCCATTTCCCATTTCAGCCCCTACTGGAAACTCTCCGTGACAATGGAAAATATTGTAAGGAAGAAGCTGAGGAGAATTGCCTCTTAATAAATTTTGTGTGGATGTTCCAAGAGATATGGCTAAGAAGCTGAGCTTGTCAATCAGAAGGTTCGGCAGTTCGAATCCCTAGTGCCGTGTAATGGAGGGAGCTCCCGCTACTTGTCCCAGCTTCTGCCAACCTAGCCAAGTGTAGGGGGAACCTTTTTTTACTTTTATTATTCCAAGAGATTCTTCAGCAAGAAAACCAACAAAAGATAAGAGTACTACTTATTCCGAGGTGGCGCAGTGGTTAAGAGTGCAGCACTGCAGGCTACTTCAGCTGACTGCAGTTCTGCAGTTCGGCGGTTCAAATCTCACCGGCTCAGGGTTGATTCAGCCTTCCATCCTTCCGAGGTGGGTGAAATGAGGACCCGGATTGTTGTTGGGGGCAATATGCTGACTCTGTAAACCGCTTAGAGAGGGCTGAAAGCCCTATGAAGCGGTATATAAGTCTAACTGCTATTGCTATTCAAGAGCCAAGCTGAATTTGCAACACACTTTGGAGTGAATTCTCACTCCAACGAGGTCTCTTCTCAGCTATAAGAAACATACAGTGCAGAAGGAACAAAATTTGGGTACAGCGATGAGGAGAAGGAATCCAGCATTCACTTTAAGCAGATAAAACCAGTGTCACTAATTCTACAAAAGTCCACTGATATAGCATGAAGATTTTTGCAGCTTAAGGATCTACGCACAAAAGCATCCCCCCCCCCTTTAAAAGGAAGTTTAAGAAACCCAAGGGAAAGAAAACCACACACAGACAAGACCCACCCTTTTCTAAACTGTAAATAAAACGAGCATTCCTCAGCTTTGCTGTTCAAGAAGACTGGCACGTCTGTTAAAGAAACACTTTCAGAAATTCTCAGCAATGCCCTGACAGCCTTCTTATTACATAGTAATAGTGAGAAAGGACTGTGCTTATTGTTTGCAAGCTTTGCCATGATGGAAAGCTCGGCTGGCTGCAACTAGGAAACATTTTTAGTCAATCAAGACAAAAGGCGTCTAGCTATTCACAATCCGGTAGCCATCCACTCCAGCATGGCCTGAATCCTAGGAACATAAGGGAAAATGAACTTGTAAAAGCAGTTAAGAACAACGGGGAGAAGGAACCCCCGGGGAGTCAGAAATGTTTAACGAGAATTACAACAGTGGGAAGAGTAATAAAAGTGCTTCAGAAAATCCACCTTCCATCTCAATCTTCCTTGGCTGGGAGAAAAATTTCCCAGAACAAGGTATACCAGCTGCACACCAGCTGTTACTGTTTCACATCGTACAGGGAAGAATGCATGCATGCATGCCCGCATACACACACTCATATCCAACCAAGGACTTCTGCAATCAAGCAACAGAGAGTAGGGGTGGGAGAGGGAGGGAGGGAGAGAGAGAGAGAGAGAGAGAGAGAGAGAGACAGACAGACAGACTTGGGGTGAAGGGGGGGAGGGAGGGATGTATATTAGGCTTGACGGGGGGGGGGGTGTAAGATTTTAAGGTTCCACCACAAATCCACGAAGCCCTTATCCACGGAGACATAAACGCAAAGACTAATTCGCACCGTTCTAAGCGCTAAGGAAAAACGCGACCCTACCGCGATGACATAATCGCGGAGGACAAATCGGCGCATTCCCAAGCACTCAGTACCCTAAACCTAACCCTAACCCTAAACCTAACCCTAAAACAAACCCCTAAACCTAATCCTAACTCTTACCTTAATTGAAATCGGCTTTCTGCTGCGTCGCCGTTTTAAAGCGCCCTTCTGTTGCCGCGCTGTTGTCGCAGCGGTGATGATGCGCGGTGATGACGTCGCGGCTTTAGCGACGCGCTTATGTCTCCGCGGATAAGGGCTTCGCGGTTTTGTCGTGCCACGAGATTTTAATGTAATATGATTGCACATGTATACTATCTTCTCTTATTTTTTCTTTAAAACTAAGATATGTTAAGTATATTGATATGGAAGCATAAATACCATCAACACAGAATGGAGTTTGCTCAGAAGCAGAAATACACCAATGAGAGGAAGAGTGGGAAACAGAAGAGAGAAGAAAGATAGGAAGAGAGGGATAGGAGAGAGGGCAAGGGGGGAAGATGAGGAGGATGAGGAGGAGTGGAATGTAGAGAGAGGAGAAGGAGAAAGGAAGGGGAAGTAGAGCAGAAAAGGATGATGGAGGGAAGAAAGGAGGGAGGAGAGAGGTAGAAGAAAGAGGTGTATGGAGAGCAGAAGAGCTAATAATGGGTTTTTATCTTTCTGGGCGTTGATGACAAGAGGAACTGATGTAATTACTACTTAATACAATAGGATATTGGCTATGTAATAGTATACATGTGATTGTATGTTATGAAAATGGAAAATAAAAAAGTATATTTCAAGAGACAGACAGACAGACAGACAGACAGACACAGACAGACAGACAGAGACCGTCCTGCATCTTAAGCCATAGTGTATATATGTATATACTATCCATACGTTACAGAACTACCAATCATGCCTGATTTTAATAACACAAATGTTCAAACTAGGATCAACCAATAAATCCAACTCCAGACCCAGAACAGGAATTCTAATTAATTGAAGGATCTATGAGAGATAGCTGTTTTAAGTCAACATTTTAACATATCCCACGCAATGGAGCCATCCCTTCCCTAACAGAGGTATTTCATAAATCATGAAACGATTTATTTGTGCATTGCAATATTATCCCACAAGTGGCATCTTTCCCTATTTACGCAGTGATGCTGGCACACCGACATAACAATTCAAGTATGCAACGCACGTATCCCTTGATCACTTTTGAGCACCCCTGATATTAACAAGAATTTGTTTTTCCCAAAAAGGGTTTTAGCAAAAGACCAAGGATTCCTTTCAAAAGAACTACCACAGCAAGCGTTCAGATGCAAAACCCCAATTCACACAGAGCTGCGCTTTGCAGGAAGTGTGATACAGCATTTCCTAGCATGATGGGAGATCCATCCAAAGAAGGCCATTCCCAGAATTACCTGCCAGCACTGCCTTGTTACTTAGCATACAGATTTGCAACGGAGAAAGAGAAGAAATACTGTAGTTTTTCACCTGTAACTGTATCTACAGGTATTTTGGGTTCACCCTAGGATCTTGTAGCAGGATATAATAATTAACGCAAACTTCACTAACCCGTTTGCAATGTTCTGAGCTTCCTGACAGTTTACCAGTAATACAATACGCAGAAGAAAGTCGATTTTACACATATCTCCCTTCCCCTCCCTTTACAATGGCAGCAAAATAAGCTGTCACTTCAAATACCGTGACACAATAACCAGGGTATGCATACAAATTATATTCATACTCTCGGTCAGTTGTTTTCTTATACAAAAGTACACAGTTGTTATGTGTGGACTACGTGTAAGAGCAAATTACTCATTCTAGATTAACCTCTTTGTGTAAGATATACCACAATGTGTAGGAGATAGGAATTACATATAGTAATGGGTAAAATGAGGACCCGGATTGTTGTTGGGGGAGATATGCTGACTCTGTAAACCGCTTAGAGAGGGCTGAAAGCCCTATGAAGCGGTATATAAGTCTAACTGCTATTGCTATTTAATCACCATACCAAACCACCTCTCTGCGAAAGGAAGACAGAAGACTGTGGCTTAAGGCTTATAACAGGCATAGGATCATCAAATCAAACACTGCATTATTTATTTTTATTTACTTCATTGTTATGCTGCCAATTCCTGAAGGCCCTGGGCAGATAACAATTGTACCACAAAATTAAACAACATGCACAAACAAGAACTAGACACAAAGAAAGAAAGAAAAAACATAAAGACCAGAAAATAAGAAAGGCTTGTGTTCACAAACTCCATCTTCAATCACAACATAATCACTGGGAGCCAGTGCAGCTCGCGGAGGATAGGTGTAACATGGGCGTATCTAGGTACACTCATTATCGCTCGCGTGGTTGCATTCTGGACCAACTGCAGTCTCCGAACACTCTTCAAGGGCAGCCCCATGTAGAGTGCAAACTAGCTAGAGGAAACTATGTCCAAAAGCAAAAATACCTACTTTTTGATCTGAAAAATAAATAAAAAAATATAAAACATTTGAAAAGTTGGTGCGATGCCAACCGAACTGAGCACAATTCACAACAGTTTACTAAAATTAATTAAGAATCTAAGAATTCATAGAAGATTTCCCTGCCTCTTTTTCCAATAGTAGCCTCTAAAAAAACCTGCCCCCAAAGACTGGCTGGCCTCCAGAGGAAGAGAACATCAGAATCCCCCCAAAAATAAATAAACAAGTAAGCAAACTATGAAACCCACTGGAAGTTGCAAGAGTAGAGAAAAGAAATCGGATTAATAATAAGAACCTCTTTATGCCTTCTCCTCTCCTTGATCAGGATAAAGTTGATGCCCCTTAAGCAAAAAGAAGTAAGAGAAATGGGAATTTTGATATCAGGAACAAGGAGAGAATTCAGTCTTTGTTTTTATACAAAGCAGTAAAAGTAATAAATGAGATTGATAAAAATTTATTTATTTATTTATTAGACTTATATACTGCTTCATAGGGCTTTCAGCCCTCTCTAAGCGGTTTACAAATTTTTTAGCAAATTGAGTCAGCAACTTGCCCCCACAGTCCAGGTCCTCATTTCACCCACTTTGGAAGGATGGAAGGCTGAGTCAACCTTGAGCCGGTGAGATTAGAACCACTGAACTGCAGATAACAATAGCAATAGCAATAGCAGTTAGACTTATATACCGCTTTATAGGACTTTCAGCCCTCTCTAAGCGGTTTACAGAGTCAGCATATCGCCCCCACAGTCCGGGTCCTCATTTCACCCACCTCGGAAGGATGGAAGACTGAGTCGACCTTGAGCCGGTGAGATTAGAACCACTGAACTGCAAATAACAATAGAAATAGCAATAGCAGTTAGACTTATATACCGCTTCATAGGGCTTTCAGCCCTCTCTAAGCGGTTTACAGAGTCAGAACATTGCCCCCATAGTCCGGGTCCTCATTTCACCCACCTCGGAAGGATGGAAGGCTGAGTCAACCTTGAGCCGGTGAGATTTGAACCGCTGAACTGCAGATCACAGTCAGCTAAAGTGGCCTGCAGTACTGCACCCTAACCACTGCAACACCTCGGCTCTAGTTGAGTTCTTCTCTGCAACCCCTTTGTTCAGTGAATGCTATTTTTCTCCAATCCCTCTTCAAATATTACCATTTCCATGAAGCCCTGATAAAAGTGATTTTGGATGTTTGTGTGTGTATTTGTATTTGTATTTGTATTTGTATTTTATTAAATTTATATGCCGCCCTTTTCCCTGGGGGGACTCAGGGCGGCTTACAACTTAAAAAGGGAAGGGGGAGAAACAAACTTTGGACATATAGAACAATACAATTTTAAGAACACAACATTCATACCATTCGGGCGGGTTACAATCCGTGTGTTTGTGTGTGTATGCATGCATGCATGCATGTATGTATGTATGAATGAATGCCTGCTTTATCCCTTCCTTCACTTTCTCTCTTATTTGTACATTGTAAGCTCCTTGAAATACAAACACCTTATTCTTGAAATATGCTAACTATGATTGATGTTACCAAAAACAATCTGAATACCAACCATGCTTATTTCATTCTAAGAGCCAAGGTGGCGCAGTGGTTAAATGCAGCACTGCAGGCTACTGCTAGATCAGCAGGTCAGCGGTTCAAATCTCACCGGCTCAGGGTTGACTCAGCCTTCCATCCTTCCGAGGTGGGTAAAATGAGGACCCAGATTGTTGGGGGCAATATGCTGACTCTCTGTAAACCGCTTAGAGAGGCCTGAAAGGCCTATGAAGCGGTATATAAGTCTACTGCTATTATTCTGCAAAACTGTTCACCATAACATGAAATTTAAATGACCTGTTAAGCATAGACATTTCCCATGGTTAAAAGTAAAAAGCATGGAAAGATTTGCAAAGTTATCTTAAAAATCACCCTGACACACTATTGTTTTGTATGTCAACTATGGAAGCCGGAGTAACACGAATGCTCCCAGCTGTGCTATGTTGCTGAAAGACTGCAGGGAAGGATCATTGAGAAAGCGATTTTCTTTTCCGATATGCACAACGGGACCTTGGGAAAAAGTGAACAAAATTAATGATGCTAGAATGCTTTGAAGTCTGCTCCTCAGCCATCACTGATGACAAGAGCCTGCTTTGCACTCCCACCCAAATCTCGCACAATTCAAAAAAGGAGGGAAGATAGAAGAGGGGCATGTACTGACTTTACAATGGTAGAGACTAACTTGGTTCTGCACCTAATAACGGCGGCAAGACTGTTGGTGGCGCAATACTGGAAGAAGGAAGACTTGCCTGCAACTCAAGAATGGACATTGAAAGTTACAAACTTAGCCGAGATGGCAAAAATATCGGCATATCTTAAAGATCACTCAAATGAGGGATATAAACGAGACTGGAAAAAATGGATTGATTATATGCAAAACAAATATGGGACTAAGAAATTACAGATAGCCTATGCTTAAGATTAGGAATAATCTAAACTGTTCATAGCTAGTGCAACAGGAAGAAGCTGAGTTCAATGCAGAGATGTTATTAACTTCTTTTTTTAAAATTTCCTTTGTCTTAATATATTTTAGACTGTGTTTGTTAAAAATCTATACCGTTTACGGGCTCTGGGAAGTCGGGGGGGGAAGGGAGGTGGGGTGTTAGGGGGGAGACGGGGATACATAGTATGTGTTAGACTTTAAAGTAACGCGACTGCACTTGTATACTGTTGCTCTTTAATTCCACTGTAAAAATAGGACAAGCTGAATATATTAATAGATAGTAGAAATACACCGAAGGGAGGAGTAGAGGGATAGAAGAAAGAGGGGTAGAGAGGGTGGGAGAGATGACGGGAGCGAGGGGGAGAAGGAAGGGAGGGAGTGTATCGGGAGAGAGGAGTGGTAGAAGGGGAGGGGAAGGAGGGTAGAGGGGAATGATGGAGGGAAGATGGAAAGTTGGAGGGGGGCGAAAGAAAGGGTGTATGAAGGGTCGAAGAGGTACGTTGGGTTTCTATTTTGGGGGGTACTGCTGATAAGAGGAATGGCTGTGTTTATTGTTTAATGTTATATGGCCCCGGTTATGCACAGTATATATGTGACTGTACGAAAATGAAAATGGAAAATAAAAACACATTTATAAATAATAAAAAAAAGAAGAGGGGCAGTCAAATAGAGGGAGGCAAAAGTAAGAATTTGACCAAGACATCTCCGCTAGTGGGTTATATAGAAAATATACTTTCCTTATAGATCATCTTCTGAAAAGAATGTTCATTCATTAAATATTTCTATTCCTTTGGTACAGAACAGACATAATCCTGGATATAAGTATATATATCTACAAATTGATCGGCTATTATTAATTGGTTATCACTCCAGATTGGCTTGGAATTCATTGCTCAGTACTGTAACCAGGAGCCTAAAAACTGGGGAAAGTTTTATCCAAATAACTGATCCTTCAGTAAAATGAATTCCTATTCAATGTTCTAAAATTAATTGCTTCCGTGCTTTAAGTGCCAAAGAAAACTATTTTCATTTGAGCCACCCCACGGTGGGTCATTGCCAAATTGTGAGGTTAACTAAGGTTAACTTAGTTAACCTTAATACAACCCGCGGGAGAAAAGATTCATCCAGAAGCTCTCTAATAGGTCTTTTGGGAAGATTTTTTAAAGCAGGAAACCAGAGTCAACCTCATTACAGGCTGCAGGTCTTCACTACACAAACACACACACACACACACATACATGCATGCATGCATACATACATATACATGCATATATATATGTGTGTGTGTGTGTGTGTGTGTGTGTATATATGTATATGTATGTATGTATGTATGTATATATATATATATATATATATATATATATATATATATATATACATACATACATACATACATACATACACATATAGTTTTTTTTGTGCTGATAAATAAATAAAGGGAGACTAGTATAGATTTATTTCAAGCTATTTAGCTCTCATCAGCTAGCCATAACCTTACTGGGATTTGAACCTGGGCTACATTACATACTAGGCAGAGATCTTAGCCATTAGGCCACAGGCTCTTATCCGTTATCAGCGAAGCCAGGGTGAAAGGTATCTATTAGATTTTTGGCTAAGATCTCTGGCTAAGATCTCTGCCTAGTATGTAATATAGCCCAGGTTCAAATCCCAGTAAGGGTATGGCTAGCTGATGAGAGCTAAATAGCTTGAAATAGTCTCCCTTTATTTATTTATCAGCATATATATATATATATATATATATATATATATATATATAGATAGATAGATAGATAGATAGATAGATAGATAGATAGATAGATAGATAGATAGATAGATAGATAGATATTAGATTTTTACAACCTCTGGTAAGCCCCAATTATGGGAGGAAGCTAACTGCTTCCATCATCTGTCAATCGGCTCGTCACAAGAGTCCATCACGACAGAAACCCAATGTTTTTTACTGTTGCCTTTGTTATATTTGTGTGTTTGTTTGTTTTTTAACAAACAAGCCTAATGGCTAAGAAGTCTGCCTAGTATGTGATATAGCCCAGGTTCAAATCCCGGTAAGGGTATGGCTAGCTGATGAGAGCTAAATAGCTTGAAATAGATCTATACTAGTCTCCCTTTATTTATTTATCAGCATATATATATATATATATATATATATATATATATATATATATATATATATATATATATATATATATATATATATATATACACATACATACATACATACATACATACATACATACATACATACACATACACACACACACACACACACACATATATATATATAACAAAGGCAACAGTAAAAATATTGGGTTTCTGTTGTGATGGACTCTTGTGACGAGCCAATTGACAGATGATGGAAGCAGTTAGCTTCCTCCCATAATTGGGGCTTACCAGGGGTTGTAAAAATCTAATATATATATATATATATATATGATTTTGCCAAGAAACACTGCTTCTACCTGGAAAACCTAACTTGACATTTGTCATCCATGCTTCACTGTGCATGCTTGACAGTTAGTTATGTGGGGAGGGAGAATGCCCTTGAATAATGAAACTTTAAGGCCAGGCTAATTTCCTGCCTATGTACAGTATGTGCAAGTACAGAATGTTGCTGGCAGCAAGGACCTGACTCAGATGTCCCTCTATTATACAACGAATAGGTGCTAAAACAATCAACACCTACCCCTTTTCAGTTTATACAAATTTTTTTACAAAGCAAGAAATTGGTTTCAAAAGAGTCAGCAAAACTGGAAGCACAGGTATTAGATCTGAAGAGATGTTGACATCTTATAAAGGTAAAGGTTCCCCTCGCACCTATGTGCTAATCGTTCCCAATTCCAGGGAGCAGTGCTCATCTCCGTTTCAAAGCCAAAAAGCCAGGCGTCTCCATGTCATGTGGTCAGCATGACTAAATGCCGAATGTGCATGGAACACTGTTACCTTCCCACCAAAGTGGTCCCTATTTTTCTACTTGCATTTTTACATGCTTTCGAAGTGCTAGGTTGCCGGAAGCTGGGACAAGTAATGGGAGCTCACTCCGTTACGCGGCACTAGGGATTCGAACCACCGAACTGCCGACCTTTCTGATCAACAAGCTCAGCATCTTAGCCACTAAGTCACCGCGTCTCTTATGACATCTTATACTAATCAGCAAATTGATGATCGCTGAGCTTCTGGGCAAAGACAATCTCCTATATGAAAAATATTTTACTTGCTATAGGAAAAGATCCTTTCCACAAAAGGATCCAAGGATCTTGGTAACTATTCATCAACATATACATTAGGTAGCAAAATAGATGGAGAAGCCAGGATGAATCAGTGATAAGGTACATTCTAGGCATGTGCAAAACTCCGATTTATGAAATATACTAGAGAATGCCAGAATATTATGGTTTCAGTTGTCCAAAGACAGCATTTTCCACATGGAAAATTTCTATTTAGGCATTATCCCTTGAATATCTTGAACCATCCCTGGTATATAGTGAAGCAGCGTGACCCGACAAGTGCGCGCACAACAAAAGCGCGCCGACGAAACTGCGGCGAGAAAACCACGACATCATAAACGCACCCACAATAACGCACCGACATAACCGCGCCCACAAAAGCGTGATTTAAGTTAAGGTAAGGATTAGGGTTAGGTTCAGGATTAGGTTTAGGGTTAGATTTAGGTTTAGAGTTAGGGTTAGGGATATTAGGTTGTTATTAGTTCTTTGTTGAAGGAGTGCTTTTGTTGGTGCGCTGTTGTCGGTGTGCTTCTGCGCTAATTTGTCGGCGTGATTTCGACCTTGCGGTTTTCTCGCCGCGGTTTCGTCGGCGCGCTTTTGCCGAGCGTGCATTTGTCGGTGAACCGTGAAGCAGAACATTTTCTTTAGAAACCACAGAATAATCCCCTGAAATGCAGGACCTGGAAGAGAAATAATAAGTTTCAATGGAGGAGCAGAATATTTCGGAGCCCTCGGGAACCTTACTTTCCCGAACTAGTGAATATTGTACATTCTTGATATCCTGTGATAAAGTCAATTCACTGCGTATTAGAGAATGGGACGGAAGTTGGAATATAAAGCACCTGGAAGACTAGACTAAAGGAATATTCAAAGATACACTCTGTGTCTCTTATGGCAAAAAAGGAGGCATCTTCATACAAGATTGAAGGGCATGCAGGACTAAAGTCTGCACCGCAAGATTACAGAGGGAAGGAAGTAGACCAGGTATTGTGGTTTAACTATGGTGTCGTATAGGCTTATCAGTCATCCCAATGAATGACATAGTAGATAACTATGATGCTTAAATGGAAGAGGATGAAAAAGAATACATGAAACCGATGATCAAAGGACATACTGTATATACTCGAGTATAAGCCTAGTTTTTCAGCCCACTTTTTGGGCTGAAAAAAGCCGCCTCGGCTTATACTCGAGTCAGTGAAAAATTTGCCCGAAATGGAGGAGAAAAAGGGGCGGGGCCATGCCGCTGGGTGACACTCGTGAATGGCCCAGTGCCCCTGTGAGTTTCCCCTCCCTCTGTGTCAGTTTGCCGCGCAGCGCGCACCGCACCATCCCCCCTCCTCACGTTCTAATGTAATGCAGGGCTGTCTTACGATTCCCCTTCCTCCCCCTCCTGCCGCTCTGCAACGATGTCCCACCTCCTCCTTGTTATGGCAAGCAGCCACATAGCTATGTCCCACCTCCTCTGGTACAGTGATCCAATGATAGGAATCACTGTGCCGTGTGTCATAGGAGGCGGGACATCGCTCCCGCGGCTGCACGGGACATCATCATCACAGCGGGACATCAGCATCATGAGGTGAGTGAAGTATTTCATTGAATACACCGCTAGTTTACTGTTTTTCTTTGAAATAAATATTCAAAAACATTATTGGTATCTATTTTTATTTTTGAAATTTACCGGTAGCTGCTGCATTTCCCACCCTAGGCTTATACTCGAGTCAATAACTTTTCCAGTTTTTTGTGGTAAAATTAGGTGCCTCGGCTTATATTCGGGTCGGCCTATACTCGAGTATATACGGTAATAGTCAGTATTATGCATCATGTGCAATTTTGGGAGCATAGGGGAATTATCCAGACCATGAAAAGACTGATGACAAGAGGCTCATTATTCAAACCTTAGAAAAGATTTATGGCTCATATGAGGATGAAGAATGGAAGGAAACCAAAGAGAGAGGCATTCTCCAAAGGCAGAATGGTTGCTAGGGAAGCTTGTTTTGGTCCAATAATCACAATCCTTAGCGCAGAGGGAGAGTAAGGAGAACAATCTATTATGTGTTCTCCTCTCTAAAACTGAGTCTCAAGTTTGAGGAGCTTCAAATAAGAATATGTAGCCCAAATCCAACAGCAGCCTTACTGGTAGAATCAAAGATGGGAACAATTTCTATGGTGACACATCAGCAACTGCAGAATTGGGGAGATTGGGTTCTGAGAAACACCCTTGTGTCTCTTTTTCTTCTGATTAGAACTGATTATGAGGGGGGGGGGTTTCTTTCAGAAGATTTGGGGTGGGTAAGCGATTTCCTCGGTACCAGATTAGAAGCCGAAACGTGGTTGAAACAAGGCTCCTATCAACTTTTATGACCCAGAAAAAAACTTTGGGGTGAAGATAAAAGCTAGGAACTTCACGCGAGGATAAATTTCTGCAGCTCTGAAAATTATTTTTGGGAGTATAAGACGCATAGTGACCTGTAAAAGAGAAGAACCATTGCATCAAACTTGTTTGATAAATGCCTGCCAATGCTTAAGACGGTCTATTGTGTGAGCTTCCTCAAATCACAAGAGATTAAAGTTTTGAGAAAAGAAATGTGTTACTGTAGTGCTGTGATTATAGAATGGGGCTTTCAAAGCCAGAAGGGTTGGACAAGGGTAACCTGCCCCCAATTTCCCTCCACATGCCACATAGGAAGTAAGTCAAGTAACGGAATATTATGCACACAAAGTAGATTGAAACTAAGTTAAACAGAACAAAGTGGAGAAAGTAAGACTTTCAAATAATAGTCACATTTCTGAGAACTAACATACTTTCAATGTGATGGTCCAAAACGACAGATTAAGCAGAAGATGTGCCTAGTCATGGATACTATGCCGAAGGCAGGACTACTATAAAGGTATGCAAATTTATAGAAGTATATGTGAACTTCAGTGGTGGGTTTCAAAAATCGTTCGAACCTACTCTGTGGGTGTGGCCTCCTTTGTGGGAGTGGCTTGCCGCCCATGTGACCGGATGGGAGTGGCTTGGCGCCCATGTGACCGGATATGAAGATGCCGACGACACTTGTCAGAACCACCTTAAATTACCTCGCACACAGCACTGGCATGCATAAGAATAGGATGTAAACTTGTTTTTTAAAAGGCATCTTTGGTTTGCGTTAAAACAACTTCAACACACGCAATGTTCTGATCGCACCACAAACGCAGTAGTCATCCTTACCTTTCACAGAGGCCCTGAGTTTTATAAATAGGAGCATGATAGTGTAGAATAATCACATCTAAGGACCAGTGATGGGTTTCAAAAATTTTTGGAGCCTCTTCTGTAGGTGTGGCCTGCTTTCTGGGTCCACTGGTGTACAAATGTTAATAAAAAAAAAAACTTCTTCTAAACGGTTCGGTAGATTTGATGAACCGGTTCTACCGAATAGGTGCGAACTGGTAGGAACCCACCTCTGGTGAACTTCCAAAGAACACAATGAAGGTCTTATAAGTAGAATTGCACAATATTTCAATAAATATATCAAGGGTGCACTTAAGTGAGTGGTATGGAAGTAAAAGTACTGAATACCTGCACGTATGTTTAATTTTCCCCCCATTATCCAATTACAACTTCCAAAGGTTTGAACGCTTAGTATCTTTATAGATTACAGAACTGGGGACATCAGGTGCTACTTGATTAAATGCTTCAGCTTGAACTGAGTCTTATTTATATTGTAATGTATTGCATGGCATCGAAATCTTAAGTTTATGAATCCACATTCAATGGACCATAGAAACAATGAGCAAAATCTGAATTTGGACTTTTTTGCCAAATATAAAGAACACTGCTTGGCAAATCAGTGTGGGCAATGCCCTGTAAAATTATGTTTAAATTATGTTTAACTATATAAAGAGTGTAAAATTACACAGATCATTAAATTTGGTTCTAATATACATTTGACTTTAATAGAACCCCATTTCCATAACTGGATTATATCTTTGAAACTTTACTACTGTGCCCTGAAAAATAAAGTGGGAAATGTAATGTTGATAATACCTCTAGGAATTATATGAGAAGCATGGCTGAAATCCAAAGTTGTACGATCTAAAAATAGTCGTCGCTTAATTTGATTTCAAATCACTTCTGCTATCTATAAATCTAACCTTCAATGTTATTAACTCAAAACGTATTTTGGTTCCCTTCTTTGTGGCAAATGGAAGGGCCTGATCACTCAAATAGTATTTCCTCGTGGATTCCACTCTCAATGAAATCTGATGTTTGCTTTCTATGATTCACAATTCAATGGACTTATCACATATGGTGGACCTGCCCGGAAACACAAAAATATTGGACAAAAATTTGGAAATGGGTGCAAGAAATTACAGGAGAACAGATAAAATACAAACCGGAAATCTTTCTACTGGGAATAATCAAAGAGAAATATACAAAGAAAATTAAGTACATATTAACACATCTGCTAACTACAGCTAGAATAGCATTTGCCCAATGCTGGAAACAAAATAATACCCCCTCGGATGAATTAGTGATTAAAAAAACTTTGGATTGTGCAGAGATGGACAAATTAACACTGAAATTAAAAGATAAAGAAGGGTCGGAATATTATGAAATTTGGAACAATTGGTACAAATGGTTGCAAAACAAGAATAAAATTAATTAAGCCAAAAAACTGTATATAAATACATATAGAACTGTGTATAAAGGTGTGTAAATATAGAAGCGAAATATTATATACATGTACAGGTATGATGACATAACAATGTTGATGTAATGACTGTAAGGTGTTGTAGGAGGGAAATAATAATAATAATAATGAAATATAAATATATATATATATACACACACACACACACACACACACACACACATAGCCCTAATGGCTAAGATGTCTGCCTAATATATAATATAGCCCAGGTTCAAATCCCAGTAAGGGTATGGCTAGCTGATGAGAGCTAAATAGCTTGAAATAGATCTATACTAGTCTCCCTTTATTTATTTATCAGCACAAATTAAAAAAAAACACACACAAATATAACAAAGGCAACAGTAAAAATATTGGGTTTCTGTCGTGATGGACTCTTGTGACGAGCCGATTGACAGATGATGGAAGCAGTTGGCTTCCTCCCATAATTGGGGCTTACCAGGGGTTGTAAAAAATCTAATATATATATATACATACATACATACATACACACACACACACACACACACACACACACATATATATATATACATATATATACATACACATACATACACACACACACATACATACATACATACATACATATATATATATAAAATGAAAAAATTGAGAAACACCAGGACTTAAAAATCGAAATTCAACGCTTATGGCACAAACCAGCAGTGGTAATTCCAGTGGTAATTGGCACACTTGGTGCTATTCCAAAAGCACTGGAATTACATTTAAAACAGTTAAAAATTGACAAAATCGCTATCAGTCAAATGCAAAAAGCCGCACTGCTTGGATCTGCACGCATATTACGAAAATACGTTATGACGTCCTAGGCCCCTGGGTGGGGCCCGACTAGTAACCAATGCCAAATCCGGCGAAACAACTGGCCGCTGTGATACAATTTTGTTGTTGCAAATAATAATAATAATAATAAAGGATTCACAATTCCAACAGTGTAGGGGGGAACAAATGGAGACTCCACTGCATTTCAGAATTCTTTTGATAAGAAGAATATTAGTAGTTCAGGGCTGAAATGAGGGGTCCTTGGTGGTCTCTGCGCTTGGTTGCTTTCTTGTAAACTTTTCATTACCCAAACTAGGTTACATCATCAGTGCTAGTCCTAGTTTGGGTAATGAAATATCTGGAAGGAAACAAGCAAGCTCAGAGAGACCAGTGACCCATCTTTTGATTTTTCTCAGACACGCTGGATAACTTCGTTTCAGTCCCTTTAACCACTAGCTAATGTTCTTCCTAGGGAAATCTCTCACTACTCCTTGGCCTCCAAGCTGGTGACTTTAACTACAAATTCATGGGGAAGTAAACCTGGATCTGACTGGATGCATTTGAAAGAGAAAACAAACAGCTCTTCAATCACTCCAGCCTGTGAGAAGCCTTTACACCAATTGACTGTTGGGCCAATCCCAATTTTTGCCTTTATTCAGATGCCAAAAATATTAAGGATGGATAAAGGATGGGCTTTTTTTTTTTTTGCTAAAAATGAAAATAGTGCTTTCCGAAGCAAAAAGGATTAACTTCATCCAACACGAGTGGATGTGCTGTAGTTTAGCAATAGCAATAGCAATAGCAGTTCGACTTATATACTGCTTCATAGGGCTTTGAGCCCTCTCTAAGCGGTTTCCAGAGTCAGCATATCGCCCCCAACAATCTGGGTCTTCGTTTTACACACCTCGGAAGGATGGAAGGCTGAGTCAACCTTGAGCCGGTGAGATTTGAACCGTCGAACTGCAGTTAGCACTCATCTAAAGTGGCCTGCAGTAGTGCACTCTTAACCACTGCGCCACCTCGGCTCCTTACATTTACATTTACGTTTACATTTCATTAAAAGGTATTTAGCCTCCCTAGTTAATACCTTGAATATTTTATTTCGCAAATATACACACACTGAACAGTAGAAGTAGCACTTCAAATGTTTTCCACAGTGGACATTCATCATCACTTATAAAGATTGCACAAAAATACCTGAAAACAGTCCAGCTACAGCAGTCTCAACACTACAGGTAGCCGTCATTTTGGTTGTTAAACAAAGCTGTTATTAAGTGAAGCCGTAACTCTGACTAGTTTACTTCAACTTTCCTTTTCTTTTACAGACTTGCAAAGACCACAAATGAGAGGATTAGTTGTAAAGTTTCTTTAAAAAAAAAATCACTACTCTAAATGTGAACAGTTTGCTAAATGAGGATTAAGTCTAGTCATAGTCTTTAATAAAGTTCCTGTAATTCACCTTATGAAGGTGGAGCAGCTTTCCAAAGTCTTCCCAACCAAACACTTAGAAGAGAGGAGAGAATATCTGCTATCCCTCAAATGGGAGAAAAATTACCCTTTCTTCCTGCAACTACAGAATTGTAGGCTCTGTGGTAACCCGGGTGTTGGACTTTAAGGTATTATGATTGTACATGTATACTGCTATTTTTTTCTTTTCCATGTATATTGAAATGGAATTATAAATACCATCAACACAAAAGGGAGTTTGCTCAGAAGCTGAAATACACCAAGTGAATGAGAGGAAGAGTGGGAAGCAGAGGAGAGAAGAAAGATAGGAAGAGAGGGACAGGAGAGAGGGTGAGGGGGGAAGATGAGGTGTACAAGGAGGAGTGGTAAGGGGAGAGAGGAGAAGGAGAAAGGAAGGGGAAGTAGAGTAGAAAATGATGGAGGGAGGAAAGGATGTAGAAGAGTGGGAAGCAGAGGAGAGAAGAAAGATAGGAAGAGAGGGACAGGAGAGAGGGTGAGGGGGGGGAAGATGAGGTGTACAAGGAGGAGTGGTAAGGGGAGAGAGGAGAAGGAGAAAGGAAGGGGAAGTAGAGTAGAAAATGATGGAGGGAAGAAAGGATGTAGAAGAGTGGGAAGCAGAGGAGAGAAGAAAGATAGGAAGAGAGGGACAGGAGAGAGGGTGAGGGGGGGGGAAGATGAGGTGTACAAGTAGGAGTGGTAAGGGGAGAGAGGAGAAGGAGAAAGGAAGGGGAAGTAGAGTAGAAAATGATGGAGGGAAGACAGGATGTAGAAGAGTGGGAAGCAGAGGAGAGAAGAAAGATAGGAAGAGAGGGACAGGAGAGAGGGTGAGGGGGGGGAAGATGAGGTGTACAAGGAGGAGTGGTAAGGGGAGAGAGGAGAAGAAGAAAGGAAGGGGAAGTAGAGTAGAAAATGATGAAGGGAAGACAGGATGTAGAAGAGTGGGAAGCAGAGAAGAAAGATAGGAAGAGAGGGACAGGAGAGAGGGTGAGGGGGGAAGATGAGGTCTATAAGGAGGAGTGGTAAGGGGAGAGAGGAGAAGAAGAAAGGAAGGGGAAGTAGAGTAGAAAATGATGAAGGGAAGACAGGATGTAGAAGAGTGGGAAGCAGAGAAGAAAGATAGGAAGAGAGGGACAGGAGAGAGGGTGAAGGGGGAAGATGAGGTCTATAAGGAGGAGTGGTAAGGGGAGAGAGGAGAAGGAGAAAGGAAGGGGAAGTAGAGTAGAAAATGATGGAGGGAGGAAAGGATGTAGAAAGGGGGAGGAGAGAGGGGGAAGAAAATGTCATATAAGGCATAAATATGGTGTATGGAGAGCAGAAGAGCCAATAACTGGTTCCTTTTTCCCCCTTTGGTAGTTGATGGTAAGATGAATTGATGTAATTACTTAATAATACAACATGATATTGACTATGTAAGAGCATACATGTGATTATATGCTATGAAAATGGAAAATAAAAAAAAATTTCTATCGTAAGTGATACTTAACCCATTGCACCTTGTGGTCAATGGCAAGTGATGACCCCAGGCAGCCCCTGGATGAAATCTGGTCCATGTAGAAAGGGAAGCGGAAGGCACAATTGCTATAATCCTATCTCTTGAAGGATAGGCCTTGAGGCTCTGATATTTTCAGGTTAGGTCTCTGACTAAATCAGTTACAGACCAAGACAAGACTCCTTTGGACACGTAAGCCCAGAACTGAAGCAAATTTAAGAAACCTTTTAAAAAGTTGCCTACACCAAACCTATGTTTGCCTGTAACTTCTGTGCTCAGTTGAATTCTACTGATTGGGCAAAAAATATATATACGGTACTATATAAATGCAATGAAAAACTAAGTTTGGATACAACATTAAGCACTTTCGAAGCAACTCCCTCTCTCTGTTCTCTCTGCTTTTGAGTCAGTGTTGACTCCTGACAACTGCCGGGACATGTTCTTATAGTTTTCCTGGCAACATTTCAGAGGTTTGGCGTTGCCTTCCTCCTAGGGTTGAGAGAGAGAGAGAGAGTGACTAGCTCAAAGTCGTCTGGCCGGTTTTATGTCCAAGATAGAATTTGAACTCACAAGTTCCTGGTTTGTAGCCACTAAACCAAAATTGGCTTAGAAATAAATCTGAACTCGCGCCCTTGTGACCTCTAGACTGGACTACTGCAACGTGCTCTACATGGGGCAGCCCTTGAAGAGTATTCGGAGACTTCAGCTTGTCCAGAATGCAGCCACGCGAGCGATCGTGGGTGTACCTCAGTTCACCCACGTCACACCTATCCTCCGCGAGCTGCACTGGCTGCCTATTGGTCTCCAGATACGCTTCAAGGCGCTAGTCGTCACGTATAAAGCCCTTCATGGTATTGGACCTGGGTACTTGAGAGACCGCCTGCTGCCAATTACCTCCATTAGACCGATTAGATCCCACAGATTAGGCCTCCTCCAAATTCCATCCGCCGGCCAGTGTCGACTGGCGACTACTAGGAGGAGAGCCTTCTCTGTGGCTGCTCCAACCCTCTGGAACGAACTCCCCGTGGAGATTCGAACCCTCACCACCCTCCAGGCCTTCCGCAAGGCCCTTAAAACCTGGCTGTTCTGACAGGCCTGGGGCTAAAGAGCTGTTGCCCCCGTCTTGAATGGTATGACTGTTGTGTGTTTTTAAATTATGTATTGTTATGCTTTGTTTTTTTTTAAATTCTTTTTGTCTGTATTCCCCTTCCCTGGTTGAGTTGTGAGCCGCCCTGAGTCCCCTCCGGGGGAAAAGGGCAGCATATAAATGAAATAAACTGAACTGAACTGAACTGGCATTTGTTTTTTTATCATGCTTCATAAGTTAGGTCAAGATCTTGATAAAAAAGAGCTATTTGTTGTAAGTCACCCGGACATACTTGTTTATGAAATGGACAGCTTGGAGGGTGGGGGTGGGGGCAGTGGTGGGATTCAAATAATTTCACAACCGGTTCTCTGCCCTAATGACCAGCTGGGTAGATGGGGGGGGGGTTCGGTGGTCATGTGACTGTGTGAGCGTGGCCAACTCAACGTTCCCCAAGTCGATGGGGGCTTCGCCTTAGCTGTTACAATGATAATAAGGGTTAACCCGGAGAGGCAGTTTCTGTAAGCAAGTCAATAAAGATTAGGCTAGATTAGGATTAGCCCTGTAAAGTGGGAAAAAAACAAAATGAGATTTCTTCCAACAACCGGTTCTCCGAACTGCTTGGAAAGTTAACAACCGGTTCTCCGAACTGCTTAGAAAGTTAACAACCAGTTCTCCGAACTGCTTAGAAAGTTAACAACCGGTTCTCCGAACTGCTTAGAAAGTTAACAACCGGTTCTCCGAGCTGCTTAGAAAGTTACCAACCGGTTCTCCCGAATAGGTGCGAACCGGCTAAATCCCACCACTGTTTGATTGTCTAAAATAATATTAAAGACCACCAAAGGCTGATAGACGGAAATGTCTTCCAGAGGGGGAGAGAGAGGTTTCAAGGCAGATTCATGCCTTTACACAAACATTAAAGGAAGTGCTGGAGCCTTGGAATCTATTATTAACACAGAGCAAGGAAAAAGTAAGTAAAGATGCCATGTTAAGCGAATAAAGGAAGAAGGCCCCCTTTCGTGTCTTCAAAGCACAAAGCTCTCTTGTTCCCTTGCTCTTCGGAACGGATGGATAATTTATATCGCAAGCTATCCCTGCCAGCTGGCATGCCTACTACAAATGACAGATTGTGAGGATTGCCTTCATAAGATAAGCATGAATTGAAATTCTCCTAGTCTTTATGTTCTTTTCTATGTTGTTTGAATTTTTGGCACTATTTCCCAATACCCAGCCCAAATAACACTACTTAATCTGACTCTGGGGCCAAAAGCTCATCTAAGGAAATTTGGGGAAATGTATGTATTTGTGTGTGTGGGGAGAAAATGCTACTTGAACGAGAAAACAGCCATGGGAGAGCTTGTTGCTGCCAAGATGTACTCCCACAACCCACAATAAAAATCTTCTGGAAACAGCCACAAATTCTCTCTTGTCAACAGATACCAAAACTGGCAACTACCCGGAGGAGAGCCTTCTCGGTGGCTGCTCCGACCCTCTGGAACGAACTCCCCGTGGAGATTCGGACCCTCACCACCCTTCAATCCTTCCGCGCTGCTTTAAAGATCTGGCTGTCCCGGCTGGCCTGGGGTTAAGATTTCAACCCCACCCGAATTGTGTGACTGTTGTGCTCTCTTTTAATATGTTGTATTGTTTCCATATTGGAATACTGTTTGTCTTTCCCCCCCTCCCTTTTTGAATTGTGAGCCGCCCTGAGTCCCCCCAGGGAAAAGGGCGGCATACAAATAAAGGAAATTCGAAATTCAAATTAAAAAAATAAAATAATCAGCCATATAATTTTCATTATCTATATTCCAATCTCTTGTCCTGATTATCAGCAGTACTAAGAACTAATTTGAATTGCAGTCTGATTTCATTTTGTAACTATTGGAGGGTCTGCGCACGCTTAATACCCTAAAATAATCTCTCCCCAACTTCCATTCAGACACACAAATCTATACTCCCAAAAGTTTGCCTCTCTACCCTTGTAGACAGAAACTCATCTGCAATGAGGAAGAAGAGCATCTGTAGATTTCCATATCAAAAAAAAAGGCCCACGATAACAAGGGAACACACAATCCTAATTTAGGAAACAGTAGCCAGAAAGCTGTATTTTTCCCCTTGGAATAAAAGGAAAAATAAAGGTTTCTCAACCAGTCACCCAAAACCTCATTTTGTTTTTAGCTGCTAGCTCTTTCAAAGTACAGAGTGAGACATAAGAAGTTTGGCGTGCAGCTTGAACACAGGGCTATGACCACACATGGGGTATTCTGTTCCATTTGGCCCTTTCAGATTAAGCACAACGGAAACTTCTTTATCTGTGCAACATCTTTAACACCCATGGGAGCAATGGCTCCCAGCCAAGTCCAACAGAGAGTTGCTGGCATACTGAATCTTCTTACAGAAGTCCTAGTGAAGTTATTGAACCAGGTTCCACCACAAAACCGCGTTCGACTAAAGCACACTCGACAAAACCGCGTAGCTGATGTCATCACAGCGCGACAACAGCGCGGAGAAAAAAGCATGCTGTAAACGCTAAAGCTAAAATTAACCCCTAAACCTAACCCCCCTAAACCTTATCCTAAACCTAACCCTAAACCTAACCCTTAACCTAACCCTTAACCTAACGCTAAACCTAATCCTAACCCTAACCCTAACCCTTAACCTAACCCTAAACCTAGCCCTAACCCTTAACCCTAACCTTAAACTTAACCCTAACCCTTAACCTAACCCTAACCCTAACCCTAACCCCAACCCTTACCTTAACTTGAATCGGCTTGCTTTCAAAGCGATATTTAAAGTGCCCTTTTTTCTCCGCGGTTGCTGTTGTCGCCCTGCTGATGACGTCAGTGACGCGGTTTAATCGGGCGCACTTTAGTGGAGCGCGGTTTTGTCGTGCCACGATTGAACCAATTTAAAAATGTCCTGGGGAGTGTAATTCCTGCATAAATCTTTACAAAAAAACCCCCATCAATTTCGATTCGTCCTTAGAAAGCCTAAATGAAAACACAACTTACCTGTTAGTATGTTGATCATGCCAAGTGAGTGAGGATGTTTAAGGCAAGAGGTAAACAACGGAAGTCCTAAAACTCTTTTACTCCTATTTTTTTCCCCCTTATCTCGGAACAAAATTGGGGGAAATAATAGCGGAGAAGGCAATTTGGCATAGGCAGGAAGGAGGTTTAAACCCTTTCTCACTTTTCCACATGAAATCAGACTTCTCCCCACCCACCCTATTCTTTTGGCTTACTCTACTGAGAAAACATACATTTGCCACCAAGATCCATGTGGTTTCATTTTATCCATTCTCCTTGTTTTGAGCCTGAAAACAAGAGCTTTCTAAGATTTTAGTGCCAGTTCTCCAGATGTGGTCGAAGAGAGGAAGCAGAACAGGGGGAGTGGGCAGAAAAATATAAATCTCAGATGAGGAGAGGAGGTGGTGGTAGCTATTTTCTGGAAATGTTTTGCAACACTGCCATGATGTTTGACTATAACACTATTAACTCCAGTATGAGTGGATTCAGAAGTCACAGCCATACCCTTTTCAACCAAGAGAATTGTCCCTACTTCTAACAGTCCTCATGAACATTTTTTTATACTTGACCATGGCTATAGAAAGTGTTTTACTTTTTCTATCCTTATTTTCTGAAACTATTTTTCCTCTTTTCTTTTCGTCTTCTGCTAACAGCCCTAAAGGATTCATCCATGCTTGCAGGAATCCCTTTGGAAGTTGGAGACGTTTGGGAAATGAAGAACAACACAAGAGTAGCATGGTTCAGAAAGAAGAGTGGGTTTTTTAAGCCATACACAACTATGTACATGTCAGGCCTGCATTTATATTCCTTTTAGAATTTTGGCCTGCCACACTTTCTCTTATTTCATTATGCTGTTTCTTTAAGTATAGTCAATGCGAGGGGGGAATAGAAGGAGTAGAATTGTGGAATGTATTGTTTTTCATTCTTTACTAGAAGCAAGGTCATCCTTTATTCTCCACACCAGTACACCTGACTGGAAGAAGCTGGTTATGGACGCCAGCGTGGAAGGAGATTGGACCATGTGATGGATTGTGGGTGTGGGGACAAGATCATGAACTTTTAACTGGGTGGGATTCTGATGTAACTTCCAGAGTTGGAATCCCCACAGCTATGTGCCAACATGCCTGCTTTATTAAATTGGAACTTTAAGCATAGTTTTGCCTTGGACTCTGATTTAATTCTACATGGTATTTGGAACACTGACAGTACACTTAAGAGTCACAACTACTGATATACAATTACATCCAGTAGCAAGAATTTGTAAATCTTCCTTCAGGTTTCAAAAGCAAGAATGAATGACGCATGAACACATTTTAATCATTAATACAACTTCTCTAAAGTTTACATGGTCTAATGTATCCTAGTGGCTAATAGCTTTCCTCTGAATTTGCTATTAACATACCCAGTAGTCAGAGGTAAGGCACTACTCCCATAAGCCTAGATTCACCCCCTCTTCCAGCATTACAGAATTGGAGCAATGATTACACATAATATGCAGAAGCAAGGAGAGAGGGAGATACCCCATTAGTAAGTATGATACACACACTGGTGCCTTAGCGCTTTTCATGCTGGTAACTCTAGCGTTTCTCTGGATCTCCCTAATTTCTGATCTCCGTCTTTTTCTATCTCATTTGTAGCATCCGTCTCCCTTCTCTTGCAAATCATTTCGTTTTATATTATAACTTAAAGTGGTTACTTTTATTCTCATTCTTCAGATCTTTTTTTCTCTCTATCTTTAAAATTTCACCTTATTTTACTTCTACGTTTTTGCATTATTTGCTTTTTTCCTTGATGTTTTTCTTGGCTTAGGGTAATATGCTTAAGCTTAACATTACTCCTCACCCCCAGCCTTCACTTTTGAGCACGTCCTTAGCTGACCGGTGTCACTGGAACCCCCATAAACTGACTCAGTTTATGCACTATCAATTTCAAGATTGGATAAGTTACCTTTTCACTCCAGGCGACTGTATTTTTCGGAGTATAAGACGCACATTTTTCCTCAAAAAAGAGGCTGAAAATCTGGGTGCGTCTTATACATCGAATATATCATTTTTTGCCTCCTGAAGCCCTGCCCCCTTCACAAAAATGGCTGTGCATAACCAGATGGAGGCTTTCAGAGAGCTCCTGGGGGCTGGGGAGGGCAGAAATGAGCAAAAAATGGGCCGTTTCCCCCCCCATCCCCCAGCAGCACTCTATAAGCCTCCATAAAGCTATGCATGCAAATTTTTTTTGCAAAAAACGGGCCATTTTTTGCTCATTTTTGGCATCCACAGACCCCCAGGAGCACTCTGCAAGCCCCCCCCCAAAGGCTATTCATGCCTTTTATTTGAAAAAAAAAAGGGCCGTTTTTGGGAGGTTTGCAGTGCAAAAACTCCCCCCCCCCTTTTGGAAAGCACTTTAATTAGAGTGATTGATGAGAATTACATTGATCAAGTGCTGTGCCAGCAGAAACAAGTCTTAGGTGCTGCAGGTTGTCAGCGATTTCCTTCTCCAGCACATGGATAAATACACCTGGAAACATCTCCCTATCTACCTACCTACACTCTCTCTCTCCCTACTTATCTACTGTATTTCTCTCTCTCTATCCACCTACCTACCTACCTACCTACTCTCTCTCTCCCTACCTACCTACTGTATTTCTCTCTCTCTCTCTCTCTCTCTCTCTCTTATCTACCTACTCTCCCTACCTATCTACTGTATTTCTCTATCTCTCTCTATCCCTCTATCTACCTACCTACCTACCCACTCTCTATCCCTACCTACCCACTGTATTTCTCTCTCTCTCTCTCTCTCTCTCTCTCTCTCTCTCTCTCTCCCTACCTACCTACCTACTTACTCTCTCTCCCTACTTACCTACTCTCTCTCCCTACCTACCTACTGTATTTCTCTCTCTCTCTATCCCCCTCCCTCCCTACTCTCTCTCTCTCCCTCCCTCCCTATTGTATTTCTCTTGCTCTATCTACCTACCTACTTTTTTTTAAAAAAAATGCCTCTTCAAAACCTTGGTGCGTCTTATACTCCGAAAAATATGGTATATAAAAAGTAGCTTCAACTTTTTCTAACTGTTCTCCTATATGTCACAAACCCCTTTAATATATTATTAAATAATACACACACACACACGCATACACACACACACTATCCACACATCTACTAGGATTAGCCCCCTCAGGTTCAAAATAAAGATTATTTTAAATATTAATTTTTTTTAAAAAAAATCATCTAATGTTGTCTTGGAGATTAGCCTGGCATCTACCACTACATTTCACAAAACTGATACCGATTTGTTATTTTCAAAATACTATAACATAATTAAAGGAATATATAGAAGTAATCAGCAAAGTCTGCCAATAAACCAAAGTTGTGAAGAAAAAAAAATAAAGCTGAGCTTTTTAAAAGAAAGCACGTGTCATAGCAGCACGTATATAGTTATGGAAAAAGAGACCATACAGACATCTGTGAATTTGTAAATAATATCAAATAATTCAAAAGGATAAACTACTGAATCAAAGACCAATTATTTGATTGAGAAGATAATAAACTTTCCTTTTCAGCAGAAGCTAAATCTAAGGCAGTGTTTCTCAACTCCCAGAATCCCCCAGCCAGCACAGCACAGCTGGCTGGGGAATTCTGGGAGTTGAAGTCCACAGGACTTCAAGTCTCCAAGGTTGAGAAACACTGATCTAAGGTATGAAATGAGCAAATATCAAGCTGATGGAACACATAACATACCTAAGCGAGACCACCTACTGCCACCCGTAGCCTCCCATCTGTTGTCATATAACTCCTTGTGTAGGTGTGGCGGTCACCCATGGCCCAGTGCATAACAGGGCATGCGCAGCCACGCTGAACCACACAGGAAAAAACAAGTCCCAAAAGATAAAACATCCTGAACAGGATTTGACCATATATAGACAGAACTTCCCTCAGCAGTAGATTAGCAATTGTAGTTTGACAGGCTGTCTTAAATCACATGCTGATTGCTCCTCCTGCCTTTGTCCTATCTCAATAAAAGGGGCTTCCAGACCCCAATCTGGGCCGCCTCATCCCGAGAAAGCTCGTGTCCGTGTCTTTTCTCAACATTGGCCTCATGAGCGAACCACGGGTACTTCACACCCATCGTCCAGTGCGATCCCACAGAGTTGGTCTTCTCAGGGTGCCGTCGGCCAGACAGTGTCGGCTAGCGACCCCCAGGGGGAGAGCCTTCTCGGTGGGAGCCCCTTCCCTCTGGAATGAGCTGCCCCCGGAGCTTCGTATAATCCCCGACCTCCGGTCCTTCCGACGCACCCTAAAAAGTTGGCTTTTCCAGCAAGCCAGCCTGGCCTGAACAAAACAAATCAAATTATTGATTACTGTTAATTTTAATTTTAATTCTTTTTTTAAAAAAAGTGTCATTGTCAATTTTAATTGGGTTTGGGATTATCCTGTTTAATTTCTTCTTAACTTTTGCATTATGTGTTTCTTTTAATGTTAACATACTTTGGCAATGAACTTCAATTCTGCCCTTGTACCTATTTTCAAATGCAATATTCAAACCTGGAAGACCATGTACAATGTAGTACCTAGCTAGGAACACAAAGTGTACCACTGTAATTCTACCCCTCAACACATCTATGTGCATGCCTGCACATGCATGCACGCGAACACACACACCAAGTTTCCCTGTTATTTTGTGGAGCACCTGAACGGGCAAGGCTTAGCAAAGATTGACTTCTCACCACGGTTTCTTGTGAGTCAGGCCCATGCTCATCCAGGATTAAACCCCTCTTTGAGGCTCCCTCTCCCTCCCTTCTTTTTCAGAAGCCACAGGAGGGGGTCTGCCTTTAAGACCTTTTGATGGTGTTGTCCCACCCTTAAAAGGAAGGATCACTGCTCCGTCTCTCCAGGGCAGCTCACTTGATGTCAACAGTGATGTTTTTTTTTTCAATGCCACACAAACTTTTCTTTTGTTTCTGTACATCGCAGATAGACAACTGTGGGCTCTCCGGGTGTTTTGGATTTTAATTCCTGGCAGCAATCACCAGCTGCTGTTGCAAATTCATTATTGCATTCTTCCACAAACTTTTTAAATGCTGGTGACCTAAAAGCTTTTTAGTTGGGGGGGAAGGAAGTGGGGGAGAGGAAAAACCTGTTGTCATTATTGTTAATTTAGCGTTCTAGATGCTAGTAACGTTTGAAGCATTTCCAGCACAACGTCCACTGTGTAGGACAATATTGTCACCCAGCTTTAAAGACCAAAGCTTGCTGTTGTGATGCGGTAAAGAAGGTGGAAGGGGGAATAGAATCCCATTCATTTAAACAAGGCCATTCTTGCCACTTGGAAACCAATCTGTGCTATCTACAAAGTCCCATCTTTAAGCAGGAAGGGATACAGGAAATAGTGGGACCCGCTGGGAAATTTAGCAAGACCTTCAGGATGCTAAACTACATTGAAACTCCCACCACCCCATTAGCTCATGCATTCTTTTAATGTGGCCTGGAACAAAGAGACCATTGAGTTTGGCATGTAGGCGGCCCGAGACAGCATAGAGCTGGAAACTAACACATTATTCTGTGACAATCTGGTGTAAGACTGAGCTCTTGATTCAAGTCAATTTTTCTTATAATTGCTGCTCGCTCTGTTACGCTAGGACGCAGCTGCCTTTTGCCTTGGTTCATTCAGAGAAAAGTGTTCTCTCTCCCTCTCTTTCACACACGCACGCACGCTTTCTTTCTCACATACGCGGACACAACAGTGGTATTTAAAAAGCAGAAAGTTCCCCAAAAAATTCCTTGCGCATTCTATTTCTAAAAATCTTAAAATCCAATTCAGAGGAGAGGAAACTACAAGCCACGCATGCTTAGGAAAGCAACACAGAATATTCTTAATAAACAGGGGTCCATAAGTTATTGGGCCTATAACTTGAAGGAAATCAATCAGAAATCTGGAATATGGGCTGTGGTGGGGGGAAAAGAGAGGAGAGAATAAACCAGGGGTAGTCAACCTTTTTATACCTACCGCCCACTTTTGTATCTCTGTTAGTAGTAAAATTTTCTAACCGCCCACCGGTTCCACAGTCATGGTGATTTATAAAGTAGGGAAGTAACTTTACTTTATAAAATTTATAAAGCAGAGTTACAGCAAACCCCCCACCGCCCACCATGAAAGCTGGAACGCCCACTAGTGGGCGGTGGGGACCAGGTTGACTACCACTGATCTACTGAATTACTTTATTTATTTATTTATATGCCACCCTTTTCCCTGGGGGGACTCAGGGCTGCTCACAATCCAAGGGGGAGGGGAGTACAAGACAAAAATACACACATAAAACAGTACATCGTTAAAAAAAAAACGCAACAGTCATACTATTCGGGTGGGGTTGAAATCTTAGCCCCAGGCTTGTCGGGACAGCCAGGTTTTAAGGGCTATGTGGAAGGTCTGGAGGGTGGTGAGGGTACGAATCTCCACGGGGAGTTCGTTCCATAGGGTTGGAGCAGCCACCGAGAAGGCTCTCCTCCGGGTAGTTGCCAGTCGACATTGGCCGGCTGATGGAATTCGGAGGAGGCCTAATCTATGGGATCTTATTGGCCTAGTGGAGGTAATTGGCAGTAGGCGGTCTCTCAAGTATCTACTATATCTATCTATCTATCTATCTATCTATCTATCTATCTATCTATCTATCTCTATCTATCTATCTATCTATCTATCTATCTATCTATCTATCTATCTATCTATCTATCTATCTATCTAACGATCCATTTAAGGAGTTTCAAACAGGGATTATTTCCATTCAGCTCTTGAAACACATTTTTTGCCTTTGAATCCGAAGTGCTGCGCAGCCCTCTTGCTTACAACTTAAAACAATCAGACCAGAAATAAATGTTACATGCCACTCAATAATAGTAAAGCTACTTGCAAGAGAAAAGAAAGTCAAAGAGAAAAATAATGCCGTAAATCAAATGCAGCATAAAATCATCCCCAGACAATTGCTTGGAACTCAAAGAA
The DNA here is from genome assembly GCF_009769535.1 of Thamnophis elegans. Classification (NCBI taxonomy): domain Eukaryota; kingdom Metazoa; phylum Chordata; class Lepidosauria; order Squamata; family Natricidae; genus Thamnophis; species Thamnophis elegans. Next base: position 5,601,355 of record NC_045551.1, read on the forward strand.
CAAATGCCTGTGTGAAGCTGCCTTGTCATTTCCCGTCTGATGTTCTGTCTATTTAATAAGGATACTTTCTGATTTCATTGAAGATGTTTTATTTTTACATCCAACATTAAAAGCCAGTGTGATGGTACAGAAACTCGGTTCACCGACAATACTGCGAAGCCCTTATCCGCGCCGACATAAGCGCGGAGGGCTAATCCGCGCCATCGGAAGCGCTAAATGAAATGCGACCCTACCGTGCCGACATAAGCGCGGAGGGCAAATCCGCGCCTTCCCAAGCAATCAGCAAAATGCGACCCTAAACCTAACCCTAAACCAAATCCCTAACCCTAACCCTAACCCTAACCCCTAAACCTAACCCTAAACCTAACCCTAAACCAAACCCCTAAACCTAACCCTAACCCTAACCCCTAAACCTAAACCCTAACCCCTAAACCTAACCCTAACCCTAACCCTAACCCCTAAACCTAACCCTAACCCCTAACCCTAACTTTTATTTACATTTCACTGTTTCAAAACATTCAAAATACAAAAACCTTTCTTCCTTCGTGCTTTCGTCGTCGCTACTGATATCGACGCAGTAATGTGGGCGCGCTAATGATGACGCGTACTTGTCGGCGCTTATTTGTTGCCGCTATTTTGACGAGCGCGGTTTTGTCGGGCCACGCAGAAACTCAGGGTCTAGGCTACCCTGAACCCAGAGGTGTGTTCCTACCAGTTTCGCACCTATTCGGTAGAACCGGTTTGTCAAATCTACCGAACCGGTTAGAAGAGGTTCCACCAGTGGACCCGGAAAGCAGGCCACACGTACAGAAGAGGTTCCAAACAAATTTGAAACCCACCACTGGTCGAGGACTACCCGTGAACATATCATGAGGGCAATTCCTGAAAGAAACATGGAGTATATGGTATCAGATGAACACTTCAATAATGAAAGGATCATAATTTCAGCTGGGGACAACACCACTTAAGAACAAATCCATCTTAAACTACTAATTTTTATCAATTACAAGACACGTTATCAGGCTCCTGCAAAGCCAAACATTGCAGATGGCGAGAGAGCCCTGTGACTTTTGAAAAGTAGATGCAAACTTTAATCAGCCAGCCTATTCATCACTGATTTTTCAGCGAGCAGGGAAACAAATATTGCAATCCTTTTCTTTGATGGGTTTCCCAGCACTGGTGGCATTTACATTATCCAAGCCATGTTTAATGAAGCTGGAGACTGCTGCAATTCAAGGTAAACTTTTCCTGAAAAGATAAGGAAACAGTTATGCTATTCTAATGCAAACACAATGAGATTTAGTTGAAAGGCCCCCTACTTGGTTGATTGCCACACCTGAAATAAAAACAGTGTTATTGGAAATGATAAGGTTAGAAAACACCCAGGATATATAAACGGCAATAATGATTTTCATGTATAGGAGTGGGATGATTTGAATACTTTGCTATAATTGTATGTAGTGACCATTTTATATTAGAAAGACTATGGTATATTAAACAGATCAATGATGATGTAATAAACAATGTGTGTGTGTGTGTGTGTGTGTGTATGTGTATGTGTATGTATATGTATATGTATATATGTATGTATGTGTTGTATTTGTGCTGATAAATAAATAAAGGGAGACTAGTATAGATCTATTTCAAGCTATTTAGCTCTCATCAGCTAGCCATACCCTTACTGGGATTCGAACCTGTGCTGTATTGCATCTTAGGCAGATGTGTTAACCATTAAGCCACAAGGTTCTTCTCCTTATCAGCTGAGCCAGGGAAATAGGTAGGTATGATGAGCCGATAGACAGAGAATGGAAACAGTAAACTTCCTCCCATATTTGGGCATACCAAGGGTTTTAACTCTAAATAAATAAATAAATACATACATACATACATACATACATACATACATACATACATACATACGAGAATTGAAATACTTAACCACTATATGGATTAATAATTAATAATGGAAAACTATTCTTGGAACTCTGGATGATTGGTGACATTATGGTCAATTGAAAATATGAATGAATATTATAAACTAATGGAAACTCTTTGTTCTAATCTTCGCTTTTACTCCCTAGAGATAGGTGATACTATAATACTTTAAGGACTCATTGGTGTTTGACAGATAATTATGAATTTAAAGAAACAAGGATGGTTACAAAGGAAAGAATATTAATGGTAATTTGAACACATAATGCTCAATGACAGCAAAATATCCAGTTATGTTTAATGCAAAACTAGTGATGTTAATCCTAAACTTAAGAATTGATGGACACAAACTTGTAACCAAACTCTTTGTTCTTCTCTTGCTTTGTTTCGTATGTGTTGTTTTGTTTAAAAAGAATAAAAATATATTAAAAAAAGAAAAAGAAAACACCCTTGGCTACAAATCCTGAATTAAAGCTGAAGACCAGCAACCCACAGGCACTTCTTTTTATTTTAAACTCTTAGAGTTTGCCTCTGGAGAGGCAGGTAAAAGGGCTATGCTATCTTGCCTGAATTTAGAGAGAGCTTGTATGTCTCAAAGCTGCCACATCTTTACACTCTTCGAACTCCTGACGGAGTTGTTGGATAGCAGCCACAACACAGTGCACTGAAATGACCCCATCCTAATATGTCACCTGGGAAAAGTCTATGACTGTTCTAGAATAACTTCTGCTAAAATGAGAAGAGTTGCTGCACCATTTTGGCAAATATGAGTCACAGCAGTACTGCAGTTTCAGAAACAGATGATATTTATACTAATAAGTGTCCTTTGCCGTTCAAAAGTCCAAAAATCTCTATGTTTAAAATCTGGAGTATATAAGCATTTACCAGAAAACAGAAAATCAACCAATTCAATAACTTTAGCTGTAGTTGCCATCTTCCTCTCTTACTCACTTAATCAGGGTAGTAAGCAGTCAACAGAAAACCCATGTTTTATTAAATAATTGTGCAAAACCTTCCACTGAATGCTTCAAATGTTTTCCACACGCTGTCTAAATAAAGGGGGCCAAAATCAAACATCCTGAATCATTCACATTGTATGGGGTTACCCAAGACCGATAATTTTTTCCGAGGATTGCCCAGAAAAACCGATCCTCTCCAATTCAGAGGATTCCGTGACCCGACAAATGCGCGCACGACAAAAAGCGCGCCGACAAAACCGTGACATCGAAATCACGCCCACAACAGCGCACCGACAAAACCCACCCACAAAAGCAAGATTAGGGTTAAGGTAAGGGTTATGGTTAGGTTCAGGGTTAGGTTTAGGGTTATTATGTTGTTTTCGTAATGTTTGCTGAAGGCGCGCTTTTGTCGGCCCGCTGTTGTTGGCGCGCTGTTGTGGGCACGATTTTGACATTGTGGTTTTCTCGCTGCAGTTTTGTCGGTGCGCAGTTTTGTCGTGCGCGCATTTGTCAGTGAACCATAGGATTCCACGTAGAATACATTAAGGAATGCATGTGTATTCAACCAAGGGCCAAGAGATTATACACATGTCAGATTGTCTACAGACATTTTTACAATCATTGATTAGCAATAGCAATAGCAGTAGACTTATATACCGCTTCATAGGGCTTTCAGCCCTCTCTAAGCGGTTTACAGAGTCAGCATATCGCCCCCAACAATCCGGGTCCTCATTTACCCACCTCGGAAGGATGGAAGGCTGAGTCAACCCTGAGCCGGTGAGATTTGAACCGCTGAACTGCTGATCTAGCAGTAGCCTGCAGTGCTGCATTTAACCACTGCGCCACCTTGGCTTGGATTAAAACTGAGAGAATTGCTAAAATTGCTCTTTGGTTTGATAGCCAGTTTGAAGATGAGCTGTTTGCCATCCATGCTTTACAGCAGCGACGGCGAACCTTATTTTGGCTCGCGTGCCATAAGGGGGGGAGCGCAGGGGGCCATGTGTGGGTGCGCTGCACCCATAATGCATTGTGACACCTATAGTGCGCATGCCCTCATGAGAGGTGCTCCCCCCCCCATTTTTTGAATGCTTTTTTTGCCTACCCCAGGCTCCAGCTTACAAAACTGTTTCTTTTGCATTGTTCTTGGCCACAAATTTAATCACACTGTGATATCAACAATATTATCTTAGGTACAAATATTCAGTAAATTATTTCCCTAGATGCTAGATGCATATACCTGCTAAATAGCCTTTAAAAAGGCTATTCAATTTATCAATCTGAGCTATAATGCCAAGAGCAGATAATTCCTAGTACAAGAGATACTGTAAAACAAAAAAAACCCTGATTCTAATCACATCAACGGTTCAACATCTGGACAACCACAAGCATTTGTCAACCACAACTGATAAACAATTTTAACAATTTAAGTGACTTAAAGGAATTGTGCAATCAGAATTCTGCCAATGAAATAACAGCTTGTAATGTCATGCAGCTGATGTGATATTATGCTTTTTCCATGCAAAAATATGAATTATAGCCATTTTCATCCAAGACCGTTTTTTAAAAATGTGTTATTCTTTTCCCAAGACGAAATGTTGCGCTGGACAAAATATCCAAGAATCTTCTATATTATGTTCTTGGCAAGCAATTCCCTCTTTATAACTGATGCTTAGCTCTGATGACTTTTTAAAAGAAAAGTCTCCCTACTTAATCTACACTCTGGTTACTCAGTCACTACACCAGATTCACTGGCAGGCATCCAAATAATCACCAGCTTGCAAGGAGCAAACACTCTTGGCCTTTAGTGAAATTCACATTGCTTGTTCTTAACTTTGGAGGAGGTTAAAAATAGCAGGACAGATTGTACAAATTAGAAAACCTGGTTTTTCCTAGCCCCCATAAATGTGTCAAGAGAGTTGAAGAAATTTGTTTGAGGAACACAAAGAATCTGGGCAGTAAGCAATGTTTGTGAACCCTGGCCAATGGCTAGGTTAGAGTGGGAGTTTTTTGGTGGGGGTGGGATGATGGCGGTGGGACCAGGGCCGGATTTTCCTATAGGCTAACTAGGCTTCAGCCTAGGGCCTCAAGATCAAGAGGGGCCTACATTCAAATTGTTAGCAAAATTAAAATTACACTATTCTAAAAACAGTGAACACTAAAACACTGAACCGAAAATAAGGAGAAATTCTACGCATATGACTAATAAACAAACATAAAAATGTATTGGTTAAGATCGTTCCAGCGCCGCGGCAGTTGGGGAGCCCGCCCACGTTCCCGGCACCGGCGGTCGGGCGAGAGGCCCGGCCGCTCCCAGTAGCCGCCCCGTCGACGCGGAGCCCACCAGCGGCCAGGCAGGTGAGGGCAAGGGGCCCGAGCCAGGCAGCTGAGCGCAGCAGGGGAGGCGGCTGGCCTCGCTGCCTTTGCCGCAGAGCAGAGCCGCCCTCCGTCGGGAGGCCAGCTATATATATTGATATATATTGATATATATCACAGTAATGATGTATTTTATTGCCTCTCATGTAATTTACAAACTTAAAAATGGGAGGTGAAAGGGCCTCATAAGTGGAATAGCCTAGGGCCTCTTTTCATCTAAATCCGGCCCTGGGTGGGACAATGATGATGATGATATATGAAAGAAATAATCCTAACAATTTGAATGAGTTTAAATATATTTTGAAAATATGCTGTAGCTCAGGGCTAGTCAACCTTTTTATACCTACCGCCCACTTTTGTATCTCTGTTAGTAGTAAAACTTTCTATCCGCCCACAGGTTCCATTTTAATGGTGATTTATAAAGTAGGGAAGTAACTTTACTTTATAAAATTTATAAAGCAGAGTTATAGCAAACCCCCACCGCCCACCATGAAAGCTGGAACGCCCACTAGTGGGCGGTAGATTTGTTAATTCAAATCCTTCAAGACTGGGCTATCTATCACATTTATAAGGCACCCAACTCAAATAACCCTCTTAAATTCAACCCCTGAAGCATCTGGGGAGCATCACAAATCCTCTAACTTTCTCCATTAATGATGCTCCTAAGTAGAATTCACCCTTGAGGATAAAAATCAAAGTGAGAGTTAACCAAATGCTTATTACTTAATGCAATCCCGAATTCGAACATGGATATCTCAAAGGAAGCTTCTGGCTTGTTCCCACTTTCGTCAACATTATACCTAGTTCAAGAAGTAACCCCATTCAGATGGACAGTTTATGCCAACCCTTTCCCATCTCAATTAAAGCTACAAATTTTAGTAAGGCTGAAAAGGAAAGCTTTTCTAATTCAAAATATTCAAGATAACGAAGGGGGTTTGCAAAGTTAAAGGAGAAATTCCATATGGTTTCTTTGAACGACGATCTTGAAAAAGATACATCCTTAGCAAGAGAGACCGCCTACTGCCAATTACCTCCACTAGACCAATAAGATCCCACAGACTTGGCCTCCTCCAAATTCCATCCGCCGGCCAGTGTCGACTGGCGACTACCCGGAGGAGGGCCTTCTCTGTGGCTGCTCCGACCCCCTGGAACGAACTCCCCGTGGGGATTCGTACCCTCACCACCCTCCAGGCCTTCCGCAAAGCCCTTAAAACCTGGCTGTTCCGACAGGCCTGGGGCTAAAGACTTGCAGCCCCACTTCGAATGGTGTGATTGTTGTGTTTTTTAACTGTGTATGGTCTTTATATTTTGTAACTTTGTTTGTTTTCCCCTCCCTTGAATTGTGAGCCGCCCTGAGTCCCTTTCAGGGAAAAGGGCGGCATACAAATAAAGTAAATTCAATTCAATTCAATCTTTGCAGGTGGGAATAGTCACCAAGAGGGACTGCCAACTTCATGCGTTTAGTAGATCTGCTAAATCTGTTCACTGGCCCAGTGTCTAAACAACTGACAAAGCACATCTTGTCCTGTGATTTTACTTTGCTTCTTTGGTGTGGTTTATTTTCCTGTTTTTTAGAATACCACAGCTGCAGCTAAAAAACAATCTCTCTGTAGAAATCCCAATGGGCAACTGGGCTGCAGAACACCATGGAAAGTATGGATCATTGTCCTCCGTAACTCAAATAAATGGCCACATGTCCATGTTGCAAAACAGCACCGATCCCTAGTCCTGAACTCAAAGGAGTGTTTGATTTATCCTAAATCAAAGGAGATCTGAACTCCCAAGGAACACTGCAGGGAAGGGAAGGGAAGAGGAAGCTACCTCTTGGCATGGAGGTATTAATTCAGATTCCAAAGTCAGCAGGCCATTTTCAAGGCAAGGAAAACATCTGTCCATCTAAACAAACACCTAACAGTTTTTTTTTTAAAAAAAAACATTTCAAAAATTGCTACCTTGTGTTATGTGCTTTAAAGTTTAAGCAAATTCAGTTTAGGCATGGAGAATGAGGTAGGATGCCTAGTTTTTATCCCAGTTGTACAACTTTCTAAACAAATACTTAAATTACACATACGTATTATAAGAAGCTCCATTTAATTTACCGTACTTTTTGGGCTGAAAAAAGCCGCCTCAGCTTATACTCGAGTCAGTGAAAAATTTGCCCGAAATGGAGGAGAAAAAGGGGCGGGGCCATGCCGCTGGGTGACGCTCGTGAATGGCCCAGTGCCCCTGTGAGTTTCCCCTCCCTCTGTGTCAGTTTGCCGCGCAGCGCGCACCGCACCATCCCCCCTCCTCACGTTCTAATGTAATGCAGGGCTGTCTTACGATTCCCCTTCCTCCCCCTCCTGCCGCTCTGCAACGATGTCCCACCTCCTCCTTGTTATGGCAAGCAGCCACATAGCGATGTCCCACCTCCTCTGGTACAGTGATCCAATGATAGGAATCACTGTGCCGTGTGTCATAGGAGGCGGGACATCGCTCCCGCGGCTGCACGGGACATCATCATCACAGCGGGACATCAGCATCATGAGGTGAGTGAAGTATTTCATTGAATACACCGGTATTGTGTGATAATAATTTGTTATCCAGAGCAAATTTTTACAATGGCTTTGAAAAACATTATTGGTATCTATTTTTATTTTTGAAATTTACCGGTAGCTGCTGCATTTCCCACCCGAGGCTTATACTCGAGTCAATAACTTTTCCAGTTTTTTGTGGTAAAATTAGGTGCCTCGGCTTATATTCGGGTCGGCCTATACTCGAGTATATACGGTATATGATTAAACATACTTAAAATTGCAGCTAAAGCATCACTGTAGTCTTTGCGGATACCCTAAAGAACAAAAATATAAGGGGTAAAAATTGAGATACGTTACGAGCAATTAAAGGATAATTTGAAACGGTTCACCAACAAAAGGGCGAACGACAAAACCGCGCCCGACTAAACTCCGGTGACAAAACCGTATGTTCTAAAGCGCTCCGATGAATGAGCGCTGAATCGCGCCAACAACAGTGCAGCGACAGAAGCGCGCTGTAAAACTAAACCTAACCCTAACCCTAACCCTAAACGTAACCCTAAATGTAACCCTAACCCTAACCCTTAAGTTAAATCGGCTTTCTATCGATGCGCTGTTGTAAAGCGCCCTTCTGTCTCCGCGCTGTTGTCGCCGCGTTGATGACGTCGCAGTTTTAGCGATGCGGTTTAGTCGGGCGCGGTTTTGTCGTTCGCCCTTTTGTCGGGTCACGATTTGAAACAATTAAGAATGTGAATACACATCCAGCTGCAGAATAGTTTGTCCAGGACTAATATTTTCGCAAGCAGAAAGCCATAGAGAACCACAAATAAAACAGAATTGGGTCTTGCTCTAAACAAAGACCAAAAAAAGGCAGACTAGATGTAAACCTTATGTGCCAGCAACCGTCACTGAGAACCAGCCTCAAAGTAAGGATGATCTTCCCCTCGGGAATGAGCAATGTCACAACAGCTCATCCTGTTGCGTCTGTTACCCCGACAGACCTAAACGTGTTTACTTTAATATGAAGCTTAATCAAACTTTACTCCAGCCATTTATTTGGACTGCCCACTATTAGAAGAGGGTGCTGAGTCACTGATCCATTTTAAGGGTCTCTTCCAATAGAGCCGAGGTGGCGCAGTGGTTAAATGCAGCTGACTGCAGTTCTGCAGTTCGGCTGTTCAAATCTCACCGGCTCAGGATTGACTCAGCCTTCCATCCTTCCTGTAAATGTGTTTTTATTTTCCATTTTCATTTTCGGACAGTCACAAATATACTGTGCATAACCGGGGCCATATAACATTAAACAATAAACACAGCCATTCCTCTTGTCAATAATACCCCCAAAAATAGAAACCCAATGTACCTCTTCGAGCCTCCATACACCCTTTCTTTCGCCCCCCCCCCTCCAACTTTCCATCTTCCCTCCATCATTCTCCTCTACCCTACTTCCCCTCCCCCTCTACCACTCCTCTCTCCCGATACACTCCCTCCCTTCCTTCTCCCCCTCCCTCCAGTCCTCTCTCCCACCCTCTCTACCCCTCTTTCTTCTATCCCTCTACTCCTCCCTTCGGTGTATTTCTACTATCTTCCATCCTTCCGAGGTGGGTAAAATGAGGACCCAGATTGTTGGGGGCAATATGCTGACTCTGTAAACCACTTAGAGAGGGCTGAAAGCCCTATGAAGCGGTATATAAGTCTAAACTGCTATTGCTATTGCTATGCCAATATGTTCCCTATTCTTGACTCTGGAAGCTTTCTTACAAGATCCCAGTCTTTCTCCTCACCATAGCTATATGTCTGACATCCATGTTCAGCAGCTTTCTGTTTCCTGTGGGATGTCACTGAGAGATCAGCAATATTTGCTCTGCAGTAAGTCCAGGAGAGATCATTCTGCAATCCTGATACTTAGCATCGCTTTCATGAACAGGCAAAAGGACTTAGAATCTGCATTGGGCCTCCTCCGAATTCCATCTGCCGGCCAATGCCGACTGGCAACTACCCAGAGGAGAGCCTTCTCTGTGGCTGCTCCGACCCTCTGGAACGAACTCCCCGTGGAGATTCGAACCCTCACCACCCTCCAGGCCTTCCGCAAAGACCTTAAAACCTGGCTATTCCGACAGACCTGGGGCTAAAGAGCTGTTGCCCCCGTCTCAAATGGTATGACTGTTGTGTGTTTTTAAATTATGTATTGTTATGTTTCGTCTTTTTATTTTCTGTCTGTACCCCCCCTTCCCTGATTTGAATTGTGAGCCGCCCTGAGTCCCCTTGGGGAAAAGGGCGGCATATAAATGAAATAAAATCAAAATCAAATCAAAAATCATTCTAACCATCTGCTTTACTTCCCAGTTAGGATCTCTTCCTTTCAGTTTCCCCTTTCTTCCCAAACCATAAGTATATTCATTATGCAGGCCACAAAACCACAAGGCAATGTTCAACAGATTGCATAACACAATTCATGTACCACATAATGAACACTGCCATTCTAACAGAAGCAACTGAAACAGTTCACCAAGAAATGTAATTTTAGGAGCATCTGCCTCTGGATGTAGATCTAGTGGAAGATACTATCATCCTGTGCTGGTAACTACGGATTATCACAAGTGCTAGCAGAGTCTCTTTTTTTTTCTTAATTAGTCATAATGGTTATATTTAAACAATGAATAAAGTCACTTTATTAAGCAATTTGTGGCATTCAGACTGACGCAAAGAACATCTTTTAAGCATCCTTTAGCAGACATTTCCAAAACAAACGGTTCTGGATTCATTTGAAAGATAAACAGGCACATTCACCGACTAACCATTAAGTTAGGATGTATATAAGATGCAAAACTATCTCACGATCACTTTCTCACTACTCAGCAGAACGTTATGGGAAAGTGCCTTGAGCAAGAGCAAAAACGCCACTGCATTTAAAACGAGTGGCAAGATGATATTTGGGCAGGATCTATCCAGCCCTGAAGCGGAGCAAATTTAAGTGGAAGGGTCAGCCCCATCATTGGGGTTGAGGGAAGTAACAAAACCCAGATTTCTGTAAATGTACTGAACAAGTTTAATGAAGCAAATTTAAATGCTTTAGTCTTTCTTTCCTAAAGCACTTGAGCAACAGCCCAGATTATCTGACTGTGTGCCAAATTTATCAACTCCCCGTTGAAGTTTAAAATATTTTTAGAGATGCAACAGCTGACCTTTCAAACTGCAATGCAGGAGATGAAGCCACTTGCTCCCCAGCCCATCTAGCGGCCAGTCCTCTCTCTCTGAGGCTGACCACTTGGATGGACTGGAGAGTGTAGTTCTCTATACGGGTATAATTTACTTCCCTGTTTAGCAACAGGGAGAGAGAAAGAGGAGGAGAGATAGTAGGAGAGGAAGAAGAAGTGTGGAGGAGAGGTAGGGGAAGAAGAAAGAGGTAAGGAGAGGAGGGAGGAAGAGAGAGAAAGAGAAGGAGAGAGGGTAAGAAGGAGAAGAAAGAGGGTCGGAGGAGGGGAGAGGTAAGGGAAGGAAGAAGGGGAAGGAGAGGAGGAAGGAAGTAGAGAAGGAAAGGAGGGAGAAAAGAAAGAGAAAATAAGGTGGTGTCATAGCAGGTGCGAAGGATAGTAAACAAAGCATTCCAAACTATACCTTATAACCCAGGGGTGAGTTTCTCGCCCCGTTCCAACCGAACCGGTTGGAACGGGGCCGGCGGCGTCCTCGTGCACGCGCGCAGTGCACGCATGCGTACTAGCGCCTGTGCGATGCTCCAGCTGCTCCTGGAGGATCGTGCAGGCGCTGTATGCGTCCTGCGCATGCGTGGAAGCACAGAACTCGTCAAAACCAGGTAAGAAACGCGGGCGGGCGGGTGGATCCTTCGGCGTTCCCGGAAGTTACTTACTTCCGGGTTCGCCGACCAACCGGTTCGCGGGGACCGCCGCGAACCGCCTGAAACCCACCCCTGTTATAACCTTTTAAATGGAATAATAATATAAGAATGGCAAAGAAAAAGAATAACTATGTGAATGCATGTAAGAGAATAGATGACAGTAAATATATAAAGCACAATATAGGTAAATAATACTTGATCATAAGTAGCTAAGTATAAATAAATAAAGAATTGTATATAAAAATGGATAATGAGTAACGAGATTACGAACGCAAGATAGAAATGTATAGAAGGGAAAACACTAACTGCAAAGAAACCGATTCGGAACTCCGGTATGATATACAATGGAACTTATTGTTCCTATGTTGTTTTTAAGTCATGTGTTTGTTTCTGTTGATGTGCTTATGTGTTTAAAATAAAAATTTATTAAAAATAAAACCCTGCAATGCAGGAGATGAAGCCACTTGCTCTCCAGCCCATCTAGCGGCCAGTCCTCTTTCTCTGAAACTGACCACTTGGACGGACTGGAGAGTGCAGTTCTCTATACAGGTATAATTTACTTCCCTGCTTAGCAACCAAAATTGCTAAATGACGCTGTAAAAGTAATTTTGCAACAGGTCCTCGCACTTATGACTGTCACAAAGTCCCACAGCCATGTGGGATTTGCAACCAATGGGCATTTATGGCTGTCACAGCATTCTATGGTTATGTGATCACTATTTGCACACTTCACAAGTAGTGAAGGAGGCTTCAGAACAAGCAGAAGCAACTGAGGAGTCAGCAGAACAACTGCAAGTTGCAATCATGTGACATCATTTTTAATGGCTGTTGGTGATTTACTCAACGACCACAGCACAAGTGAGTCCATGGTGGAGGCAACAACAAGGGTTAAAATAGAACGGAAACCTGAAGTTTTTTTTATTAGGAATTATGTCGGTGAAATACAAAAAAGAAATCCAATATTTAATACTACATATACTTACAGTGGTGAGGAGTGCCTTTGCCCAGAAATGGGGAAAAAAAAATAACCCCAAATGAAGATGAAATAATAAGAAAGATTATGGACTGTGCCGAAATGGATAAACTAACTAAAGAAATCCAGGGAAAGGAAGAATCAGAATTCTACCAGATATGGGATAAATGATATAGGTGGATAGAGGAAAGAAACAAAAATCAATGAAAGAATATAACAACACTCAAAAATAATAGTTATGAGTAAAATAAGAGGGTTAAGAATGGTGAAATCTAAATGAAATATGATAGAAGGGGAAATAATATAAAGTGAGCAATATCGATAGATGATTGCTAATATAAAAAACAGGAAATTCCTGTTCGCACCGTATTGTATAAATGTGGTCTAATTTTTTTTTGTGTGTGTATTTTACATGTTTGTTAATAAAAATCTTTAAAAAATATATAATTCAAAAGAAAACTTTTGTAAGATGATGCACTCTTGGTATCTGATACCAAACAAATTGTCAAGAATCTATAAAGGCACCTCAAATAAGTGTTGGAAATAAATAAATAAATAAAAAAGTGAGTCCATGAGTCCAACATAGTAACATGATGTTTTGTTTAACAACTGCGTCACTAAAGAGCCGAGGTGGTGTAGTGGTTAGGGTGCAGTACTGCAGGCCACTTCAGCTGACTGTTATCTGCAGTTCAGCGGTTCTAATCTCACCGGCTCAGGGTTGACTCAGCCTTCCATCCTTCCGAGGTGGGTAAAATGAGGACCCAGACTGTGGGGGCGATATGCTGACTCTGTAAACCGCTTAGAGAGGGCTGAAAGCCCTATGAAGCGGTATATAAGTCTAACTCCTATTGCTATTGCTATTGTTATCTGCAGTTCAGCGGTTCAAATCTCACTGGCTCAAGGTTGACTCAGCCTTCCATCCTTCCGAGATGGGTGAAATGAGGACCCAGACTGTGGGGGCAATATGCTGACTCTGTAAACCGCTTAGAGAGGGCTGAAAGCCCTATGAAGCGGTATATAAGTCTAACTCCTATTGCTATTGCTATTGTTATCTGCAGTTCAGCGGTTCTAATCTCACTGGCTCAAGGTTGACTCAGCCTTCCATCCTTCCGAGATGGGTGAAATGAGGACCCAGACTGTGGGGGCAACATGCTGACTCTGTAAACCTCTTAGAGAGGGCTGAAAGCCCTATGAAGCGGTATATAAGTCTAATTGCTATTGCTACTTCACAATAGAGTTGCCGGACCCAATTGTGATCGTTAAGTGAGAACTACCTATGGAGGCTTTCATTTTCCCCTTCCTATGATCCAGAAACAAGAAAATGCATCCTCAAAGCATCCCTGGTGCAATGGGATAGCAGTAGCAGGACTTTGGTGCAATTTTACATGAGTTCAAGACACAAATACTGGGAAATGTCAACCTTCATCAACTTTCGGGCAGTGCTTTCTGTGGGTTTTTTCCGGGGGGGGGGGGTTAGGAGTACCTCTGAATCAGGGTTGACCTCTGGCGACTGTATGGCCCAATGCACACAGTTTTATTGGCCGCATTTCATAAGTGATTTGCCTTTGCCTTCTTCCTAGGTATGAGAGTGACGCGTGACCAGACAATAGCGCGCCGACAAAACCGCGTCGCTAAAATTGTGACGTCGATAGCGCACCCACAAAGGCGCGCCGACAAAAGCACCATTATGGTTAAGGTAAGGTTTAGGGTTAGGCTTAGGGTTAGGCTTAGAGTTAGGTTCAGGGTTAGGTTTAGGGTTAGGTTAGGATTAGGTTAAGGGTTAGGTTTAGGGTTAGGTTCAGGGTTAGGTTCAGGGTTAGGTTTAGGGTTAGGTTAGGATTAGGTTAAGGGTTAGGTTTAGGTTCAGGGTTAGGTTCAGGATTAGGTTCAGGGTTAGGTTCAGGGTTGGGTTTAGGGTTAGGTTTAGGGTTAGGTTCAGGGTTAGGGTTAGGGTTAGGTTAACGTTTAGGGTTACCTTTAGGGTTAGGTTAAGAACGCGCTTCTGTCGGCGCGTTGTTGTCGGCGCGCTTCTGTCCTCATTCTTCGGCGCGCTTTTGAACTTGCGCTTTTGTCTCCGCGGTTTTATCGAGCACACATTTGTCGGTGAACGAGAATGACTGACCCAAGGTCACTCAGCTGACTTTGTGTCTAAGGCAGGACTGGAGTTGATGGCCTCCCCATTTCTAATCATAACGCCAAACGGGCTCTCTTCAGTCAGTTTAGACCTGCCGTTTCTTCTCCTCTAATCATTCCTCACAAGCTGTTACTCACTGTGCCAATTTTCTGTGAAAAGGAGAGAATGGAATTCTGGAAGTAATTGAAGTCTGTTTGATTTTCTCAGTTACTATTTGAATAAATATTTATTTTATCGGGGTTCTTTTTTTTTTTTTTTAAACATGCCGGATCTAATTCTGCCAAGAGTTTTTAATTCTTTGCTATCTCTTTCTCATACAAACTCCATAATAGGAAAACCGAGTGCCAAAAAACTATTCATAATTGCTGCTGCTTCGGGGACGTTGTAGGAGGAGGACCATACTAATCTGTGGTAGCTAACAACCAGGAGGAGTTTGGAAGCGATTTTTCAGACCAACGTATTTTCCGAAAAGGCATAATTTTTTTATGCAGTTCATGAAATCTTTTTAACAAAAATCTGTTAGTCTGCAAAGGCACTCCTGGACTTCTTAGGACAAAACTTTATGATTTTGTTATTAGAGAAATAGGGTAGGGGAAAAGAGTGAGATTGGGTTGTCCTGGTGCCTGTTTACATCCGGAATGAACACAGCGTTAAGAACTGCAGGGCTGGAAGAGATGACATCAAAAGAAAAGTGGAGGTGAAATCTCTAACCATGTGAGATATGCGCACAACAGCACTTTTCAAGCCAAGACGGAAGACTTAGAAGAGCTTGTTATGAAGCCAAACTGGAGAGGGAAAAAATAAACATTAAGCACAATATTTAAGAACTCAAAAATAATATCTTTCCTTACTTGATGGAGAAGAAAAGGAAATGGAAGATCATTTTGTTCTCTTGGTTTTAACAACAATTAAAACAAGAGAACTTAATCAAGAAATTAAGCCTTGGAAGGAAAGCAATAACATATACCGGTACTTAGGATCATAGGGGGGGTAAGGCTATTTCCCTGTCAGTAAAAAATCCAAACACTTAATTCAATATTTTCTCAGTAATGTATGGCCGGGAAAGCTGGCCACTAAAAAAAAACAAAAACACTTGAAATAAGACAGATGCTGTCAAATTACAGATTTGAATAACTATAAGCATTAGGGGCTTCAAAAAAAGGCTAATTTGTGAGCCCTGGGTCAAATCAAGGCTGATTTTCTTTTTCTCGTTTGCTTAGTAAACAGAAATTCCTACTTTAGACACCAAATGCAAGCGTATAACCTTCCAGATAATGTAACAGAGAAAAGGAGTACAGTATGTTTAGCAAGACTGAAGGAAGCGGGAAACAATGGATAAGAAGAGTGGATGAGATCAAAGGATGTCCTTGGAAGAGCTATGAATTACTTATTTACCTTCAATTACTGAATGAACACAGAATCAAAAGTAAATGCGGGTAGAAATGGAGAGCTGGAAAAGTAATGGAATCACTAACTTTTGCCTCTTGGGGCACTTATATAGCAATCCATGTCTATGAGTAAAATGCTAAAAGTTCATTTTGACCAGTGGTGAGATTCAGCTGGTTCGTACCTATTCAGGAGAACCGGTTGGTAATTTCCCAGGCAGTTCGGAGAACCGGTTGTTGGAAGAAATCTCCTTTTGTTTCTCCCCCACTTTACAAGGCTAATCTTGTCAGGAAGGCAGGAAGGAAACATTCTGGTGTTGTTTCTAGCCTCATCTTTGTTGATCTACTTAGAGAAATGGTTCCACCACAAATCCGCGAAGCCCTTCTGCGCGGAGACATAAGCGCGAAGACTAAATCGTGCCGTTCTAAGCGCTAGGGAAAAACGCGACCCTACCGCGATGACATAATCGCGGAGGTCAAAATCGCACATTCCCAAGCACTCACTACCCTAAACCTAACCCTAAACCTAACCCTAACGCTAAACCTAACACTAAACCTAACCCTAAACCTAACCCTAAACCTAACCCCTAAACCTAATCCTAACGCTTACCTTAAATAAAGTCGGCTTTCTGCCGCGGCGCCGTTTTAAAGCGCCCTTATGTTGCCGTGCTGTTGTCGTGGCGGTGATGACGCACGGTGATGACATCGCGGCTTTAGCGCCACGATTTTATTGCCGCGATTTTGACCAGCGCGGTTTTGTCATGCCACGACAGAAACTGCCTCTCCGGTTAACCCTGATTACATTGTAAGAACTAAGGCAAAGTACCCATCAACGTTGAGTGACGTTGAGTTGGCCACACCCACCCAGTCACGTGACCACTCAGCCCCACCTACCCAGCTGGCCATTAGGGCAGAGAACCGGTTGTTAAATTATTTGAATCCCACCACTGATTTTGACCTAAAGCTAAACAATAAAAGGTTAACATGATTAACAAATATGTTGTGATAGTACTTGGAGCGTCGTGGCGTGTGGCCAACTGACACTGTGATTTAGAGAAGGCCCACAGAAACAGGACAAAATTAGCAAGCAATTTTTAGAAATTCTTTGTTCCTAATACTGTATTTACTTAAAGTGAATGACATCGCTCCTGTAATGTTACCCGCCCTCACACATGCTTTAAGTATTTCAAGCCGCTGCTTCAGATGAACATTTTGGTTGCGATGTTACACTGCCAAATATATAACCCATGATGCTAAACCCAGGAGCAGGGGACCAAAGGAACGCACGTTGATCACCACATCTGAACGCTCATTAAGTTACAAAGGAAGGGTATGCCCCAAAAGAAATGTTCTTCTTCTTGGTACAGCAGACTTCATCCCGCTGTTGGCAAGCTCTGGAAGTTCACACACAATGCTAGTCCTTAATCATTGGTGTTACAGCACAAACATTCCAGTCAATACAGAAAAATACCCTTAACTTTAAAAAAATCGGATGAAGATTCCAGCGGTCCCTAGCTTTTTGGGCTTGGCGGCCTGGTGGAGAGGGAGAAGGGATAGTGTCTTGCTACTGGCAAGCAGGGAAGCCAGTGGTGAGATTCAGCCAGTTCGCACCTATCCGGGAGAACTGTTCTAAGCAGTTCGGAGAACCGGTTGTTGGAAGAAATCTGATTTTTTCCCCCCCACTTTACAGGGCTAATCCTGTAAGGAAGGCAGGAAGGAAACATTCTGGTGTTGTTTCTAGCCTAATCTTTATTGCCCTGCTTACAGAAGATGCCTCTCCGGTTAACCCTTACTACATTGTAACAGCTAAGGCAAAGCGCCCATTGACGTGAGTGACATTGAGTTGGCCATGCCCACCCGGTCCCATGACCACTGAGCCACGCCCACCCAGCTAGAACCGGTTGTTAAATTATTTGAATCCCACCACTGAGGGAAGTGCAAGATGGCCACTGCTTTTGTGATGGGAGCGTTGCACATGAGTGCATGCACTCGCCCGCCGCTCGCGCAGCCTGGTTCTGAACAGGTTACAGCTTGGTAGTGGGCCACAGCCTGGAAGTTGGGGAACCTGGTCTGTTCTATATATCTTACCTGTTGTTTATTTGTTCATTCATATTCAGACTTAATCTTCCTCAATCAATGTTCTACTACATTGCGCCTTAAAAAGGTGGCATTACAAACAGGTCTCTGGCCTACTGCACAGCAATTTGTTTTTCCACTGATGTGGCCTAGTTTTAGGTTTGGGTTCACTGGGTAGAAAGAGTACAGTATCATTTTGCACGATAATGATTCCCATTCAAGCATGGATTTAGAGCACTTAATCTTTTTAAATGCCTACTCGCCGAAATTGAATTATTTCTTCTGACTCAGGCTAGTTAAATGCTTGAAGAGCATTTAAGGATAGTAGCTTTTACCTCCATTCTGAAATAATACAGAATGAGTTGGATACTGTTAAAGAAGCTAAATTGGCCATGCCTTTTTTCAAACATTAAAGCAGCAATTCCCGCCCCCCCCCCCAATTTGTGTAGTTTCATCAAAAATATGCTCATGCACATCCATCCCACTTCATTCCCCCCCCCCCATATGTCCCAAAGCATCTCTTTCAATGGATTTGTTCAGTTTTGCTGTACATTCAATTGAGCCTTGGACAGGAGGCTTGAGTGGATGGTATTGACACGCCCATTTGGCCACGAGACTGGGATGAAGCTGAAGACACGCCTCTGTACTCCACCCTTCCTTCTCCACTTCATCGAAGTGAGCTCCCGCCAGACCTGAAAACAAGGCACAA